>NC_084986.1:12418428-13018428 GCF_963691925.1 Scomber scombrus
GTGCATATTTTATATTTCCAATCACTCAAAGTCACATACAGGATTAGATTTATTGCTTGCCTCCAGGGTGCGATTTGCTGGGGGGCATGGTGGGAATTTCCCCCCTCTGGTCTATATATCCCTGCCTCTGCTGAGTTATGAGGGGACTAAAATGTATCCCCCTCATAGTAATTTATGCTGCTTTACTCATAGATCTAAAAATAAAAATAGGCTTTTAAAAGAAAAAAACCTAAGTAAAGCACTGCAACATGAGAACACTCATTAGTGCAAACAACAATAAAATTAGAAATGGACTTTTACTGTCTGCGCTCATGTGACAACAGAGATGACACAGCATCTTGGCTATGTGATGACGCAGTAAAAGGGCCAGGGGTTGCCTCCTTCCCTGCTCGGAAATTTGCAGGGATGTGATTAAAAAAAGGGTGACATGCTGTGGATGACCCCTCCACAGGAGGTGTCAGAAGTCTGTCATCAAAGCAGACTGTTTTCTTAGTCTGACACATAGATATATATTGCAGCCTATTTGTTTTTATTATGACAGTATGTTGTGCTGGGGTGAGGACACTTTCTGAACATTTGCATTGTGGAATAATTTACTGAATCATCCCAATGGCTTGACTTGATACTATTTAACAGTAACCACCTAACAATGATATGCAAAAGAAAAAATAAAGAATAACCAAACACTGGATTGATTACTCCATCTCAAACAAAATGTCCTAACACTTTAGATTTTTATATAAAAACATAAATTAAAGAAGATAAGTAATTTCAACATTTGATTGCTTCAAATAACCATAATGAAGGTACTTATGTAAAACATGAAGAGGTATTTAGCGTTTTTTATTTTGTGTAAAAGTGTTTTGTGTAAGTGTATTGGTACGTCTGGCCAAGTGGTGCTATCCACAATACTGAAAGGAGCGTTGAGGGATTTATTTCTGGTATGTTAGCATTTAACCTTCGGTTTTGTTGTATATGAGCACATCTCATGTGTGTCCAGATAAGTAAAGGACAGGATGTGAACTTGACATCACATTGCTGAGAGTGAAAATATCAGGCTACTTGATGATTTCTTTTAATGCATTAAAATATTCCTGAAAATGCAGTGGCTAAGTTCAAGTTTCAAAATTGCTTTGTTTAAGTTATTATGCAACAGCTGCAAGAAATAGCCTAACAGGTTATTTCCTTGCAGGCCCACTGTGGTTCTGATTTATTTTCAGGAATAAAGACATTTCAAAAACATGCCCCGACTGATTTTTTCACAAATCGCACCCTGCTTTCCTCTATGACATAATGAAATGAAAAAGAAAAAAGAAAACATCACACAGAGATGTTCATCATACAGAAAATGTTAGGACTTATCTTGATGCTTGATGCAAGACATGCTGAATGAATAGGATGCAGCAGCAACACAAGCAACTTTTCAGCAGAATTTAAACATCCCTGTCATATTTTACCAGTTTTTCCGCCATTGACATTGTCCCAGTATGTTGTGCCTGTCAAAATAATGAGTCCAACACATTTACAAACAAGACCATGAGTCCACAGCTTTGTGATTTAAGCTAAATGTTCATTGTCAGTGTGGATTACCTAATGCAAAGGGCGAGACAGGCAAAAGTCCAACAAATGATGCACAGGGGGCTTCAGTCCAACTGAAATCACATTTAACTGTCCATATTTGCAGTCATAGATAATGTCAATGTGTCAATGTGTTTTTCTTTTATGGCTCATTCAGCAAGCTATAAGGTGCAGGGCGAGACGTGTGTTCATGTTTGTAAGTTAGATAAGAATGAGACTTAAGCAGGGAAGCTAATGTGGGTTGTTGTTCCGAGTCTGTGGCTCTTGTGTCACAGGATGCTATCAGGGTCAGTGTGACAGTCTGCTCCCTCAGGCTATGATCGAATGCCTCATTCAAGTTTTGATTTGCTGTATTGAAATAAGGCGTCCAGCTATGAAAGTATTTGATGGATGATGTAAAACTAGGGGGTAATCATGAAATAAAAGAACTTAAAATCTAAATTTCTCCCTTTTTGACTTTTTTCTTAAGGGAGAACATAATTGATTTGTAGAGCAGATACAGTATACTGTACTGTAGTAGACAAAAAAGGTAATTTAGTTGGACTTTAAAGCAAACCAAAAGATATTTTCATTATTTTCAGTTTAACATTTGTACATTGACCCCTCTGTGCTATCCACAGGTAATTTGCACAAGAAGCTATTTCTCTTTCGCTTTAAAGTCTGGATGTGTCACGTCTCGAACAATTTAGTAGAAACTAATTGCTGCTCTGTCACTTTCATGTTGATTTGAACTTTGCAGAAGTGTTTTAATTTAGTATTTAGTTGATACACTGTGCACACATTATAACCTACAGCTGTTGGGCTGTGCTGCCCAGATGTTTAGCTGCCCCTCTGTATCTATAACAAGTGAGATAATAATTTCACTGTGGTGTAAGTTTCTCTGGCCGTGAAACTAATGATTCTTTCTTTCAGGCTGCTAGAAGTGTTAAAACAAACTGTGATCGTATAGCCACTGCTGCAGTGCAGGTGTTTAGTATTTGTCTCTCAGAGAGACATGTGAATAGCTACTCTATTAATATGATAACTGTGGGCTCTAAAGTGCTAAATGCACTGTTTAGAATTCCTCTCTGGATCTTTTTAATTTTCCCTCTCTCAGGTGGAAGAAGCTTTCTGCTTGTTTGTTGCCCAGTGTGGAGGAGTCGTATAATGGATCCTTACAAACAACTGATTAATGCGCTGACATTTCTTTGATTGGCACGTCCAGACACAGTGCCAGGGACACCAAGAATAGAAGACTAGCATTTCCCTTTCTCTAACTCCCTGCCATCCTTTTATTGCTGTGACTTATTAATTCGGTCTCTCCTCCACTTCACCTTTCTATCTGTCTTTCTTTCTTCATTCACGCCATGTCTCTTTTCTTCTCTCACCTTTCTTTAAATCACTTTTCTGTCTCAGTCTTACTTTAATGTTCATGACCTGTGTCTCTTCTCTGCTACCCTCTTGCCTTTGTTTTTTTTGTGTGTTCTTTTTTTCCTTTGTTTTTTTGTGTTTAGTTTTTGTGTGTAGTTTAGCAGTCACATCAAAATGATAAAATACAAAGAAAGGAAATGAAAAATACAACTTGTTCAGTAGAAATACAAAAAAGGAAAGCCAAGACACTTTTCTTAGAAGAAAGACCATAAAGTAGCTGGAAGAGAGACATCCCTCTTGAATAACAGAAGCTAAATGATATGAAACATTGTTATCTTTCTTCCTTTCTTTCTCTCTCTCCCTCCCTTCCATCTGAACCAAAGTAAACCCTGCATGGTCCCCTAGTAATGTCTCCATCTGTCTTAATAAAATGGTAATAATCACATACATTACTGTAAGAATTACTTCATTTATGCCTCTGCCTCGCTGTCAGAGACTGAAAGAACAAGGGTTTGATGAAGTGACTGATTAAACTCTTACTGTTTGCAGCGCTGCTTCTTTGTCTCTTCTCCACCTTCTCCCTTTCTCTGACATCTCCTGTCCTTCCTGCTGTTTTCTACACTCTCTGTCTTTATCGCTTCTGAATTACTTTATTTTCTATACAGTATGTCTTTGAGAATGTGTGCGCTTCTGTCTCCCCATATATCTGTATCCCTTTGTACTTTCTCTGACTGTTCTCTTTCACACACACACACACACACACACACACACACACACACACACACACACACACACACACACACACACACACACACACACACACACACACACACACACACACACACACACACACACACAAACTTCTCTATCTAGCTCTGTTGCGACAGGGGGAATTGTATTTCTTCTTTATTGTCCAAAAATGTCTCCTTGCTGTTTCATTTACACACACTGGCCTTTATTGAAATGTCATGGTGGGAGAAAAGCCATGTGATTAAAAATGCAGCCCAGCATTTTGTCATTGTCAGTTTGCAAATATTTGCCTCAGAAAATGGAAGATAACTACATTGAACAGGAAGACACTCGCTTTTCATGTGCACTTCCTACTCAGCTCAGGACTATCACATTGGGAAAAATGTTTCCTTCACTTACAGAAAAAGTTTTTATACTTTTATTTATAACTTTGCTTAAAGTACATGTGAATAAATCTCATTCAAGGACCCTGTATTCCACTTTCTCTGTTTAGGTTTTCATCATATTTGCCACATCAACTTGAACATATTTATCAATGTCAGCAATCATAATAAAAATGTTCAAAATTGGACAAATGATGTAAACAATCCCAACGTGCTTACAGAATGACTGTTGTCATGAAGGCACAAAGAGGCTGTGCCGCTGTACGTATATTTTAGTTTCACATTTCTGCTTTGTCATTGTGGACTGTTTTAGGATCCAGACACAAACACAGACACACATGCAATTCTACACTAGTAAGACCAGCACATGTGCTGTTGAGTTGAGTTGACAGACTAGACAGATGGGTGACAAGTTAAAGGAAAAACCCTGAATGTTGAACCATGACAAATGCAGATGCTTCCGTACTTTGCGTGACAAGAATGAGTGACTTAATGGGTATGAAAATGATGTGAATCTTATGCTACGGTCTTCACAGTCACCAAACATCAACCCGTTTTAACACCTGTTAGATTTTGAACTGAGCTCTCCATCAAAACACCAAATGACAAGTAGCACTGAAGCCAGATGTTCTGTGCTGATTTTCCTTTAATTTGTCACTGGTTTGTAGCTGAGTGGCTGAATAAACACAGACTGTTTGCAGACCATACTAAACTAAAGTAAGTAGTATAATTGAAATATAAAATGAATGACTCATTTTATAGACTTTTTCAGCAGCAACATCTGAATCATTTTCTCACTTTCCTTTAGTGAAATCCATAAATACAGTCTTGTTTTTATATCGAGCCAACCAATTGGGGATAAAAGGGGTGCTTAAATCATCTCACAAATATACTGAACAGTATGACCAGTTTACTTAGGATAGTTCGGGAACTTTTTTCTACTCAAGGTACAAAAGACTGAAAATTATCCACAGTGAGTGGGTGTCGGACAGCATATAATGAAAGTCTTGTTAGTTTAACCACAAACACAGTAGGTTGTTTGGAGAAAAAGCACTCTTTATTCTTTAAAGAGAAGCTCTGAAAAGCCAGAAAAGTCCATCACAGCTGTCAACCATTGAAGTCTATTATGAGTATTAATGGAGCAATCATTTCCAAACTAACCACCAAATTGAGCCCTTTAGGCCATAAAGAGTTAATGAAAAAACACTGACTAAGTATTTCTAGAGAGAAGTTTTTAGAATGGGAGTCAATTGGAACCAGGGATTTTTTTGGATCTAACATTTAGTCGCCGTCGGTGGTATTACACTTTCAGGTACTTCCACATTATTCAGCCTAAAGCTGTGGTAGTTGCTGCTGGGGTTCAGTAGTGAATATCTGAAAACCTCACAACCGCACATTTTCCTTGAATAATTTGGGTCAAATGATCCTTTAAGGCCGCTGCTCTGCTTTGTGTGGTTTGAAACATTTAAAGAACTGTGCATTTCTTAATCATTGATGGCCTGATCAGTGCAGCACTAGTCATGTGTTTTGAGATACTGAACTACTGAACAGGAATTATGTATATCTTAATTTTCTCTTGTCTGTCACAGGAAACTCTTTAGTACAAGCATGCAAGGCAGTCAAACTGTTAGTGATTTTGTTGATGTTGTTGTTTTTTTTACCAGCAGATAAACACATGGGGTCGTCACAGTATGATGTGTACTCTTTCGATGGGATGGCAGGTGATTGACAGCACAAGGATGGAGGTGAAGGAAGGAGGAGAGGAGTTAAAGATGATTGTGTGGGTGTGTGAGACAGGACTATCCTTACACTGTAGGATAGTCCAGATACATGGCGACTTGTGGTAGTAGTTGTGGTGGGAGTGATAAGGAGCAGATATGATGAGAATTGATAGAAAAGTAATTATTACAGTACATTAACTGCGCTCTGGAACACACTTCATGACAAAATCAAAGTGATTGATTTCCTGTTGTGTGGTTGGAAGATTGGTGGCAGTTTGACCTTTGTGTGTTAGCAATTTAAATGACTACAGTGCATACCAATGCTTAACCCTCATGTTTACATATATATATAGAGTAAGACTTTAATTTATTTTACCTGTACTTGTCAATTATTTTACTATAATTTCCAAGCGGTTTTCTAAATAGAGCACTTGTGAGCACACAAATATAGGAAAATAACTGTATTGATATTCTTCTCCATGTTGACTGCGGTAATGCTTTATTTTACAGGTCCTTGGAGCACCTTGGTAGCCGAGTGATTACAGTGCATGCCACATAATAGCAATGTCCCTGGTTCGAATCTGGCATGCTGCAGGTCATCCCCCTCTTTCTCTCCCTGTTTCCCTTTTTCGTTACCTAAGAATGAGCCATTTATATGGACATAGAGAGCGGGTTTTGTTGCAATTTGCAACCTCACTGGTAGATGCCACTAAATCCGACACACTGCACCTTAAGCAATTATTTAACAGACATATAAAAATCTTTTCATTTTGTAGTTTTGTGAGTCAGATAACATATTGGCATATTAGATTGTTTCTTAAAAACTTTATGATGAATGAAAGACATCTCCCATATATCACCAAATTACATTATCTTATCAAAGAAATAAACCCGAAGAATGAAGAAAAATACTGAAAAGTGATCCTGGAAATTAGTTAGTAAGGGACCCGTAAAATAAAAGTTTTACCAAAATTAACAACTATGAACCCAAATATAATAAGTGGGTATACCACTACACCTAAACTTAATTAACTATTTTTAACTATGAACTCAAGTGATTTACTATTTATTTATTCATTTCAAATTAACCATTTTATCCCACATTCTCATAATTTTTTACTGAATTGCACCACCCTTTTTGTAAAAATGAACCACTACCTTCTTGTATTAGTATGAAAGAAGACATCAGGGTAAAATAAATCATCACGTTAACGGCTGTAGGTCTGTAGACAAATTACACATTTTTGATTAGTTGAACAAAACGACTTTGTCACACTGGCAATTTACAGACATGAATGACTTCAATGTATACCAATTAAAGGCAGTTTTCTATTTTTCTATGAAAGCCAAATAATTGTATTTTCTAAGAAACTTCTTAAATCAGTTGGAGATTACATACCTGTAACTTAAAACTAACAGTTAGGAATAGTGAAAGGTAATTGTTAATTGGCATTGTATCAAAAGATGCACAGTAGCAGTGGAAAAACTTGAAGCTTAAGTGAAAATGCAACCCATGATCCTTTCACACAACTTCTCCCAAGATAAACTGTAAAAAATGTTGATTTTCACATCAACAATAATTCTGTGGTTCTATAGCTCCATGGGCATGTTAACATGTGCGCTAATATGTTGATGACTCTATCTCGAAAGCAATACATTAAAATGCATTAAATCTCACTAAACCTCTTGAGGCCTGGGTAATTAAAGTAAATAATAACTGGAGCATAATGCGGTTAATACAGCTGTATTCTTGTTCAGTCGTTTGATTTCTGGGATAGAAATCAACCCTGATGCGTTAACAAAAATAATAAGCTCAGTGTGGTACAGTTTCTTATTATCTCAAGATATAAATTAATGGGTTCGTAGAGACTTGATCATGGTGCCAGTGAGAAGAAAGTGAAAATGTTTGAAGAAGAGATCTTGACTTTACTTTAATCAGTCAGTAGCATAGTTGCGATCTCAGGAAAATTCATTTTCTGTTATCTTATGACAATGAAGTAATTAAAATGTGATCACATGGAATGAAATTTGATCACTCAAGACAATTAAGTCATGAGCTGGAGATAATTGGATTAAAAATATATGAAGAAACACAACTGCTCTCAGTGTCTGTGGTGTCGAAACTGGGAACATGTAGAATTGTATTATAGTCTGTGTATTGCAGTAATACTATTACTTTAGTTTAACAGGTGTTTTGGAGATTGATTATTCCCCTCTGACTGTCTTATTAGTATGCATGTTAACACCAGGAATGCCCTTTCAATCAATTCTCATTCTATGAGTGTATGAGTGAGACATTTAAGTGAAAATGAGGAGGAGTGGATGTACACAGCTGTATTACTACACTGGTACATAAACCATCAGATGGTGGACTGTTAGAACCTATGTGAACATGTTGTTGTGACAGAATGAATAATTTGCTGCCAAAACCAGTGTGTCATCTTCAGTACATCTGTCAAGTGAAGGGAAACACACATTGTGTTAATTTAAACAGCGTACAAGTGCCACAGGTATTGAGGCACTATGCTGCTTACAATACCATAGGTGCTATCAACATGTGCTGAAAGGAAAAAAATGAGAATGTGTGAGTCCCCACACTTGACACATGGACAGTGTTGAAAATGATGACCTTGATGAGAGCACGTCCACTTTTGAAGTCTGCTTCAAAAATGCTCGGATGAAATATGGATGTGTGACAAAAATGTAAAAAATGGGTAATGCATGAGTGGAAGGAAGGTGCCACAAGGTGTTGAAAAACATTACAATCACATTATGATGGAATTATTATCATTTTCAAATTACAAATGATAATGCAGTTTTACTTAATATAAAATAATCAATCAATTATAAGATTAAAATGGTGAAAAATGAACAATGATTACCTGCCAGAGTCTTATAGTCAAGCAGATCAAAGAGAACAATGGCCACGGCTGACCATGTGATGATCAGAGCCACAACCAGCAGCCAGGCCATTGGTGAAGTAAAGGTCAAAATGACATCATCCAAAAATGTCTTCTGATTGGGCCGAGATGGAGGGGCCGCCCCCCCGTCACTGGTCTGGCTGCTCATTGGTGAAAAGAGCTGCTGTATTGAGGAAAGAGATAGAGGGTTGAGTTTTTTTTATCATCCAACCAACCCTCCTAATATATACATTTGTCATTTTATTTTGACATCATCTGAACATCACTACCCTAGATCACACTTACTACACCCACTGTATGGCGTCTTTCACTCAAATGTAACTATAGTTCGTTTTACGTGCTGAATTTTCGAACTATACTATCATTTTTCTTGTGAGGACAGGCTGATCACTTTGTTAACCTGTTGTTTTGGTCAGAATGTTTAAAGGAGCATCCCAGAAATGTACTACTGTACTTCACATCTACAGTATAACATCTAGACTGATGAGAAAAAGATTAAAAGAAAATAATATTTCGGGAAAAATCAGGGATCCTACATTTCCCATAGTGCAACAACTTTGCGTTAGACACACTCCCTGCCTGGTAAATGCCCACTTTAATTAAATTTCACGTCCCCATTTCATTATGCTTTATGTTATAAATAAGTCTTTAAGGCAAGTTTATTTATGTAGCACATTTCAACAACAAGGCAATTCAAAGTGCTTTACATAAAACATAAAAGGCATGAAGCCAGAATATAAGAGCAACACATGGCAACATAAAAAGACATTTAAATACAATTAAAAAGTGATAAATTGGAAGTAAAATTAAGCTAAATAGAATTAGCCAGATAAAACAAGAGAATAAAACATTACAGTGCAGTGTGAGACATTAACTCTAAAAGCAGTTGCAAACAAGGCAAGCGCAGACTGAGATAACAGATGTCATGTTATTTTCTGAGACTTGACAAAGCGCCTTCAGAGCCACAGAAGACAGAATATGACTGTCCTCAGTATCCCATCATAATTAGTCTCTATACCAAACTTCTGAACCACAAATCTGTCTTTCATTCATCCTCAATGAAGCTTCCAGAGAGCAGTGACAGTGGGTTCCTGTATTTTGTTTATGGAGAAAAATAATTCACACTCACATATTCAGACCCCTTTACTTTTTGTACACTTTACTGTGCTGTACATTTCATTTTAAAGTGATAAAACTGCCTTTTTGTCTATCAATCTGCACTCAATAACCCATAATGGCAAAGTGAAAACATCTTCTTTTAGATTTTTTTTGCAAATGTATCAAAAACTGAAATATCTCATTTACAAAACTATTCAGACCATTTCTATGGTGCTCCAAATGTTTGACACATTTTCAAAAAAGCTTCTAAAAACATGTTTTTGATCAAACTTGCAGATCCATTTAAAATGGAATCTACAACACAATAAAGTGTACAAAAGGGTGAAAGGGCCTGAATAGTTTCTGAATCCACTACAGTATAACAGCCATTTCCTCATTTCATGTTAATGAAGAATGCTACAACATTTTTGAAGGGTGATTTTTATTTTGTTGTTGTTTTGTTTGTTGTAAAATGTATCCAGAAACACTCTCTGTGTACAAAACTGTCTATCAGATGCACAATCATACAAAAGTATAATGTATATTCTGGGTCACATTAAGAAAAGCCATACAGTTTCAGGTTCAAAGAATGTTGTGGTGTTTCACATGTTTTTACTGCTCTCAAATGTACAAATGGGTCAATCCTTACTTACCTGAATGGTATGTAAGAGTTAACTGTGTTGACAACAATAAAATACTGTAGACCGGTTTTGTTGAAACAGAAGATTTTTCTCAAGTCTCTAGGGGCAGAGCTAAGGGGCGGTTTCTGGGGCTGCAGCCTGAATGTTTTCTGAAAAGCCCTGAATCTATTAAAAAAAAAGAACTGGTTAAAGTCACTTTTTCTGAATCACTTCCACCAGCTGCTGACTGAATCTGAGGGAGTTCATAACAATTGATTAAGAGTGAAACTTCTGAAAACATTTCAATCAAGGCAGTCGATGCAATCCAACCTTGGTCTCTAGAACAGCTAATCTCACCGTTCAAAGTGTCAATATCTATAAATATCTAGAGGAATTAAACAGCAGCGGAGCAGTTTCTGGTTTAAAAAAAATATGATTGTAAAGAGAAGTCAAGCTTGGAGTTTGTTCTTAGTTTCAAAGTAATACTTTACAGATTTTGGCTGACATTGGAGATTTCTGGAGAAAATCAGCATGAAAATAAACTCATTATCATAACTGAAACTACTAAAGTTCAAAATACAGCTTATGATATTATAGCACTGACAGTGTGCTAGTGCTGACATAGTCCATATTTTGTGTATCCCGTATCAAATTCTTGCATTTATGATACCAGGCAGTTCTTGTGATTAATGTGCACAACAGCTGTTTGTTCACATGGACTTGGGTGAATCACTTGAGCATGTTTCCTTTTGTGAGGATGAGAATGGCAGATATGAGGAAGAGAGATGAGTGGGAGGGGAAGGAGTGGGAGAGAGCATCGAGAGAGAGAGAGAGAGAGAGGAAGACAGACAGAGATTACCCGAGGTGATGAGGAGATTAAATTCCATCTCACTTTGAAAAATCTGTTCGACGAGACAAATTACTTCTCTAAAGAAAGTTTTCATCATCGGTTGGCGGTAGGGGCCCTGTGCCGTAGCATGATTGTGTGCCTGTGTGGAGTTATTTGTGTTCATTATGTGATGTGCTGCAGTGAACGCCTGAGATGATTTGTTTTTCCTCCTGTTTCCCTGCCCGCCTCTCACACAGCTTATCCGCAAATGCAAAGTGATAGTTACACTGTTGTGGAGATTTGAATTAAAACAGGGCTGACTCATTTGAAAGAAACATGCCCTTCTCAAGGTTATTAATGAGGCCCTGAAGAATGCAGATCCACATGAGCCCTGTGTGCTCCGGGCCACACCAGCTGAAGCATTTAGCACCGTTCATTATGACAGTCTCGTTGACAGAATCAGGTGGGGGTTTGGCCTCTCATTTTGGTTCTCATCTTAACTGTCAATTAAAAGGATGTAGGTTGGCGAAAATGTCCCCTGCTGTCCCCCATGTCCTTATTAGAATGAGATACAGTATAATAAATTGGCCATATTATAGCCTTTAATGTAGCTTGTGCATTAAAACACAAAAGTATGCATCCTCAACTGCATTAGATGTTTTGGCATCTTCCTGCCTTCTTCAGGGTGTTAATGATGTTCAATGATAATGAAGCAGCTGATATTCAGGAATCGATGCATCTGACCTGTCCTCTGTTCATTTCTGTCAAAATTTGAAGAAGACATATTACGCTTTTTGTGAATTTCAGTCATTTATATACTGTTATAACGTTTTTTAATGGATTCACTGTTCACGTTCATATTTAAGATCATGTTTCGGCTCGAACATGCACAGATGTATTTGAGAAGTTTACTTAATTTAACTTAACTTAGCTACTGGAAGTCTGCTAAGGGGCAGCCAGTCACTACAGAATGGGCTTCTTGGGAGGGGGGCCTTAAAGAGACAGAGGGTGAATGGAGGGGCTGCATCATAGGTCAGTACAAAATAAATATAAGAATAATAAGAATAAGTATTTTTTACTGTAAATCATGTCTGTCTGTCTGTCTGTCTGTCTGTCTGTCTGTCTGTCTGTCTGTCTGTCTGTCTGTCTGTCTGTCTGTCTGTCTGTCTGTCTGTCTGTCTGTCTGTCTGTCTGTCTGTCTGTCTGTCTGTCTGTCTATCTATCTATCTATCTATCTATCTATCTATCTATCTATCTATCTATCTATCTGTCTGTCTATCTATCTATCTATCTTACTACATTTATGTCATCCAGAATGGTTGAATAATGTGAAGAATTGATGTGTTTTGATTCAGTAGCTGGTCTCACGCTGACCTTTCTATTTCTACATTCAGATAACAAACTGCAAAATCAATTTGACATAATTCTACTACCCCACCCCTCACACTCCAACGCACATACACACACACACACACACACACACACACACACACACACACACACACACACACACACACACACACACACACACACACACACACACACACACACACACACACATACTGTGAATGTGAATTTCTGTGTGCATCTGATTCAAGAAGGCTAACCATTGATCTAGTGAACAACAGCTGGCATGCCTGTCAGTTCAGAGGTAGAACTTAGAGGGCTTGCATTTGTGTGTGTGATATAAAAGCTGACCATTGATCTTGTGAAGCCGTGGCAATGGCTGTTCAGGCCAGTGTATTGATCCACAGCAGGTAAAATGACGTTGCAACGACAGAGGGATGGAGCACAGACTCGAAATATTCGACAGTAGACAGAACAGAGAAGCTGCACTGATCTGCAATCATCCACTTCATTCTCCTCTGAACCAAGTAATTACAGCACAGTCTTTTTAAACAGCCCATGCTCTATATATTACTGTCAAGGTGTCAGTCACAGTGTGCAAACACTTTTCCCTTACAACATATGTGCCCATCTGTTGTTACCATGAAGTGCTGAGCGGATCTTCACACAGACAAAGACAGCAACTGCGGCTGCTGCCACCTCCACACCAAAGGAATGAACAGAATTAGCAGGACGTGGGTGCAGGCCACTAACCAGCGTTTGAGGGCAAATGAAAGGTGACAAAGATGTGATCCAGCGTGTGAGTCACTTAGAAGCACACTAACTTTATGATAAATAGACATGTTGCTGCTTAAAACGGTCATATCATTATGTCACAGCAAAATCTTACAGTAAACGAAGCACGCTAAATGTTTAACACAGCAGCACAAACTCAACTGGTTTTCTTTTAACAGAATAAAGTCAAAGAATTCACTTCTAACAGACATACATACTCCTTTCACATACTTTTATTTTCACTCTCATACATGTAAATCATTCCTCTTGAGCAAGAAAAAATGGTAACTGATCATTTAAAAATAAAATGATGTGCGGTATTATTGTTGCATGAAGCAATACAGCAACAGGCTAGTCTGGCATTCTAGTCATAAATTATACAAAAAATACGATTGTCAAGTTTTACCACTTCAAACAAAACTAAAAAAGTTCATACTTGGGTGGTTGAGATTTTTTTCTCAGTAAACATAAACTTTTAGCCTCACCAAAGAACAATTTAATCTGCATAGTTTTAGATGAGATAAAACAATTTTACTACGCTTGATGTGTTTCTATTTAAGGGGAGTCATGTAAACAGAAAAAAAGGGCAAAAAAATAATCAAAGGCATTTAAAGTGTCGCTCAGTTTAAAATGCTCTCTAAGAAAGTTGGGAACATTTCAGATTTTGACATAAATGAAGATGACTTCTGTGATGTGTAGTGTGGCTCACATCAAACCCGAGACAGGAAATAATCAAATATTACTGTAACATGAGCTCATAGCTCACACTGGAGCTTTTAGCACCAATGGACGTTTACATACCTTAGTTAATCTGGGCAAAACATAGTTAATTAAATTTCCCTAAACGCCATCTATTTGCAGTTTCTAATAAAGTTTTGCTGTATACCCAGACTGTCGCTAAATTCTAATGAGCATTTTAAATGGCACTGAGACACAGTAACTGTGTATGTGTATAGACCTGCAGCAGCCAGGAACATCAGTAGTAGATCATTATTATAAAGTTCAGCCAGAGTGAAATGGATTTTTACAGTACCTTGGACTTTGAGTTTGCTGGGTGTCTACTGATAACCTTCAGTCCTTCAAAGGTTCGTGAGCTGCAGTGTTACCATAGAAACAAGCGTGTAACTCCTTCGTTAAATCCTTTCCGGCCCCCCCAGTTGATTGTGAGAGAAGACGATGGAGGCAACACTCAAATCTGGCAGCAAAAAGCGCGCAGCAATTGTGTTAAGCTGGATCGCACCAGGTCTAAAAATACACTAAAACCTTACCCACAGCAGAAATTGGAAATAAATCCAGTGAAGATTCTTTGATTTTAGTTTTTGTCCAAGAAATCCTTGTGTCAGAGTTTCTGAGATTTGGTTTCTAGCTGGTTAAAGGCTGGAGTGAGTGAGACAGGAAGGTTCACCCATTCAGTCACCCTGCCCCCTCTTAGGGTCCAAAATAGAGAGATAAAGAAGGGGAGGCAGGGAGTCAAGGAGGGAGGGAGGGGAGGACTGGAAGGGAAGTACTGAAAAGGAAAAAGCAGTGTGTAGAAGAAAGACAACAAGGGATGGAGAAGAGAAAGAGAAAGGAAATGAGGAGACACAGTTTTAAAAGTCTTGGAGACGTTATTAATCATTTTATAATAATGGAAGGCCTATTATTTTAATCCTGCACTCACCTATACTGACCTATAAAATATCAAGATACTTCCCTTAAGCCTGTACATTGAATTAAGTATTGCTATCACTGATTTTCTTTTAATTACCTTCTTTTATAATATGATTAGATAATAGAAAAGGATTGGGGATGTCCTCCACAAACAACACCAGTTTTAACAAGACTTTGCAAACATTTCCACTTCATGCCCTCAGCTACAAAAATAAATTACTAAGAACTTCTGAATCTCCCGACCATCTTTGCAGTTCCTCCAGGGGAAAACATTTCCTCTGAAGTGCCCCGCCTTGTCCAAGAGAGGTCAACGTGAACAGTAAATAAGTGAATAAATATCTAGTTGAGCCTCGTGTTAGTTTTAAGCCCTGTCAGAGCCTGTTTTTCAGGCCCAGTTTAAACGAGGGAGTGTGTCTATATGCGAGAGAGCAGTGGGAAGGGGTAACCTGACCCCCTGTCTTGCCCTGGGAGCCTGCAGTGCACAGGCTATAATTAGAGATACAGACAGCAGCTGGTGTTAACATTGGACTGGAATTCTTTATATGTAGGGCGCACAGAGGGGGCTGAGGGCTGGGGGACACAACACACACGCACGCACCACATACACACAAATTAAATTCAGATCTTAACTTCTTTGAGACTTTATGATAACTTTTTGCACCATCAATAACTCAAAAAATTGAAACCATAATATGTTGCGGATATAATCAATATTATTATATCAACAATGGATCACATACAAAACTGTATGATAAGGGATTAGTGATGAACCCATGAAAAATGATCTCAACCTGCAGTCTCTCTTAGCTCTCCAGAACATTTTAGCATTGGTATCGGTTCTACAACCTGCAAATTCACTGTTTCAGTTCACTCTAGCTGCTCTAATCTACATCATTTCCACATGTAGCATGCAGCAGTATTTAGCTAAATTGCTCTGATAAACCCAGTGTACTCTACCTGCCCAACACCAAACAACAGACAGCATTTAGCAACTGAAGAGCCAGATATATCCCTCTGAAGAGTTAAAAGTAGAATGAATGTTGGGCCTATATTTATATTAATTTAAGGACAGGACAAAGCCCTTAAAAAGAGAGAGGAGGCAAAGCACACCTTTATGACCCATTGCACAAACCACAGCCAATATTTTGAAACTATTTGACATTTTAAAATTAATCCACAAGGGGAGGCTGAAATAAAATATAAACATAGGGTGAGAAAAAACTCCCCTAATGTCTCAGAAAATGTATATTACTTTCTCCTCTGCGAAAAGAATAAATATATAACCATACCCCTTTTCTGACTCCACCGTCCCCATATAATTTGTATACAGTCCCTTATCAGCCCAGATCTGTGTCTATGGATCCTGTGATGTAAAGAAGGCAAGTAATCTAATTGAAATGCAATACTGTCTCCTTCATGATAAATACTGAGTTTTCCAGTTACACAAAGGCTCCTTGGCTTTATCTCAGCTACCTAATACATGTTTACTGTTTGCCCTGTTTTGATTTTTAGTCTTGATGCATTAGTTATTTATCTGTCATTTCATCTTTTTATTTGTCACATAGCTGTTATACGCACACACAAATGCGCATACCCATGAGAGATGCTCTGATGTAACCAACCATCCAAAGTAAATCTGATGAAACTAACAGCAATCAACAAGAACACCGCCCATGCCTGCACTACAGTACCTGTGTGAGTGTGTGTCTGTGAGTGTGTTTGTTTGACGGAGAGATGCATCGATTGATCCTAAATAATTCTTCCTTCCATCTGTAGCTCAGGATATTGAAGATATAACCTTTTAAAATCTCAAAAGTGATACCTGTGATATTTTGAAAGGTTTTATGAAACTATCCCTCTGAGCACCACACTCAAAACCGAAGGATATTTTTGTCTCTTTGAAATTCTCTTGGAAAAAGTCTTGCTGAGAAGACTTGCACCACTGCTCGGGCTCTGTAAGAGGTTCAGAACTACAGATAGCAGAAGCAGCAACATCCAGCCTGGCAATGCCTGTTCAGCTCCTTGGATATGTGAACAATCATGCACCTATGGCTGGTGGGATGCACAGCTAGAGCCAAACAGTAACAGGGAAGATGCTCCAACACCCCCTAGGTGAACTATCACACATCCAGCACTGCTTCACTTCTCATGTAGACTCAAACCCCTGAGGCTCTGCATTGTGTAATGGCAACTTCCTATATTCACTCTAACTTTATCTCCTCTGACTCCTACTCACTTCAAGCCTTTCAGCACTGTCAAACTTTCTCGCTACCATTAAACATAAAAAAAAAAATCCTTAGCTAATATTCATTTATTAGTTAAAATCTGCCTCATATGTACTGTGGTTTGACAAAATCTGTGAATATAGATTTTCAATTACTCAAGAATGACTACGACCCTAAACATACAGATAGAGTCATAAATAACTATCCTCAGCAACAAGGAGCCCTACAACAGATGGTACACCCCCACAGAGCTGTGATCTCAACATCATACAGTCAGTCTGGGATGACATGAAGATACAAAAGCAATTTCTATAAGATGCCTGAAACAACTGTCCTGCCAATTACCTTGAAAAAACTGCAGTTGCAGGTGTACCAAAGGTAACTGGTGTACTGAAGAGATTTCATTTAACCCTCCTGTCCTTTCCCGGGTCAAAATTGACCCAGTTTGGTTTGACTGTATATAAACATAAGGTATATTACCCAATTCTGTGTTAGACCTTTTTAACCAAATTCATTCCAACTTATTACCACAGGTTTTACACATATGCTTGGAAATTATAGTAAATAGGCCTCATTTAAAAGAAAGTATACCTCATTTTTAAGTTAACACCTGTTGTCCTCCCAGGTCAAAATTGACCAAAGGACAACAGCAGGGTTAAGTTTCTTTTGCTTATTGGCATTTTTGTGAATTTTATCAATAAACTACTAAAAACTAAAATAAAAAATATAAACTATTCATAACATTATTTTTGAAAGTGCATTACTTTACTGCTGCTTATACACTGCTGCATTTACAAATATTTAATCAGCTAAAACTTTCAGACAAGATTACTAAGGTATGATCCATTTATGATGGATTACTGGTTTATGTATTATCGGTTGAACTATTGCTGTACCTAAAAATGTCCCATTTTGACCTTTTTCTTGGCAGATATTTTGATGTCACGTCATGTCAAGTCACTTTAATAATGGCTGCTTTCCATTTACTTAAGCCAGCCTCATTGTCCTGGTATTGTGCATGCTGGCTTATTGCCATGGCTTACTGGAACACTTGGCTTTATACACCCATGTTCCACCCACACAGGTTTTTTTCTTTTCTTGCCTGATTACACCGCATTGCAGGACATCCATCTGACCCTCTCATTAACTTTATTGTATTTGTTAGAGTGAAACCTTTATCGTTGTTATTGGTTCTTGAAGTTCACTGACCTCCATCATAGCTCTGCCCAATGTCAACCAAAGCAGAAGTCTAATGAAATACAATAAGTGAAAAAAACACCTGTGTGGGTATTCATTCAATTTAATCAGATAATAATTGTTAATAGTCACACTTGTGCTTCCACTGGTAAGACAAGTTAAAATGTCTCAAGCCAAATGGTACTAGAAATTCCCAATTGTGTCTATTGAAGACAATAGAGGCAATAAGTATGTTTGAGTGTATATTTTTTGCCATCCTATTTAAAGGAAATGTTTGTGATTTTTCTGTTATTTTGACACTGTTATGATGTTGGATGTCTATATGTTAAACATGGTCAAAGGTCCAAAACTTGGTGAGGTGAGTGTATGTAAAAATTCAGCATGCTCTGAACGCTTTGTTTGAAATACTACCTCTGCTTCCTCCTCATTGTGATGTCAGATTATTCGCTCATGCCCAAAAACAGCTATGACTTCTGTAGTCTTCATTGCTACAGTTGTTCCATGGGCTTTTCATGTTGTTTATTGCTGTCTAATATTTTGGATTGAGATGTATGTATATAAAGAAAAGAAAAAGAAAAAGTTTCCCTTTCAAGTAAAGAACAATAAAACAAAGTGAAATCCAATCAGACCAGAGTGGGCTCATTGTTCAGGCCTCTGCCTGAACAGTTTGTTTCAGGCAGAGGCAGAACTGAGTGATAGGCCTGTCATTTCTACAAAGATAATACAGTAGAGCTCCAGAATAAAAATATGAACCTGGAAATGTACATATGTCCTCATTAACAGTAAAATTAGAATAAGGGACAGGTATGTCATTCATTATCCAATGGGTTCCTTCAAGAATATGTGGCTGCCTGGAGGTACACGATGAAGTCTCACTCACAGTAAGAAGATGTTGATGGGAAATACATTTTTAGATTGTTTTTACTTGGCACTGAGTGAGCTATAAAAAGCATAATTTCTGCATAGATTTAAATTACTAAGAAGGCTCATTCATTGTGTGTTATGATAGTAAGGCTGCTGTGGGGCGACAGCTACCTGTTTTGGACTGCAGACTGCTGCCGGCCTTTAACCAGCAGAGGATAGTGAGGACACAGAGTCTGTGATTAAAGCAGAAGTGAAGAACACATCAGCCATACATCTCTGTCCCTCTGAAACACCTGCCTCTCACTTTCTGACTTCTTCACCTATCCACATGCTTTGTCTTTTTCTGCCTCTCCCTCTCTCTCCCCCCCCCACCTCTTCCTTTCATCCACACACTTTTCTCTCTCTAACTTTATGTCCTCCTTTCACCCTCACCTATTGTTCCTCCCTATCTCCCTTCTTCTTACTCTGCTGTTCACCTTTTCTGTCCTTTCTTTTACTTTATCCAACCTGTTCCAGTTACACTTCTCTTCTGCCCCTGAAACCCCTTTCTTTCTTTCTCTTTCACCTCTTGCATCAATCTATCTTGATCTCACTCTACTTCACCATGTCCCTCTCCATCTTTGTTTCCCTCCTTCCCCAAACATCCACACATACACACATACACACACGCATGCACGCACACACACACACACACACACACACATGCACAAACTCGCACACGCACACACACACACACACACACACACACACACACACACACACACACACACACACACACACACACACACACAATCTTAGCTCTCCTTATTAAATTAGTAATAATGTCACCATGCTGCCTCCCAGGAGGCCAGTGTTATTGACTTCATTATGCAAATGTAAACCAGCCCAAAGCTATACTAGTGATGGGATAAGACACACACACACACACACACACACACACACACACACACACACACACACACACACACACACACACACACACACACACACACACACACACACACACACACACACACGCTGTTTGTAGGCCGAGTGTGCTGGCCAGGAAAAATTTCTTGCTGTTTCAGATAATTATGTCAAACAGTGGAGTTGATGTGTGTATTAGCATGAAATCTGCTAAATCCAGCGGGCCTGCGGCTTATTGTATCTGTCTTGGAGTGACAATATGTTAGCATGGCACAGAATAGATACTAATGTTACTCTTGGTCAAAGAAGAAAAGAACTCAAGAAAAGGGGTTGCTTCAACCCAGTTTTTGTGTTTTTTTCTAAAGATAATGTTATACTCTAATTTTACATATCACAGTTTGTCATTTATTGTTAATAACTTGTATATCTTTTGAGTTTCATGCACATCATTTTGTTTAAGTAACAATACATTTATGACAGTTTTCAGCTCAAGCTGGCACTAGTTGTGTCTAAAACTGGATCAAAATAACAGACTGCTACTGGGTAAAGTTAACCCAGTGTTGCATTGGTGCTGTATTGATCCAAACTGGGTCAAATTTAACAATCTGAATTTGACACATTTTTACACTCTACAAATCCCAGTTCATTTTTCAAAACCACGTCTAATGAGAGTCGAGTAATTGAAAGGGGGGTTTGATCCTCACCTGTTCCTGTTGAAGTGCCTTTTAGCAAGACACTGATGGCTCCCGAGCATCTGACAATTCAATGTAATGTAATACAACATGTTCAATTTCATTACTTTTTTGTTTTATCAGGCTGTAAAGAAGTATGTAAGATTTAATTCCCCAAAACACACTTCTTGGTCACTCAAACCTCAAAGGTCTATTTGTGTTGGCTCTTTACTATGGTGTCCATGCCAGCTTTAACAAACCTAGTTGGCTGTGTACAAACAAACAACTCTTCACAGGAAACAGTCAGATGGCAAGGCACGCCAGGTGGATGTACCCAATAAGTACTTGGATGGCCTGTGAGCTTCTGAGGTAAATTTGGCTGTGTGACTTGGCCAGGAAGTGAAAATCCTCTCATCTTAACTCTGATCTGCTGGATGTGCGATTCTTTCCGTCATACTGGCACTAGCTCGTCACTGACACCAAACCACGCTGTGTCTTGATACACATTCACAGAACAGAAAACCTACTGCTAATTAAAGAGTACACACACATGCACACACATGCACGTGCACAGCAAAACACAGTATTGGCAGAGGCAGGGCAGGACAGATGGAAAGACAGCAGAAAGCAGGCAGGAAGTGCAAATTAAAGTCAGTTTCAGGAATAACAATTAGAGCTCAGGGACTAATAACACATATAATGAAAAAGTGAACATTAAGCAGAGATCAGCATCATCATTTTAACAATATAATGACATGTTGTTTATATTCTATCCTTTCATACTGTACATTAAAGGTTCCCAAAGGATGAACCATACTGACATTAAGCTGAATAAAAACAAAGCCTTTGAGCAAAAGCAGAAACCATCACGGGAGATTGAAGTAAAGGATCTGATTGTTTCTTGAACCGAATTACTGACTCACTCTCTGACTGGACGTTTGTGAGGACGGCAGTACAATCTATCCGTCAGTGTCAGTGTTTGTTCTATTTGAGGACTGAGCTCTCGGCTGGATGGGACAGACATACATCTTTACTTTAGAAATGACACACCACCTGCCTCACCTCTTCCCCGTTTCAGTCCATGTACACCAACAGAGACTGTAGGTAAACATGGAGTTGACATTTTCAACCACTTTCTCATCACACATTTAAAATTGACGGTACTTCAAATATGCATTGCCAGCATTTGATTGAAATGGTGATTTTTTTTGTTTAAAGTTAACTAATTTATTCACTGAGTGACTGTATTAGAGCCTGAACAACTCACTGACAGATTCAGTAGAGCAAATGGAATAAAACCAACTATTAAAAACAGTTATTCAGGAAGATGAATGTTTAGTTTCAGACTGTCTGGTCAGAAGCCATTAAAAATGAGGAGCTGCGCACCAGACACCTCATGCATTTTTAACCAATCAATATCCTCTTTTTTTCAACATCTCTTTCTCCCTCTCTATATCCCCATCCTTCACCCCCCCTCCCCCCCCCCCCTCTCTCTCTGTCCTTTACTCATCTGCCTTCTCTATGCTTTCCTACTGCACCACTACTGTATATACTCTAATTGTTTCCTTCTGTCGCCCTCCTTCCTCAAACTGCTGCAAAGTTTATTACTTTGTCCATTCTTTCTCATCTCAGTCTGTCTGGTTTATCAGTCCATCTCTAGCCTCGATATCTTTCTCATCTCAGTCCACTGTCCTATCTGCTCTCTCTCTGTTGCTCACTCTTTTATTTGCTCCGATCACTTTGTTCTCTCCGTCTTCACACTCCCTGTCTGGTCTCTTTCATAACATCATTAAAGACTGGGGTTGTAAATGCCCTGTTCCATTTGACTAACTTCAGACATACTCTGCTGCAGTTTACTTTCACTTGATTATAAAGAGAATATAATCAGTTTGAGCCTAACAGCACAGACCCCATACTGGGCACAAAGGCATGTAGGCATGCAGAGACACATTTTTTCTTTATTGATATATAGCCATGCAGATAGTTTTGACTTAATTTGCTTACTTTGTCAAAGTTTTGAGACAATGGTCAATACCTGCTTGCTTTGAATGGTGTTTGTAGTGATACAAGGTTGAAAAAATACATTTAAAAACTTCTATAGTAACCTTTATTTCCAAAAACAATGTCCTACTAATTCACAAACGATAGGCAATACTATTTATTTGGTTCTGATTCAAAGTAATATCAGCGCCAGGAAAATTGATTAGATATCAATACTTATTACTTGCTGCTGATGTAATATATCAGTGAGAGAAACGTGTCATGATTTATGAGGTGAATGCATAATTTATAGGCTACTTCTGAATATATTTGAATTACCACTGAGTAATTTGACAAACAGTAGGCTTTTTTTTTTACTATTCCATTTTAAGTACTCATGCATGTTAAAGCACAAGACACTTTTTAATGTTATAACAAATGATTATTGTGTGAATTCTCTGAACTAATGAGGTGATCTCTGTTTGCATTCACACAACAGCTGCAGAATGCCGCAAAAAAAGTCTTCAGTTCCCAAAATATGACCTAACATGTTTTTTGGTATTGATCCTAGCAAACAATATTTAGATAGTATCAGTTGTACTGACACTTTGGGGATCAATCTGCCCACCCCTGTAATCCACAGACCACAGTGTGAACAGTTTTGATTGGAACAACCACCACTAAAGAAATAGTCCCTATACAAACAGCTGATGAGTGTGTTCTGAAGACTGTGATTAAGAGAAATATAGACAGAGCTGGTGCTGCTAATTTTCTGAAATATGGTAAGCGCCACAAATTAAATCCAATTCACCTCCATTTTTCTTTGGTGGCAGAATAAATTACATAGACTAATATCTCAAAACCTTGACAAATGAAGTAGAAATCTCAAAGGGTGTTTCTCAAAATGAGTCCAAAAAAATATATAAATCTGTCTGCATGGCTAGATGCCACGAGGAGTGAGAGGGCAAAATGTGATTCTGTTATTTGGTTGAAGACATGGACACTTGTTTAAACATATTGCAGCAAAATGTGCATGTGTCAATCAGCAAGCACAAACACACGAACACTTTCAGTCAGACTATTAAGGATGTAATTGTTTTCTCAGAGGGGAAGCTCTGAAAAGGTGAAATTAATCTGTGCTTCATTCAACTCAAAGTAATATCCATTTTTAGGATGATTTGGCAGTCATTCTATATTTACAGGAGAAATAAACTAGAAAAAAATATTTCCCCTTTGTCTCTTAAAAGAGATACAGCAGGTAACAAATGTGGACATAAGAATGATTGAGAATGATTAATAAAATGCAGAAACCGCAGCTTTAAATATATTGGATAGAAATTGACCCAGGGCTGGATTTGATAATGGGACTTAAAGCTTGTTGTGATTTACATTATAACAATCACAAACGCATTGAATTGTATTGAGCTCCCATGAGCTACTGCTGCAATATCCAGGTCTAATAGCACTTACTATTCTCCCTCCAGGCACACACACATAACTGAATACATGCACTCACATGAGCACTTACACTTGCGCGCGCGCACACACACACACACACACACACACACACACACACACACACACACACACGAGGGCAGCCTATTAAGAAGAAAAAGCGCGTCCACAGACAAGAAGCACAAATAAAACTGAATTACTGTGTGATTCATGGCATAAATGTCTATTTCCACACAGCCAATAAATTAATTTTAAAAAACACTCTACGGCTGCCCTTGTTTTTGCATGCTAGCTGTAGCAAGATTCTACAGATCCAGGTTTTACTTGTATACTTGCTGAAAAGCCACATTTATGCTGTGTGGAGATTAGAATGAATTTATGAAGGACACCTTCTAGTTGTATTTAACACTGCCAGTTGAATTGTTTTGCTTTTGTATTTGCATGTCTCTGTAGTACAAGGTAAACTGAATAAAATGCTGAAGGCTGATGTGATTTGACTAAATCATTTCAATCTGAATTATTTTCAAAGTCAAAGGAAAAATAAATAACTTACTGGATTCCTGGAAAGAGAAAGGAAAATGTCTCTAAGTCACTTATGCACAGCAAGTCTAGTATATACGTCTAGTTTATGTTAGTCACCTTAGTGTTATAATTATTGCGGAAAATTACATTTTGGTTTTTGGATCATGATAGAAGGGTGAATGGATGTTGTTAATTGTCAAATTATCAAAAATGGGGAAAAAAACAACCTATCTTTCGAATTAAGAAAATATTGCTAAATATTGCAAGGAATTCCAGTCACAACCAGCAGCTAACCATAACATTTACCTAGTTGCTGTTTGTTAAGGAAATTGATCTTAGCGATCAATCAACATGTCAGTCTGACTAATGAGTAGCATTCATTTTTCTCTTCAATGCATCCAAATTAGCTTTAAAGGAGAATTTTTGAGCAAATTGATACTTGTTGAACTGATAGTTCAGATGTTCCTTCAAGCACAAATTATCTGTTTAAAACTTCAGTTTTTTGCACTGAAGAAAAAAGGAGAGTTCAGTCATTTTGGTACTATATTGTAATTAGAAGGACATACAATTGTTTATTTAATAGACGTCTTTTATATGCAGTCTGGGCTGACAACTTGTGTGGTGATGTTGAAGCTCTTTACAGGTTAAGCATGTAACATCTAGATGCAAAAGCCATTGTGAAATTTTTTAAATGCACAGGCACGAAAATGAAAATGTTTGAAGTTTCAGACTTTGAGGGGTTTCATCTAACCATAAAACATTGCATGGATGACACTGAAAATCCTCTGTGACAAAAACATCCCATCTACTGTTAACTGTGAATATTTTTACATTTTACATGGTGAATTAAAAAGCTGTGATGAAAACAGTTTTGAATTCATTACAGCCATGATTTGAAATTAAGGGGGAATCGGTCATCACTTACCGAGCGGATCAACATCAAGAGAGCCACAACTTACCGAGTGGATTTCATGTCTGACAACAGCCTGGCCTTTATATACTGTGTTGGGAAGCAACCAGAGATGTTAAGGTGCTGTCTGCTGTCAGCACCGTGACTGTTAGAAAGAAGACTCTGATGCTGGAAACTGAGTGTCTGTATGAGATGCCTCTGAGGTGCTGAGCCAATGGCTAAAATCTGCTCTTTTGCTGCACAAGCACATCAAAAGATTAGGAAATATTATTCAAGATGCTGCTCAGTTTGAACTTCATCCTCCCTTTGGACAGCAGCTCCACACTGGACTGAGCTCATCGAAGCTAAATTTTGATGAATTATGCAAATGATTCTTATAATTTAAGATAACATTTTAACACTGTCACTCATCTGTCTTTTTTAGTGAACTTGTCATGAGACCTATCCATACTGTCGAGATGAGGCTACAAAAATGTGTGAGTCTGTGCCTTTCCGCCTCTTCACCCTGGATGGTGACAGGTGTCTGTATCTTCCTGCTTTGTCTGAAATCTCTTTCTTTATCTGGCTGACACTCAGCTGCACACAGTGCCACTTTCACCAAACATTGATGAATCCTTAACATCCTTAACAGTGCTTTCTTAGCTTTACAAATGCCCCCTGAAAATACATAAAAGTCATTAAAATGTCCTGAAAAAAGTTCTCTCACTACTTAAACACTTTTGATTTTAGTTCTGAATTACCTGTATGAGCTGACAAAATAAAACAAAAATGATGCATTTCTTATTTCTCTGTATTAACACACTTTTAAATGCTTACCGGTGTCTGGTAATGGGTGCTAGTCATGAACATCAAAGTAAATCAGCGATGGAAAGCCAGAGGCAAGTAGCCTTGTAACTTGAATTGATTAGCCTTTTCAGTGTACTTGGTACGTTTTTTTGAGGAGCGCATTCTACAATCAGTCATTCTACTCTCATCGAAGCTGATTTGTGCTCAAGTGTTGCACTGCTTACGAAAAGGCAGGAGTAGCCTGCAGTGATGCTGTTACACCACAGTCTGCCAGTCAGCAGGACATTCCACTTAAATACTCTTTTCTTTCCACACATGAGGCAATCATTTTTCTTATAGAGAAATGGTTTTCCACTCTGAACAGCACTGGCTAATTGAAGAGGGACTGCTTGGTAAATTAAAGTAGCCACAGGATGCACCATTGACCCTTTTACTATATGCAATTGGTAATTAAATGGGTCTGTAAAAGGGATCCCTTTGATTACTTAAGGACAATTAAAGCAATAGTACATTTACCTCAATACCATAATATTAATAAATAGTATGTAGTAGTAGTAATATAAGTCAAATAAGAGCAATTAAGATATGTATTTTCAGCAAGGTGTTACTCATGCAAAAATGTTTTCTTGATAAAAACAAAATCTTCATCTAGGTCTGTTTACTGCAGTTATGAGCTCACGACTCCTTAGTCACTTCAAACATGACTCAGCATGTACTTTTATGCAGTTTTTTGTTGCTTTGATCTAAGTTTTCTTCTCTATTTTTATACCAAACCCGTCAATGCAGAGGTTCCTCTTCCCTTCTTGCCCTCTCTATCGTCTTTACTCTCTCCGTCATTTTGCTTTCTCCCTCCACCTCCTCCTCTCTCTTTCTCTCTGCCCATGTCAAATTGTATTTAAAGTCTGTCCGTCCTCAATTTCAAGAGCTGTAAACAGCAGACATGCGTCTTCAGTCACATATTTCACCTTTATATAGGTTATTTTCAATACCTGGCTGTGCAGTTAGATTGTTTTTAAATAGGACAAGGTGTAGGAGGTATAGCATGTCAGAGTGGCAGAAGGTGTGTGTGTGTGTGTGTGTGTGTGTGTGTGTGTGTGTGTGTGTGTGTGTGTGTGTGTGTGTGTGTGTGTGTGTGTGTGTGTGTGTGTGTGTGTGTGTGGGCTGAGATAGGCTGGCAGCAGCAGGCATCTGGTGACATCTGGTCCAGGCAGATAAAGTAATAAACACATACTATCTCACTATCTGGAAGACTGTGTAGACTCTCTGTCTCTCTCTCTCTCTCTGTCACTTTTTCTCTAGGTCAAAAAGTGCTTTTTTGACATGACAGGAAAAGCGGCATATGTTTGGAACCATGCATGCATCATAACCAGATTGAAAGATAAACATTGTAAAGAGAACAATATAATATGCAGTCAATTCTAAATCTTTGTTTTCACTTCTTGTTTTTGCTTACTCTCCATACTTTTACTGTGCTTTCATTAAATCATCTAGATTCTAAAGTACCACTTTTATGCCAATGGTACTTAAAGTATTTATTCAGCGATGGATGGATAAATAAATGGAGAAACAAGAAAGTGCATGGGTGGATTATGGTGGATAATACAAATCTTTGTATTTTGTGGTTAAATGCACGTGTAATGACCATAAAAAATGGCAAAGAATAAGTAGTTTTATATATTAGTGTGTGGCACAAATTTGTTATTTTTCATATATTTTTGTGACACTCTCCAAGAGAGGTGATGTTACAGTTAAACTGTTTAACTTATTTTAAGCCAACATGAATGAAAATCTTTAAAGTACTGAGATAAGAATTGAAATTTGAACATTGTTTGAATCAGTCAATTTTTCTCATCGTTGCCTAAAAATTCCTCAACACTTAATCAATGACAAAAATGGTTCCTGATTCATTTTCTGCCTCTTGACTAATTCATTCATCCATAAATAGTTTCAGTACTGCTCATGTGCTGGTATAGCTTTTTCACTCAGATTTTCAAATGCACACACACACAGCTGAGAGTTGTGATATTCACCTCTGCACCAATCAACCTCTAACCACCAGGGGCCTCACCTTCAGGTGAACCGAGGCCAAGGTCCCAGTAGTCAGAGGCCCCTGGGCACGGACCCTGTTGGCCTGGTCAGTAACCCTTGCGAAAGAACAGATGATGAGTGAAAAAGGGAAAATAAGTGAGGCTAATTTATTGGAGAGGGCACCTAAATGACAGACAGAGAAGAAGAAGAGAAGGGAATGAAATGAAAAAAGAGGTTGAGGGATACTGAAGATAAAAAAAGGAAGACATTTAGTGGATATATGGGCGGATGGGGCGATGGATGGATGACTAAGTAGGTAAGATGATAAATAGAAGCAGGGATGGATGGGTGAATGGGTGGATGCTTTGACACATGGCCCCGGGGAATCAGTCATTGTACATACCACTGTCACTCAAGATTAGCGGCATAATTAAACTCCTGTCGCTCTGTGTGTGTGGTACCAATGTGGGTGTGTGTGTGTGCATTTGTTTGTGCATGCGAGAGGTGTGCATCTGAATGTGTGTGTTGTTTTCCTGGGCGTGTGTGTGGGAGGGGTGGACAGTGACAGAGATTGATGGTGAGGGGAAAGCAGGCCATTATATTGTATAGCTAAAGCAGTGATAGCCTCTACACCTCTGTGTCTGTTTAAACTGCCGGCCGCTTTACAAGAGTGGCTCGAGTGACCCCACAACACACACACACACACACACACACACACACACACACACACACACACACACACAGAGAGAGAGAGATTCCCCACCTTTAATTAGGGGAAAACAGCTTGTTTTCAGGAGTATTTGTCTGCTTAATTTGTGATGCCTTGAACTGAACCACACAGAGCCACTGAGTGAAAAATAAGTTTGATTCATAAATGACACAATCACTCTCTGAAGTGTTAACTCAAGGCTCTTTCCAGTAATTGATGGATAGCAACATTTTTAACACTCTGTCCTTTTTTGGCCTTAATAGCAGATTATTAGGAAACCGTTCAGCCTTCAATTAAGTGAATGAGAAATGAGGATAAAATGACTATCTTGACAACTGAGAGAAGACTCCCCACTGAGAGAGAGCGAGAGAGAGAGAGACACATTATAATGGTTGAAGGCCATGTTCTTGAGCAGCTGCACACCGACCAAAGCTACTTCTGTGGCTGTTTGTGTGTCTCAGAGAGTGAAAGGAGCCCCGCCGCTCCCCTGCCGAGCGGAACATCAGCCTCATCAAGTCAGCAAGAGGCAGCTACGACTAGCATGGAAGTCAGGCACGCCTGCCTTCAAGATAAGAGCATAAAAGAGTCCAAAGAGAGATATTCTGAGGTCAGTTTGTAAAAAGTCATGTGTCTATAACACCTTTAAAACACCTACCTAAATGAATAAAGATAATAAGTCTGGCATGCCGCCTTGTGTACTGATGCCTGCTCAACACTAAGTATATATTTGCACTCTTAGACGTATCAATAATGAACATTAACAAAGCAAAGTAGGTAAAGACAGATGCTCCATTTCTATATGAACACCATCATTAGAGACCAGACATTAACAACAAACAGAAAACATTTTAAGAAAAAATACAACCCCTCAGTGTACAGTACATCTGTTACAAAGCTGTTTAGGTCATATAGTTGCAGTGCATTTCAAGGATAAAGTTTTGTTGATAATGTTACACAAATGCAAACATGCACTACATTTATTTGCCACCTTTAGATATTTTCTAGATGAAGATTAGACACAATAGATAATAAAGCTTGTAAAATACAACATATTGTTAAAGATGAATCAACTTTTTAGGCCTTTGACATCTTACAAAAAAGCAGTGTGTAGTAAGGGTCACATTGCAGATGTCTATGAGTTATTAACAGCTCCACCAATTAGTGATTTTCCCATCTAAACTTCCTTTATTGGGTTATTTCAATGGATGTTCAAATAATCCAATAATTCACTTATATCAAAGATTAAAGGAAAAAATCCAAAAACTAAAAGCGGGTTTGTGTATCAGAACTTTGTTTTCTCTTCTTTCCTCTCCCATTCATCATCTTATGACCCCTCAGATTTATCTGGTGACCCTTTGGAGGAGCCTGACCCCTAGGTTGGTAACCTGGACTGGACTAAACCAGCTCCACCTGCAACAGTAACACTCTGCTTTCACACTGATGCTTCAAATTACTACTTTTACTTCAATATTGTCAATATATATTTTGCTGCTAATACTTGTGTAACTTACTTGAGTTGGATTTTTTTATGCAGGACTTTTACTCATAATAGAGACAAAGGGAGTTTCAACATCAGCTATTGAAATGAACAGAACAAAACAAAACAAAAAACGAGGCTGTTAGATGCTCCACAAAGATTTAAACCAGCTACACTCAGTATTTCAGTAGGAGCTGGTTTGATTTGGGGATACTCACCGGTTTTATTTTGAACCCACCTACCGGAACAGCCGTGGTGTTTCCCGGTGTTTGACTTGACAGATGGCAGGCGTGAGACGCTCCTCTCGGCTGTCTCTCTCGGTCCGTCGGTCCATCTCGGTTCCCATTGTCTCCCCGCTCCCCGTTCCTTGAAGACAACCCAGAGACGACTAAAACTAAACTTACATGTTATTTTGCTCATGTCGCCATTTTTCTTTTTCTTTTTTTTTTCTTGGAGACTTAGGCTACCTCGACCTGAAATGTCAGCCTAGTCCCCCTCTCTCCATCTCTCTGTTTTCGGTGTAGCTAAAGAGAGGTGGTCGTTTGATACGGACGAGGCGGTGAATGAACCGACCGACGGCTGACCGGCGGGACTCACAACACGGCGGCTGTGTGCTGTGGAGCTGACGGGGAGATGAACCGGAGGAGGAGGTGGACTTATTAGCCACAGAAAGCAGCTTCCAGCGGCTGTTGACATTTCACTAACATCCTTTCTAGCAACACATTTTCACTCGCCAGTTTCTGAGTGGTGGGAAAGACACATTTCTTTTGGAGAGGGGCTGAAAAAAGGGAAGAAATTGGATTACAAACGCGGTGTTGGAGATAGTCAAGGGTGTGTTTTGTTTCAGTGAATGAACAGTGAAGGATGTTGCCTCTACATGCCCGATACTTCCCCTGAGAGGAGAGGAGAGGAGAAGAGAGGAGAGGAGCTCGTCAATGAAAGCAGGCAGGGACCACTTTCACTTGTTTTCTCCACCCTGAAACAAATTATAGGCGCTTTCAACAAGAGAGCATTTAATCTGGGGAATATATCCATCGGATCTCACCATCCTTCTCTCTCTGTTTTTCCTAAGTCAGTGTCAGTGATTGTGTCGCTGCTGTATTGAATGGACCGCTTTAATTCAGTATATTCAATGTTGATAAGGATGCAACTAATCGATATGATTGCCGATCGGACTTTGTAGCCCAGCAGGTGATGTATGGACAAGTGGACCCTGTGTGGACATAACTGGAGAGTCGTTGTTGAATAGCGGGATTACTTTCATTTTTCAAGCCAGTTTCATTTAGAGACCCACTTTTAGGAATTAACTCTGCTTTTGTACTGACCATTTCAATCAAAAATGCACCAGGCCACCTGATTTATCAAACTGATTTCAACTGCAGCCAAGCCCCGTGGATGCATCCAAGAAGTTGAATCATACCCAAGGCCCACCGTTACATCTTTCATCCCTGACCCCTGGGTGCTGGAAATCCAGGGGACCACGTTTCAGGCTGTTTACCTGTCAGTAAACCCTCCATCTGGATGAAGTAGTAGCCTTTTATCCCCCCCCCCCCTGAGCTCCAGAGAGTACAGGGGCCGCAGCTCTGTTCTCTGAGGCTGAGCAGCGAGCGCCTCTACCTGGGCTGCCAGCCAGCCAGACAGCCCTCTGGGTTGGGAGGGAGGGTTGCTCTCGGATTTGAAGGTCCAGCTGGAGATTTGGGAATTACCCAGAGTTCTTCTCCACGTGGCCCACTGGAGAGAAGGGAGGAGGACACCATGGGGTGCTGCAGTGGCAGGTGTACCTTGGCCTTCATCTGTGGCATGCAACTGGTAAGTGATGCTGATGAGTGGGGATGGGAGGGGGACTAAATGGACTGATCAATGAGGATAAAGTTTTTTTTTTCGGTTTTACATAAATAAAACAAGCCATGACAAGCAATCAGTCACATCCTCACATTTGCAATTCTATACTACTAGACACAAAGCAAAGGATGGATGGATACGATGAGTGAAAAAAGATGGATGACTGAAAGGTCCATGATACAATGTAAGATATGGTTTGAGGAACAGATTGATGAATTGGCGGAGTGAATGGATGAATAGCTGTTGGTGGGAGTCTAAGACTATTACTATGATTCCTTTTAGAGCACTGATGGATAGATGAAAGCCAGCGATAAATGGAGGCAGTGAAGGAAAAGTAGGAATGAATGCCAAATGGATAGATGTATGGAGGAGATACATGTGATTTATTGGGGGAAAATGATGGCTGGAGTAAAGGGGAAATAGATCTTGATGTAAACTCATGGAATCAACTGCTGCAATTCCCTGTCTGTCTCTCTTTGCATCTCTCTTTCTCCCGTCACCATCTGTGTCAATGGTAACTGGTGCCAGGCAAGACAACAGGGAGGGAGGGGAGGCTCTGTAGGTGTGTGTGTGTGTGTGTGCGCGATGTGAGGAGAGAGCAGAAATGATCTCATCAGTTCAGTCTTTTCCTTTATATTGAATGATAACTCCTATCTACTTTAGAACTGTTACGAGGCAGCTTTTGGGCAAGCTGCTAGCTCCATATTTTTTACCTTTAGTGGTTTGTATTTATTATTCACACAGAAAAATGTCCAAATGTATATGATCTAATATCAGATCAAGAAAATTTTAGTAGCTAATATTTTTACCCAAAACAATTTACTTGAAATTGTGTTTCAGGCCCGTGTAAACTCTCCTTTTTGCTCTGTTTGTGGTCTCCACCCACTACTTAATCACCAACTCATTGCTAATATTTACTATTGCTACTTGGCAGGTAGCACACAGTGAATTTATCAGACATGTTTTGCTGAAAACACTTTGTTGCATTCCCATACAGTCGGGTGATAATTCTCTGTGGGTTCGCCACTACAAGTGATACTTCTCACATTACGCACAGTCAATTGTCCCATTATTATTTATAACAATATTGATCAGTGCAGCTTTAATTAACCACAAAGCAAAAGACCTACTGCATGATATATTTTGAGTGAAGTGCATGACTTTCACTTTTTCCCAGTTGTAAAATTTTGTCACTACTGCTTATCATTTCTGAAGCTCCTTACACACAGGTGACACGTAAAACCAAAGGAGCATCATTACTGCACATTACACAGAGTCAGCGAGACTAGAAGCTGCAGTAAGAGCAATGAGTCCAGATCACTACCTTGGGAAATGAAGGAAATCCCTGCTTCAAGTAGAGGCAACAGAGGGACATTTAGGCCACTCATCACAAATAACATCCTGTATAACAACACAGACTGATCATATATGAAGGGATCTAAGGGTGCATTTTTTCCTTAAACTGAAGAAGTATTGTGATACAGAAAAGGAAATGCATAAACATGAAGAGAAATGCCTGAGCTGTCGCATTCTTAGCTCATGGAGTCATACAGCTACAGTCAGTGTGTGTATGTAAACTGAAGACCTATTGTCATGTTGAATAGGATGCTGTTACAGACACCATGACGCCCTATGTATGTGTGTGTTTGTGTTTGTTCAGTCAAAGATCTATGAAAATCATCTCATTTACCATAAGATATTAACGTGTATGACTCTCATTGTGTATGAGCCTGTTCTTGCAAAATATCTATTGTGCTGTGAAATGGGCTGCGCACGTTCAAAAGACGGCTCTGTAAGTCAAAAGTAAAACGGTGATGAGCTTGCCACATGTGCTGTAAATGGGGACACTGTGTATTTCTGTAGGTGAAATAGAAAGTGTGTGTGTGTGTGAGTGTGTGTCTTATGAATGAGATGCTGTCACAGTGATAGTCATTGTGTCTAATGCGGTGGAACTAATGCTATGCCATAGTCAACAACATGTTTTGCTCTGTTAACTGTTGTAATAGCTAAGCCAGCTGATACCACCACTAGCTGAGCTGGAAGTCTAACACTACTGTATGTTAACAGTTTAGCCATGCATAGTTAGCTCTGTTACATTTGCAGAGATTTAGACAAACTGCCTCCCGAAATCCACTCAACTCTCCACACTGAAACTATGTGAAATCAAGATATTTACTTGACAAAATCTAGTAGTGTCACGGCTGTAGTTATCCACAGGAAACCACACCACCCACAACCCTCTTCTTTAGAGATGAACTAATTGACCACAAATTAAAAGACAGCCTGTTTTTCCTCTGCTTGAGACCCTTTGCTGGAAGTAATTGCTTTAGCTGTGTGATCCTCCACCAGGGTCCAAAATTAAAACCTGCCAGGCGTCAAATGCATGTGAATTTAGTCTTTGGGGAGTAAATTATGGAGACCACCCACTAGCCAATAGGAAAACACTCTTCACACTCTTAATTTTGTGTTAGCCAATATTTGATCATTTTGTATTGTATTGCAGATGTTATGAGGTCGTTTGAAATAGGGCTGTGCGATATGATGATATTAGATCATGGATGATTAAAATCTGCCTTTATAGAGAGATTGTTAGTATTGTTCTGCAGTGCACATTGTATTAGTTCAGCTCTACAACGCAGCACAGTCTGCTAGCAGGAGCCTTATGGATAACAGCACCAACATGGTGAGAGCCTCCTAACACATCCAGTTTGGTGGTGAAATCTGCAGCAGTTTTGATGTCCTGCTAGAAAGCTCACATCGTTAATCTGACAGCTGTGACAGCTGGGCTGCAGTTAAAAACCACCGTTTAGCTGTTAGCTCACCTGCTAACTGGTAGCATTAATTTCTGTCATGGTGCTAGCTAGTATGATGTCAGCTCTGGTGTGCTGTGTTGAGAAACTATCAATGCCTCTACACAACATCAAATATTTGCTTTTCAGCTGTGAAATTAGTTTGGTTTTACTGTTTTACTTCAATATCCATTTTAAACAAGTCTAAGTAGACACTACCTTTTTAATTCAGCTTTGCACACCTGCTCTTGTTTATTTATGGCATTGTTTGTGTTTTAATGTAATATGATGTGAGTCTATCAGTGGTAAATGTTTTTATATTGTTTATGAGCCCCTATCCTAAGACAAATTTCTGTCATTATGTGATAGACAATATTTAAAAAAAAATAAATCTTAAGCACTTTTCAGTAACTTACAAAATAGTAAACCAACATGAAAAGAATTGTGATAAAATCATGGATCATAATCTTGCCTGAAAAATGTTATGAGATATTTTTGTCCTTTTTCCAAGTAACTTTAGTTAACCAAACTATATTTCTGAGTTTAGCGTTGCTGTAGTTCAACTTCACAAGTTCCAGTGTGAAGTAATTGGTAGCTTGTTAAATTATGTTCACAAAGTAACTTCTCCAACATTGGTTATTTTGTATTGTTAATTCATCTTTCATGTTAATTCATGATTGTTATATTCTCAGACTCCTTTTTGCCCTTTTCACACTTAAAGGAAAATACCACTGAATATATCAATTCAAATGTGATATACTTTAATTCTACATACAGTTGGTTTTACTATTATTACTGCACAGTACTATAATATTGATTTGAGAATCATATCATATCAGACAAAGATGCTAAATAGTAATAATGGAAAATTGCAATAGTAAAAAAACCTTTATTATTTTTGATTGGAAAAAAATCTGTGTGACCAGTAAACATCTTCATCTACCAGCCACCTTGGCAGGTAAGCCAAAAGTTTATTTTTGGACCCTGGCCTCCACTTGAGAGTTGACCTCACAGACTGTGAAACAATGGTGGTCGGTGTGTCTCATGTAGTGGGACTGATGTCTTATGGAAGTCTTAACAGCAGTTTTCCCCCCACTTCATTAGCTAGGTTAATTGCTAAGATAGCTGATGTCACTACAGCTGAGAAGAGATCAATGATCCAGGGTGCAGATATGTCTTGACTCTTATTTTTTTTGCACCACAGCCCATTTAAAATCACCTACACCCTTCAGTGTTTTTGTATGGGGGTGGACTTAAGTTGTGGTGTCTCAGTTTCAGTGGGAAACATTGATTGAGGAATTGACTTACACACTGGGATCACTTTATTTGGTGCCCTCTGGAATTAAGCACATGTAGTATTCAATTCAATATTGAGTATATGTAATATCCAATATGTGCTTGTGGTGAAAATATCACTAATCCTGAAGTCATTATTGTTATTTAAAACAGATTTTGGAGAGGTTTTATTGATAAAATATTGCTTTTTGAGACTAATAATTGATGTAAAAAGAAAATGGTACTCTCAATTTGATTTAAAATATCTGCATTACTGAGGATCCGCTGCCCAAATGGGGGTAAAAATAAAAACTAAGCAAGGATTTTCTGTTCTGTTTTGGACTATAAAAAACTCATTAACAGAAGCATATGTTGAAATATTGTGAACGGGGTATTAAAACCCTAATGATTCTGCAAATAATAATGATTAATGACTCAATTTTCATAATTATGTGTAGTTGCCAATTTAGGGGTTGAATTAAACCTACAAGGATTTTTATATGTAATATTATGAAGCTACAGATGAACACATGCAAACTGTAAAAAGTATGAGGTGGTGCTGTGTGGAGATCACAGAGGGAGGTGTTAAAGTTAGATGGAACAAAACAAAACAGCTAAAGCATCACAGCAGATCGGACTGTGTTTTTACCAAGACTTTTGCACACACACCCACACACACACACACACACACACACACACACACACACAAACCAACACATATGCTGCCTGTGACTCACTTTCTGTGGCAGTGGTTGTGGTCCTTGTTGCTATATCAGTCCACACACCCACCAGCTGCTGTCACAAACGATGATGACTAAATCATCCAATGGCGTGATAGGTAACAGGACGGCAACCGGTGTCCTCGCTCCATTGGCTGGTTCAGTGAAGCTTGTGCAGACGGTCGAGGGGGGGGATGTTTATGTTGACGGAGCATTAATTATGTTGTTGGTGTGTAAGTTAATTGAATAAAGGCAACAGAATAGAATTATAGCCTTGCATAAGTGCACAGTTACAGTCAGATACTAATTCATGATCCAGTCGAGTGGATATATAATTAATCTTTGAAAAAAAAGAAAAGACTGGTTTAATCAAGAAAAACAAGAAAACTTCTTGGAAAACTCTTATATTATCACTCACTTTTCTTTGTACTACAAGTGTACAAGTTAAATATTCTATACATGTAACAAGATTAGATATGTACAGTGGCCACAGGCTATCTGAGACACAGGGTTTGTCTGTGTGTGACAGTACATTCCTGTGACATTTCCACCACTGAGGGACATGATGAATAATTTACAACTTGGAAACAGTGACATGAATGCAGAAATGGTATCTCTGCATCTGTGCAAGTGTGTGTTACCTGATTGCAAAGCAGTAACTGCGCTGTCATTCAAACCCAGAAGTCAGAAGCATTTCGAGTGTGAAAAAAAACTCCACACATAAATCAACTGCAAAAGGCTTCCCCTGTATAATTGTATTAGTGATATCCAGTCAGTTGTTTTGTAAGTCTGATACGCAGCTATCTCATGCTGTTGGTTTTTGAGTATCTTGAAGGAAATCCTTTTTGAGAGCAGTTTGAGTTGAAAGCAAGCAGAGCTTGTTCACTCCGGCAACAAACATAATCTTCAGACCTCCTTCCTCATCGCCACAACTCACTGAGATAAAAAGGCTTTGCTATCCTTTATGTACAACGCAGCGTTCAACAAGGGCCACACACAATCTCAGCTCCGAGTCTATAGATTTTCTGTCGCTCTCTCTTTTTCGCACTTTCTTAATTTGTCAGTCTCTCTTCCCCCTCCAGGTCCCTGTGATTTTATATATACCCACTGTGTGTCTCTCTGGCCCTTTTCATTTCTTGGTCTGTCTCCACCTCCTCTCTCCGTCTCTCTCTTTGTCTCTGTCAGCTGAGAGGAATGCAGCCATCACAACTTGGCCACAGGCTTGACTGGCAATTAATTTAATGTGTTCAATACAGTCTGTGCACAAAACAAGCTTTCACCTACCGGCCCTGTGGAGGCAGTTGCATTGTGCTAAATCAGTCGGACATTAGACCTTGGACTTTGTCCATGTTGGCCCTGTATTGTTCAGATTGTTCTTGGTGACTATGGGTTATTGTGCTTTTCCGCCTTTTAGCTGTCAATAATAATATGGTGTCTTGAAAATGGCTGGCTTTTTGAAATGTTGCAGGTGAATGGAGGTAAGGTGTTTTAAGGGCAGGAGGCAATAAAAACTTTTTTTCCTGCCTTGTTTGATGCCATTTTGCGAGGGCGGATTTTTTTACACCGTTTCCCTCATTTCATTTCTTAAAGACATTATTAAAAAGGTGCAGTTAGGGCATGTAACTGTTTAAACTTTGAAGTCATGGAGTTGAAACCAGTCCACCAACATCAGACTCATAATACAAGCCTCCCCAGTTCATTTTACCTGCAGAAGGTAAAGACATGAAAACAACCAATCAACCGTGCAGAAGTAATATTTCTGCTGTGGGAATTTTTATCTGCTGTAGCTGAACTCTCCCAAAACAATTACAGTGCTAATTACAGTCAAATCTTTCTTCGAGATGTTCAGTTTGTTTCATGGCATTGGCCAGTGGTGCTGCATGTGTTATATTTTTATAGGTCACTCTGTTCAATCAGCACCTCTGCTTCCTGAATGACTGAATTCCCTTCTTCCTGTGTTAGTTCTTGATTTTTGTATTTGCTCTGGATGTAAATTTATTTGAAATTATTGCTGCACAAGCATAGCCTCACACTGCCTTTGATAGCAGTACACTGGGTGCATAAGCAGGGTTGTCTGTTGTCATGGTGAGGAGTCATCTCCAGGGGAGCATCTGAAAACCCAACATGATCAAAAGTTTCTGTGTCTCCTATTCAGAACCAGGTTGTGATACTTAGAAGAAATGAAGATTAATCCGTTCCTAACATAGACCAATAGACAAGTTCAATATGCATCAGTTTATGCCTCACTTCTGTATTCTACTTGAAACTTAATACAGCTTATGTGTAACATTTCTTAGCATTAGCTACAGCCCATGTTTATTTCTGCAGTACCAGTCAAAAGTTTGGACACACCAAAGTGCAGTAAATCTAATTTACCACACTATATCAAAGATGAAAAGTTTACATGGACACATCTGGAACATTTGGAGCTGTGGTAAATGGTAAAGAAGTAATGTAAGGAGAAAACTGTGTCTAGTCCACTCATGCTGTAGGGTTGTAAATGAGGTGCCATATTGTTGTTGTGCTGAGAAGAAAAAATCCATCAGGCAAAAAAAAGTCAGTCAAAAACTGTCAGCAAACAGCACATAACTCTGCACAACCCGGACTCTTTAAATCCAGTCACGACTTTAAGAATACTTTGGAAATAGCCCAAGTTTTGAAATGGAAATATGTGGTAAAGGGTATTTTATGCTGGAATATGTCCAAGGTGGTGAGCAGAGGCCTGTTAGAGTCTATCAGCCTGGAGGTTTGACTGCTGCTTACTGATGACAAGTTGTATCACTAAACATCAGGAAGTGACAGAGCTTCTCACCCATGATCTTTCACTTATTGATCTGTAATGGCTTAGAAGGAGTAACAGAGGCATGTGGTCGTCTAGGTGTTTCGGTCAATCTTTAAACTCTTGATATCACATTTAAAGAAGAAAACATGCACACTTCCTATATCTTTTACTCTGGGGATCAACTGGAATATCTTTGTATGATTTACAGTTCAAAAAACTCCTTATCTTATACTGTTCGTTTATACAGCCCCTCAGTCGGCCTCTATCTGAAACATGCCTTCCTGATGAGTCCTCTGTCCTCATTGGTCGCGAAGCTCAGTTCTTTACTTTAAATATAAACTTCTGAAATATATTTGCACATGTTCAAGCCTGAATCCGGTCCAAAATATGTGAGTGGACAACGTAACAAAGGCTAAGGAACGGACAGATGTTTGTAGGCATGCATGAACAACCTGATGGAAAAGTGGAGGTAAGGTTCAGAGAAGGCGAAAGCCCTGGCTTTTAATAATAATGCATTTTATTTAAAGGCGCCTTTCAAAGCACTCAAGGACTCCTTACAAGGCACAAAAACACGACAACAGTACATCAAACAATACAAATCAGGTAAATTTTAGTGCAAAGATAAAGAAATAAATATGAATGTGACTATAAAGTGCATCAGTGCAACAAATAAGCAAGAACATGATTGCATAGTTAGTGTGAGACAGAGTATGCCACTCTGAATAAGTGCGTTTTCAGGCGGGATTTAAAGGTGGAAACAGAGTCCGAAGTGCAAATGTCTGGTGGGAGAGAGTTCCAAAGGCGGGGGGCAGATCGGCTGAAAGCTCTTGACCCCATGGTAGTTAAGTTGGCAGATGGGGCAAAGAGCTGGTTGGCGGAGGAGGATCGGAGAGTTCGGGAGGGTGTGTAGATGTGAATAAGTTCCGAGAGATATGATGGTGCCAGGTTATGAAGGATCTTGTAAGTGAGGAGTAGAATCTTAAAGTCAATGCGCGATTTGATAGGAAGCCAATGAAGTTGCTGCAGGGCAGGAGTGATGTGTTCAATAGAGGCGGTCCTGGTAATGATACCGGCGGCCGCGTTCTGTACCAGCTGGAGTTTGTGAAGAGATTTCCGCGGAAGACCAAAGAGGAGAGCGTTACAGTAGTCCAGAAGGGATGTGATTTTGACTAGATTGAGTTTTGGATCTTTGACCATGCTTTGACCTAACATAGAAATCCCATATTACAGCTAGGGCTGGGCGATATGGACAAAATCAAGTATCACGATATATTTGACCAAATACCTCGATATCGATATTGCAACGATAATGTAGAGATGACTCTTGATGCTTTCACAAAATATTTACACGATGAAATGTTTGATAAATAATCATCGTTAATGTGGTTATAATGACAAAGTGGGTAAAAGGTAAATAACAGAACAGCTAAAACAGTCTGGTAAGTTCAGAAAATTACACATTTTTACAGTAAAGACAACACTGATGATATATCACGATATTATGATATCCTAAATCTAAGACGATGTCTAGTCTCATATCACGATATCCATATATATATTTATATATTGCCCAGCCCTAATTACAGCAGTTTGTAAATGACAGAAAATCAAAAACTCTCTGGTTCACTGATTACCCAATCATAGCCTAGCAACCATAACCAGGCATGGCAGGCCTATTAAGCTTTGAATTTTCTGCACATTGAAGTGGAGTTTATGGAGATTTTGGATAGTGGTTTCTTTTTTTACTCTCTCTAATTCAGAAAATACAAGAGCAAAATGTTAAAGAATGGATATAGCAGTTTTTATGTGAACAAATGTAGGCTGAAAATGTTAGCCTGTCCAGCTAATTAGCATATTACCTACTATTGTATCGTACCATTACTTCCAAACTCTTAAATCAGAAGGTAGGCCAACATTAGCGGCTCTATTGATTTGGAGATGTCTACACTCTACCAAACCTAGCCAAACTCATTATTTGAGATAGCGTTACTTGATATAAGAGGCCTTATTTTGTCTACTAATGTCTGAAATCAAAGAACCATCGTTTTTGAAAATTACCACTAATTTCACGTTGTAGATCTACCTCTGTCATCATTGTAAACTGTGTGTGCTTTGTAAGAATAGAACAAGTTCGTTGTTCATGCCTAAGAGACTTGTAGACCTTTCTTTAGTGAGCTTGAGTTCCACTCACTTTTGTCACTCTTGGATTTATCTTACAGAGGTTTTTGAGAAACACTTTTTATCCCTTCATATTCTAAGTAAAAGTGATATCTGCCACTGTACTGGAAAGTAAATATTTAACACCTCATCATCATTTTGACCAATACAATTAGTTTTTCAGCAATAAGTCCTAGAAGCATTTGTAGTCGTGTCTCCTTCATGTCATTTCTTTCTTTTTGTTTTGTTTTTGTAAAGTCTGTAGTTGTCATTGTGGGTTCCTCAGATCAGATGGAAAAAGGATAAAATGAACACAACATCTGTCATAACCCCAGCATTGATTGGGCTCTCTGTCCACATATCTCTATGGAAGACATTGACTATGTGGAATTTAGAAGATATACACTTTCTTGTCATGGACCTGCAGATTAAAAGAGGTCCAGGATGTTTTAAAGCAGTTTGACACCTTAGTGAAAGATAAATGTTCCTCTTGGGTCCAAAGCTGAACTTTTGGAAGTATTTACTTTGTCATATATTTCCAAAAGACCAGAGTCACTGCAGAACCACTACTACACTTTTTCTTTTGAAAACCTTCTTACAACTTTCTGCTCCAGATGTTTTTATGGTGTAAACATCACAGATTTTTCTCCCAGTTGAGGCTATGTCATGTCTTGTAAAAGCATTTGGAGGCTCACACAGGGTTCAAATCCATGATATTGTATGAACTCACACTGTCATCAGGAAACAGTTTGTGAAAGAGTGGAATAAGTAAAAAAGTGAAATCTTTATTTAATCTATTTTTCCACACCCCAGTGGAAGAATATAGAATTGGAAGTTGAACCCTTACACAGTTGGAGTATTTGTTTTATACTGACACAAACTGTTAAATCACATCCACTGTATAGAATAGTACTGTCAATTTTTCTCTATAATCTTATTTTCATTATTATGATAATTTTTTGTTAATATTCAAATTATATATAAACTATGTTGATAATTTTTTAGCTTAAACTCATTGTTAAGTCTTTAAGTATATTTCTTCCAACACAGAACATAATTTCAAGTATGAGTCATTTTTAGCCAAACAAGTTATTACAGTAAGCTGTAACTCTGTTAGCCTTCACTTACTAATGGGGAATTACATCTTCCACCAGATACAACCCTGAACACGGTTATAAATACATTTTATTCTTAAATGACTTAAAAGAAAGTCATTTATAACACATATACTGGTTTGCCCCCCCATGAAAAATCCTGAAAAAAGTGGCCCACAGTTGAACCTTCTGGCTGACCCCTGCTGTACACTGAAGTGAAAACAACCAAACAGCTAGTGAAAAATGGTAGTGAATGCTGTTTTGAAGGACTCAAAGAAATGGAGTTAGAGTTAGAAAGTACTGCATTGTATTGATTAATGTTTTCAATTTGTTTTATAGATCTAAAATGTCATAATCTTAACTGCATCCCCCAAATCCTCAAAACCCTGCAGCTTTGCAGGCCGCAGACTAAGCTATTGCAGTCAGTTGCATTCAATTGCTTGTTTCTTCAGAGCAATCTTTTGGCCAATTTCAGTATTCCTGCATCATATTCCCAAGTCCTGACCCCAACTTTCTAGATCGCCGCTGGTTTCGTATCGACACTCAGCAGTGGAGACTGAGAGGAAAGTGAGGCGACGACATGCAACAATAGGTCATGGAGTGGATTTGAGTGAGCGATATCACAGGCGTTTGCCTGCTGAGCTGCTAAGATGGGTGTTGACGGTGCTGGAAGCTGACCTTGTGCTTGACCACAGCTGATGGATGAGCTGAGATGGTGTTTGGCCAAATACTGCTGCCTTAATATTTACACACACACACACACAAATAGACAGACATTGACTTCTCTTACTGTTTTAATTTTAAAACACTTCAAACTGTTGTGATGCTGACTTTGCCTTGCTTGCTGCTCCTGTATTGTTATTTACCCCTCAAGGTGAAACACTCCCCTATTGTTCTCAGAGAACTCATATCCTGTCGATGTAGTTGTTGCTATTGTTGTTGTTGCCGTGAATCCTGATATTCCGCCTGCACAGTCGTTTTGATCTTATTACATCAAAGGAGTGCTTGAATTATAATGGCGAGCGACTGCATAGCAATGCCTTGAGCTTCAATACACATAATTATGAGATGGAAATATGACTGGTGTCAGATGAGCACCTCCCATCTGGAGAGAAAACAGTCGTATTTTCAGAATGAAATCGATATTTTGTTGAGTCTAATGGAGTTTAGGGGTTGGGAAAGTTACAAACACTTAATATTTAACTTAAAAACAAGAAAATAAGTTGCAAGGTTTTCAGGTGAGAGAAGGGATAAACTTTCATTCTGCTGTTTTTCTTGTTACAGAAATAAATGATATTCCTGCTAATGATCCTGTCAGCTGTAGGCTTACTCTTAATAAAACATCTTCTGGGACAGACTTTCTGTTTCATTCTACTTTTCTCCTTTTTTCCTCTTTTGATTTCTTATTCTGTGCCACTATATTCTTCTTCCTCTTTATCATTGTTGCCCTTGTTGCCATGTAATTTTTCTTTCTGCGTCTCTCAATCTTTCTCTCAGGCTCACGCTCTCTTTCTTTTTCTCTCTTGTCTGTCCCGGGCCATTTGAGTTGCTCAGGGAGCTGTGAAAACGATGTCTGTGTGTCTTTGCGTCTGCATCCTGTAGGGAGTGCCTTTGTGTGTGTTTGTGTGTGTGTGTGTGTGTGTGTGTGTGTGTGTGTGTGTGTGTGTGTGTGTGTGTGTGTGTGTGTGTGTGTGTGCATTCACGTGCAGGGACAGCGGAGGTAGTGGAGCGTGTTAAGTCTTGCTGTAGGAGCCCTTCAACTGGGATAAAGAGCCAAGGGAGGAAGGAGGGAGGAATGGATGGTTGGATAGATATATTCATAGAGGATAGATGAATGTGTGTGGATCGATATTTGGGATGGAGGGATTGAAATGAAAAGAAGCAAGGGAGGGGCAAATGATAACAAGAGAGGATGGATCGATGATGGATATATAGCAAAGATGTATGGATGAACAGATGATTAATGGATGAATGGGTCGTTTAACACTGCAAAGTTATCAGTAATGACCATAGATTCCAGACAGCAGAGAGAGCCAAATGTTTTGGGTGTTGACTTTGTGACAGCAGAGCAAATAATGTGTACGTGCTGCAGTCTGACAGGAGATGGTGATACTCGAGAACCTCTCTGACACTGTCCAAAATTAACCTTTTGGATGACCTGCCAAGAACCATTAAAGGGCCAATATTATAACTCTTTTCCACAAGTTAACACAGTTCCCTGGGGTCTGAATAAAATGTATCTGACATGCTTTTGGTCAAAATGTCATAAGGCTCAAGCACCACAGCAGCCTTCTCATCCTGTCTAAACAGCCCTACTGTGATTTAATTGCAATAAACAGATCAAAAAGATACAGAAATAACTACATCATGATGTCAGGTCTGTCTGCAAGATGACAAGGAAACACCTTGTACAATTCTTGTTTTTTGAATGGAGTTCAGATTTATCAGAGCTATTCTAACACTGTAGCTTCTCTATCCACACTCAAAATGAAGTCATTTATATGCATAAATACAGCAGCAAGCTTTGTTTATACAAATAGATATCTACATACTGTGTCACTTTACAATTATATACACTCACTGGCATTTAAGATCTTTATTATTGATGACAGCAGCTGAGTTGGTGTGTGACTCCGGTGTTAGCTCCAGCTAGGTTAAGAAGCGAGATTGAAAATAAATCCACTTAATCCTAAAAGTTTAAAAAACAAACACCTCCTGCTGGTAAACTGCACCGGATCAGAGCGGAATCGGGTGTTTATTCCTCCAGAAGATAAGACGGCAGCAGCGACACAGGACTCTTCGGTTCTGCTCCCCAGCTGGCTCTGTCTCTGATCCAGGGTTTTTCACCCTTAGCTTAGCCTAGCATCACCCCACTTGTTGACATTTCAACAGCTATTGGATGGATTGCCGTTAAACTTTGTACTGATATTCATACTATTCACGGTCCCCAAAGAATGAAGGCTATGACTTTCATAGTCCCTTGACTTGTTCTCTACTACCACCATTAGGTTGATATTTTTGCTTTTTAGTCAGAGGGAAACTTCAGTCATTTTCAACCTGGACCCTATTCCCTCATCTTTTGCGTAAGTGACTAATGGGGACAACGATTTTTGAAACTGGTCCGGTATTGAGCGAGAGCGCTTCAGCCAGCAGCTGTGAAATGGGCTGCAATGTAATCTAATGGTGCAAAAAATGGTCCCCAAAATGTGTCTAACAACATTATGGAAAGGACCATATGAGAAATAAAACATTGTTTTCTTACCTTTTGCTTGTGTTGTTCTGAAGTCTTGCAAGAGGTGAGTTGTTGAAATCAGCAAAATAGTCAGCCATGACAGAGTGTTGTGTTGGAGTACAGAAAGCGTATCTTTGAGTTATCTTAAAGATTTTCAAAGTCACGTATACATTTCCAACAGCAAAAATGGCATCCCAAAATCTGGATACATTTCACAGTGTTTTGGCTGACTCTCACATTCAGCTTTATTTATTTAAGCCAGAGTATACAGCTGAAGAAATGCAGCAAATAGAGGCTGAGGCTAAGGCTGCATTTGGGAATTGGGCATTAGAAACTTTCTCATGAATGGAGGAATTTACTGACTCAATTGACTATTACCATCAAGACTGACTACACGTCGACATAAAACAAAATTTCCGTTTAAGGGCATAGTACAGTCTCACAGAGTCACTGGAGTATGTTTAATCAATATATATTAACTTTGTCACTTTTTTTATTTTGGCCACAGACCTGCTGTGTGCCACCACATCATGGGATTAATTTTAATAAAACTAAACAGTTTTGCTTTGATGTGATTGGCTTATTGTCAGAGAAAGTGGACATCAGCCAGAAAGTGACAAAGTTTGAGAAAAAGCCAAGAGCAAAGATTGTCTGACAAAGTTAGTGGCTAGTCTGAAGAGTGACCTTGATTGATTTATGTGCTTAAGATTTACTGTCACTTGGTCAATACAAATTTCATCTCAGAGGCTGGAATCACAAAGATCATTTTAACCCCGACTCCATCCGCAACTGACTGTTGAAACTAAAAGAATTGTATTCAGTTGGATATAGAATCTTTTGGCAACCGTGAGGAGGCAGAAGCTGTGGTAAACCAGATCGTTCTGTTCTGTTCTAGTGGAAATTAAGTTTTTATCACTTCAAGAATTAATGAGTCTACAGTGAACAAATCTCACAGGACCTCTAACTTTTTTTTGACACTGACTGCATCTAGTGCCGAGTACCAGGACGACAAGGCGAGAAGCTTTAGGCCATTATCATACTAAGAAATAGGCTATCATGTCAAATTCATCGAGAGAATTAATGAGAAAAGACCTCCAACATGCTCTTTTAAACAACACAATCTCTTTTTCTTTCTGTTTTCAACGTGCTTTTGTCTGTTGAGTTAAAATGTGCTTCTGTTAGCTAAACAGATTATTGTCAGATAAGAATATAGAAAAGGAAGCAAGCTCAAATTCTTTGTTCAGTCCATTGATACTTGTCATGCAAATTGGATTTTCAATTATTTTGGCACTTCTTTGGACTGAAATGCAGCAACACAACAGATGGCACAGATTGTTTTGCATGCAGTCACAAGGTAGAGTAGCACCATGCATAATGTGATAATACCCAACACATTGTCTCTTTATACATCTTCATAAATTTGTTTGCAAATGTTTTTTCTGTACCTTTATGCTTAAAAGTTACATCCTGGCTGATCAGGACTTTTGCAATATTGGCAGGAGAATTTAAAAGATAAACATGTGCTGATCGCTGTGGCTGCAAACTCTATGACAGTATTGTATTTACAACAGCTGTAGATCATTATCGGGGATACGCACAAACCTCTAATTTCAGTGTGTGGGTGAAGCAGCTGTAAGAAGGTGTCATTCAGTGGAAGAATTTTAAGGAACCAGCGATGAGCCAAACAATTAAAAGTTGATTGTAGCTTGTTTGGTATGTCAGATGTACTGTCTCAGAATACCTAAAAATAAATAAATCAGTCACTAAAGCTTCGCCAAAATTACCCTCAAGTGGGAGCGCAGAAATAATTATAAAATGTTTCCAATTGTTTTGGTCTCTGGCATGAAAAATTGGCAATGTGTTTGCAGGAATACAGTCAGAAAGACACGTTGAACTTTAACTGTATTACATAGAAAACCTTTCTGGAGAAAACAACTTTTTTTTTTTTTTTTTCCTTTCCGCTTTTATGAGGGATATCAATCCAATTTCCCCGTGTGCACCCTTTACACCCAGCCTGGACATCATCTTCTTCATTTTAAACCTTTTTCTCCAAACACTGCTGTCTGTTCAGTCCATTAGATATGTTCCTGTACAGTGTAATGTGTTGTATATCAAGCAGCACAAGCAGATAATCGGCTATAGGTTAATCTGCATGCATTCTGTGGTTATTAATAGTATAGCATTTTTATTATTTCATGCTTTAACAAGACTAGTCTAATGTAATATTTGTGATTAATTGGTCTACAAAATATCAGGAATCAATCAAAATTGCATCAAATGTGATGTCCTTCAATAGTTTGTTTTGTGTAATCAACAGTCCAAAACTGAAATATATCCAGCAGAGAAAAACAGCAAATAGTCAGATTTGAGGAGCTGGAAGAAGTGATTGTTTGGATTTCAAGTAGCAGCATTGCTGCAGGGATGCCAATATTTTGTTGGTGGTCAGTCCACCACTTTGATCCAGACTGAAATATAACTAAATGATGGATTCTCGTACATTTTGTACAAACATTCATGGTCTCCAAGAGAAATCCTACTGATTTTTTTTTACTGATCTCCTGATCCCCTAGCACCTTCAGCAGGTCAAAGTTTTCATGCATCCAGTGTCACATTTCCAGTATCCAGAGGTTCACATTGGTAGTTTCCAATGAAATGTCTGCTGGATGGATTGCCCTGATATTGGGTACAGACATTCATGTCCCCTTCAGGATGAATTTTGATAACTTTGGCGATGGCCTGACTTTTAATGCAGTGCCACCATTAAAGAGGAACTTGCAGGCTGGCAACCCATATAATGTATTACAAGTGCAACTTTCAATCAATGTATTTGACCCCCTCTGGTCCCTTTTGTTCGGACCTTGTGCTTAAACAACACTCTTTATTTGTCATTCTCATTTAGACACGACTGTGTTACGTTCATCTTTGTTTCCACAAACAAAAGTAATGTTCTTATCAGTTGATGTAAGAGGAGCAGACATCAAGACATCAAAATTAACTTAAAGTTACTGTATTTCATCAGTCAAAAAATCTGTGGCTACAAACCCAAGAGCACATGCGACTTCCAGCTCTGCCCTTATATAGCAGCTGATACTACCTGCAATTAGCTACCGCCTCAATCAGCTGGCTGATTGTCAAAAGGAGTGTAAGACTCAATCAGCTGATTGTCAAAGTGCCTGACAGACAGGGAGTGTCCACCCTACACTTCACAACATCTAATAACTATAATACAATGACTCTGTGAATCCCCTGATTTAGTTTTTTAAAACACAGGATTTTTAAACTAAATATATATGCTACAGTGAGATCAAGATTCAATTTTAGAAGACTGCCTTCTAGGGGTGTGACGAGATATCGTGCCATGAGATCCCGCGAAATTAAAACGTGACAATATTTCTCGTCGAGGTGAATGTTGTCTCACACCAAAAAAAAAAAAAAAAAGAGTCGGTTTTCTATCGCTCATTTACACATCATGACTTCTTTTTATACTGTCACGTCTGGATCATTAACCTTGTTACAGCTTCTACCTGCTGAGAAGATCTCACAGTCCGCTGTAGGACATGAGCAGAGAGGAGCAGCGGTAGGTTGATCTCAGGTCTTTACACTGAGGAGGAATGGGGAAATCTAGCATAGCTATGGGAGCCTAATGATCAAAAAGTAAAATGAGTCACACTACCAAATTATAACAAAAATATATATGTTGTTCTACTTGTGTATGTGTGTGATATAGGATTTGTGCAATTTACTTTTATTTCTGTGTTTTTTATTAGCAGTATATGTTATAATTTGTGATAATTTGATTCTTTATTTCATTTATATTTATATACTAGAATTGTTTCTATTCTTTATAATTCACTTTCACAATGCTTGTATATTGCATACTGTGTATGATAATTCATACTTAGAAAGTAGAACTGAAGTGATTAATTACAAGATGATTAGTTAAAACATTTCAAAATGCACCCTCATTATTTGCATTTTGTGAATTTCAAATAAAAGAAAAGTCATATATTTCCTCATTGAAGTTTTCTATAAAATAGTGTTAAAATCTTGCCTCGTCTCGTCTCAAACTCATGAACCTAATATCGTGTCTTGTCTCGTCTTGTATGGTCACACCCCTACTGCCTTCACTTCTGCCTCAAACACTGGATGTGAAGTCACATAACGGAGAGCGGTCAAGCTACAATCAGTTTAACGACATCAAATGCATCAATACAAGTTCTGACACTGCTGAGGTTGAACATATATATTCATATGAACAGGACAGACTACAAACGCATAATTCGATCCTGCTAAGTATCCAAAGTATCAGAAACAAACAAGTATTAAGAGAAATAATGTCCTCTGGCCAGAAATTCAGAACCAGCGTAGAACACTAACGTTCTGCTAGCGGCACGTAAAGCTGTGTTCATTCACCTCACAATGTTGTAATATTTGCTCTCACATATCAGGCAGGACCAACATTAGTAGTGATTGTCTACTGTCAAGATACTTACCCACAGCAGAAACTAATATACAAAGATCCGCTTGTTTGGTCCGTCATATTGTCTGATTAAACTCCTCACTACGTTTAAGATGCTACTGCACACAGCGAGAAACGTTTCCAATCTTAAGTTTTTAATAGGATGATAGAGGTTGTTACAAAGGGTTTCAATGGCCTCATTTGGGTGACAATAAAGGTTATCACAGTAACAAGAAAGTGTTTGGATGTATTAAAACGTTTTATGCAGTTAGGAGCAGCTTCATGAATATCAAACAGATGCTGCATTACTTGCTAGGCCTGCAGGCATCAGCAGCTAATACTCATAACAAACCTATATAAATAAAAAACTATTTGTGCGTCCTAATGTTCTCAAAATGCATTGAAGAACATAAAACACATTATGTATATGTATAATACATATGTAAACCAAGGTTTAATCCCGCCACCAAACTTTAAAACATTAACTCTTTAAATTCTATCACCATCAAACTGGTGAATAAGTGTTTTAACAGAGTGACAGCAGGCCACCACTAACCTATAAAACACTGGTATGAAATCCTCTATTTTATTTTGTCCCTGTTTTTGACTGGAATCATTGCATGCTAATTTTCCATCAATGACTTAAGTTTTTAAATTATGTATCTCTGTGTATTTCTTATAATGCCTCTGTCATCAATAATCAATGTTACAACATTAAATATTTATAAATAAATATAAATAAACAACAAACAATTGAGTCTGAAACTGAAAATGCAACATCTTAGTAAATATGAGTATGAATTATAGAATGAATCTGATTTGTAATAATGTCAAACTGCAAACTGTTAACCCCAACATCTGTGCTGGGTTTCACATTAAAGGCTGTGCAAGTTACAGGCCAACTGCCTCGTGTTCGGTGATGTGCTGGCAGGATCTGGGAAAAGGCATAATGGGACGCAGGTGCGGTGGAGGACAGGGCAGTGCTGCTGTCTCTTAGAGTCGTTGGTGACCCGGAGAAGCCCTCCCTCAGAGACTCCGTCAGGGCTTATGCATATGCTGGGGGAGATAAAAATATTTAGATCACATTCAGTGATGTGATATTTAATACATGCAGGGACTCAAATAATACATTATATTAAGTTACTAAAAATGTGTAACTGTAGGGTGAACTACCTGGGAAACCTTGTGTAGCAAATTGCAGAACAACCCTCAAACAGATACTAACACAATACACTAAGATGGTGAATGCATGTAAACGCCATGCCTGCTAAACATTTGCATGTTAGCATAGATATTGTAAGCATTAACATTTATAGTAGCTACCTCCCAGAGCTGCTAGCATGGCTGTAGACTCTTAGTCTTGTTGCTCGATCAGTGACTTAAACAATTAGCCAATCATCAAAATGTATTTGATTAATTTTCTGTCAGTTAACTGTTTTATTTGGCAAATATCAGCCTGAGCACAAATCTTGTTTTTTAACTGAACTAACAAATTAAATGTGCATGACTCAGGTAAACATCTCCTAAAAGTCCTCCTTCCAGTACTTTCTGTTTGCTGTGTATGTGAAAGGCCAGAACATCATGCAAGATGTGCATTTGTATTTTCAAACAGATTAAACATAATTTTACAGCCCTGATCTGTGTTTTGGTAGCATGAAATCACAACGGTACAAGTGCCTGTTCTGACAGGAGCTTCTTTATCTGCAATGGGTCACATTTTCACTGCAGCCTGCCAAGGTCTCCTGTCACTTCTCCAAAAGCTGTCATTATTTTTGATCTATAAATATATTATTTGGGTCTTTCTTCTCACACACATAAATGAACACATTAACACATCTTAATGCGGCGCACAAATTCATATCCACGCACTGCCAGGCATGTACACACAGACTCTGAGATGCAGTCCTCCTATTCTTTGCTCAGGTATCTCACAGTGTGAATCCACAGAATCCGCATGTCCCCTGATGATGACTTAAGGCACCAACGAAGAAGACTTTTGTTTCACTTTTGAATCCCTCTAAGCACCAGAGAAGATATTGAGTGATATGCGTGTGCAGAACGAGCTCAACGTAACACTTTCATCTTTACCAGTGATCATTTTTTCCTTCACCTCTCATCCCTCTCTCATGCCCTCTTTTTTCCTCTCCTCCCCCCTCTCAGTGTGAATTGATTTAGTCTTATTACCTTACACACCTGCCCTCTGGTTTGGCTGCACTCTTATCTCTCTCTCTCTCTCTCTCTCTCTCTCTCTCTCTCTTACATAGACACGCACACAACACTACTTTCCATTATATTTCTTCCTACCCTATTCACACTCACACATACACAAACACACACACAGACAGTAATCAGATCCGGCAACTCTTGTATTTTTGATATGGCAGCTAAAGCGAGATACGGTCTCAGCTTTCAGCCCGGCTCCGTATCAGCATATCAGCCAAACTTTAGTCACGTCTCACTAAAATAGAAACGCAGTGGGTTTTTTAGTGGAGGAGACATTGTGGTGGCAGTGTTCTGTGTATGTGGAAGGTGTGCATACATAGTTTAGTGTATAGAGCAACACTGTGCCCCTGTAGCATTGCATTAATACTGGCATGGTTACTGTAAGGCATGCCAGTGAGTTTTAGTATGGACAGTAGGGTTGTGTCCCTACCAAAGTTAAACCGTTACTGAATTGTTCCTACTTATATTTATAGCAATCTCAAACAATGTAACAGTGTGACTGATTTGTGGTCAGTTTGAAGTTTTTGATAATGTTGCTTATTTTAAATAGTTCAAACATCATAGAATAAAAAAATATATAGTTTTCACTGGATATAACTAACTTATATCTAGTATATAACCTGTCAATTGACTAGTATGCTAACTTTAACATCAACTAATTTTAGCACTGTAGCCAAAACTGTCTGCTAAAATGACAAAGAAACATTCTATCACCAAATCTTTGTGAGCAGTGTAAATGTTTGTTATTATATACTTTCATTAATTCAGTTTCTTTCTTTCTCTGCCCACATTCACACCTGTGGGCAATTTAGAATCAATAATTAACATGTTTTTTGGTCTGTGAGAGGAAGCCGAAGAACCCGGAGAGAACCCTCTCAAAATGTACTATGTGTAACACAATAACTCACTCAATAAACTCATCATTGGATCATCTGCAGGGAACACAACAACTACAACAACAGTGGCTTAGTGATAAGAGTTATTACCGCTATTGAAGTGGAAATGCAACATTTTTACTATATCACACTATTTTGTGATTGCACAACTTACAATACAAAGAGAACATTTATATTTTAATTTATTACACACAAACACAAACTCTGGTTTCAGTCTAAAGTGCAAAACACTAAAATATACATGCTATGACAATTATGTGTTGTTGACAGCATAACTTAAAATGCAAAAAATGATTAACAATTTATTCAACAATGAAACAATACAAGGACAATGATGCTCTGATAAACCTGATGCATGGTACTTATCATGATTCATTTTTCATGACTTCAAAATTAGAAATAAAATGTGTTGAAGCTTTTGCACATTAAAACTGTTTTGAAAGTAGAGGCAAATCAATAATATTTGCAGATACAAAACAAATATTAATTGTTTTGCTTCACGTCTAAGAAGCAGAAAGGGTCTGATTGATCCAAAAGCAAGGGAGAATGAGGTCAGCTGCAGTGGCAGTGGACGTTTTAGGAGATGAGCCAAACCAGCCTTATCCAAAAGGCATCGATGTACAGAGACTTTCGAATAAGATCTTGAGGTGTCAGATAAGTTGGTACAAGCTGTACCCTGGGATTCAAGTTGAAAAAGTGTTTCAGTGTATTGAAGCCTATGTTATCAAGAACAGTACTTTTGAAAAAAACAATCAGACCCTGCTTTTCCCCCGAGGGGCTTTAACAACCATAAAAACGCTGTAGCTAGCTTTGATCGCCACCAACAAAGTGTATCCCATCATCATGCTATGAATGCTCAAGAGGGAAGGCCAACAGATACACAGCTATCAAGTGTCTCGGAAAAAATAACAAGAAGAGGAGAGGCATTGTCTTGAAAAATTGTGGCTGCTGTACAGTATATTTCCAGGCAGGGTGTTGCTTTTCGGGGGCATGATGCCAGTGAGGGTAATATGTTCCACCTCATAAAGTTACTAGAAAATGATAATCCAACTCTTTCCTCTTGGTTCTATCATTGTCAGGACTATGTCAGCACCTGTTGGGCAATACAGTTGTCATCATCAGATCTTAAGCAGTGTGTCAATATTCAATAATAAATGACACTCAAGATATATAAGGAAAAGAGCAAATGTGAGTGTGCATTAGGTACATGGACCATGACCTCGTTTCCCAAGAAGTCTTTATTGGCTTGTATGAGGCACCTGGAACAACAGCAGAAATAGCCATAGACATCCTTTTGAGATTTAACCGTACCATATCTAGATTACATGTTCAAATCAATGATGGTGTAGTAAATATGGCTGGGAAGTACACAAGAGCACAGGCAATGTTGAAGAGAAAGCAGCCATTGGCCCTTTTTATGCACTGTGATGCACGCAGTGTAAACCTCATCACACAACATGCTTGTAGTTCATCTCATTGAGCTGGGAACTCGCAGTAACCAGTCAGGACAATTCAAGGAAATGTTTGTGGGACCGGCAACATCAGGACAAAAAAAAAACCCAGAGCACTGAAACCTCTGTGTCTGACCAGGTGGACAGTTCAGGAGAAGGCTGTTACTGCTGTTGTTGGTCAGTATGAGTTTGTTGTTGAATTTGGAGGAGATGGGCAATTGTTGTCCAAACACTGGAGACCGGGAAAACGGGCTCATAGACCGTTGTCAGAAAGGGAAAACTGTCCTTGTTCTATTTCTAGCATCAGAGGTAATTGGGGAGCTAGAAAGCTCAGACCACTGAAGCCATGCATGCTGCAGCAGAATATGTGAACTCCTCTTCAAAGGAAAGAGGAACACTTTCAGAGAGTGTTTGACAAGGCATCATCTCTGGCGCACTCTTTGGATATTGAGGCTATTCAAGTCCCTCACCAAAGACAGCCCCCCAGAAGATACACTGCTGGAGCAGCACGGCTTAGGCAAAAAATCACCATAAGAATATTACAGGGCTGAATATTACACAGCGTTAGATACTGTGGATATGCAGTTCAAAGAACTGATACGCGAGTCTTGCACAAATTAGAGAATGTTCCCCTCACTGGGGAATTGAACAATGTTGTCTGTCAATATCCAGAGCTTAACAAAGGGAATACAAACACTGAAATACAAGCAGTGCAGGAGAAATCAGGATATTTTGTTGAGTAGCTTACTTATCTATTGACTATGAGTAAAATGCTGTTTATTTTGTTCTGTTTGCTGTATTGCATTTATGTCTACAACACTTGTTAGCCTATATGATCAGGCACTTTAATGGTATATTAAGGTTAAATACTGGCTTACATCTATCAGGTGATGCCAGAATACTCTGAAATGTATTTCTGATATCTGTTCCCCACCTGTGATTGTTTTGTTTGAGCTGTGCCTGCCATGTAGCTTTGAACATCTCTGCATAATCCCAGTGTTTCATGAAAGTGGTATTAGGAGATTCAAAATGCATCAGGGGAATGTTTACCACAGTTTATTGATTTTCACTTGTGGGTTAAAACACAGTAGCACATTCCTTTCTGGTTATTTTTATTTATCATCTTGAAATATTATTACAAATATCTATCATGTCTACTTTATTTTTTATTTAAAATAATTTAAGTTTAAGTTGTACACATGTTATATATTTGCCATGCTCTGGATCTTTACAATCACCTACGAAGACAAAATGAGGAATCTAAATAACATCCATTTTCTTAAATAAGCAATGCTGTTTTCTGTGCGTGGGCATTGGTGATCACTTCTTGAACTAAATCCTTGGTCCTAATGAAACAATATCCTTCTCCTTAATAACATAATTCCTGTCACTTTCCTGATTCCTGCTACAATTTGAACAATGTCTCTTGAATCTAGTTCCATGGTTGTGTGTGTGCAGTACTGGGCATATTGGCCTGCAGAATGAAGAGTACAGTTGTCAGTGTGTGAAACATATGCATCATCATAAAATACACACACACACACACACACACACACACACACACACACACACACACACACACACGCACACACACACACACACACACACACACACACACACACACACACACACACACAGCATACCTGGAGAATCCATTATGCCATCTCTTAATGAATACAGAAAAAGACATTGGAATATTACAGTCAAATGTACTATATTATCTAGTAGACTTTAATATCATAGTAAACTAAGGACTTGTAATTGGAATAATGGTTGACAAAGGCATAAAACATTGGCCCGTCTAGGAAACAACACAATCTTTTCGATGCAAACAGGTTAAACACCAGCTCTGTTATTTTCCCAGAATTGTTTTACAGGTTCAAAACAGTATGTGTCCTGTATCTCGAAAAAAGTAGATAGCCACCATTCCTATTTTCGTAAATGTGCCAACCCTTAAAAGGGGCTGCAAATTCCACTTCCACAAACCAAATGGGCAAAACTGCAAGTCCAAAAAACGAGATATTTACAATTGAAAACAAGTTATCTACACTCTTACAATTTAGTCATATCAGACTTTTTCATTTCATCAACACCTGGTTTTTATTATTTTTCTACCCAACCTAGATCTTCGTTGTCTTTAACCCCATAAAGCACTCAACACACATTAGCATTCTAATGGCCAACTTCAATGGCTTGGTGCCAATGGCAATAGCTGTACTATTTGTATGCATATGTCTTCACACCTTCACCGGCCAGAACCAGTTTCCCCAGACAGCCTCCCCTCCTCCATGCATGTAAATTGTGGATTCGGCTCCAACAACTGTGACAGCAACCTGAGTTGTTTGCGCAGGTGCTGGCAGAATATTGAGAATACAAGGGAGCTGAGCACACAACTCTCCAACAGTAAACTACAATAAAAACACTCCTATTTCCCCAAGCTTGCTTCATGTCAAGTATTTCATTTCTTCATTAAAAGCTTCCTAATACAGTTTTGAGCAACAAACACATAGAGGACAGTGAAGTAATCACTGTCATCTTACCTATTCCAATATGACTCTTGTCACCTGAAATTGAGGTTTACCAGGGTATGCTGCTCTGGTCACTGTGTCAGAGTAAATTGCACATCTGCATTGCTTTATTCAGGTTATGAAGAAATGCTGGTTCTTTTCCCAACCAATTTATCTTCACAAAGAACTTTTTTTGACTTGTATGTACTCATCTTGACAATTAAGTGTTGTTATCACATCGCACGGCTTCGTCCATGTCTGTTTCTTGGAGTTGGTTTATGATGAAGGTTTTAGATGAGGCATCACCAGTTCTGTGTAAAGATGTTAAATATGTACATTGGTTTCATTCTGATACCTTAAATGAACAATTACACCATTTGCATGTGATTTTACATCACATGCTGACATTTTGGAACCATGAGGTGTAATGTGTAACACAACATCGTCAGCATATAGTGTGACATATGATATAAGTGTCAGGCAGCAACATCTAAACAGCTTTCTAAACAATAATGACAGGTGAAGCAAATGTTGAGTGTGTGTTTGTGCTAGCCGTGCAGATTTTCAACAACTCTTCAAACTCGAACAAAGTTGCTGTGCATCATATACAACATGTTGATGTAGTTTTTAATCCCCTGGTGGCGGGTCATGCATATAACACGTTATCAAAACGTCACACCCCTTTCCTGGCTTCTTTTTCCCACCACTTTCAATCAAGATCCTCCCAGTTATCATTTATGCCAATACTGCACACAAATGATTATAGTAGCATGTTGAGCCAAGCTTGGTGTTTCAGGGCCCCCTCTGGTTGAAATTGTCAAGTACACTTCAACGTCACTAAAGCAAGGTGAAAAGTTAATTTTCAGCGGCTGTGAAGTTGCTCTTAAAGGTTAGAAAAAGATTGTGGTAAGGTTAAGGTTAAGGAATGATTGTTGTCGTGGTTGAAAGGAATGGGGAGTTGACTGTTGGGGAGAGAGACAGCTCGCAAAGTGGAGTCTCAGTATATGACAATGTGACAAAATGAAACTAGGAAGGTGTAAGAACTGGACAGTTGACGCTGTCTTTATTTATTCCCCATAGTTTTGAAGTGACAATTAACTAGTCGATAGCTATGCTCTTAATTTAAAGCTGGATATAACTAAAGTAATAAACAGAATAATTCTCAAACATTAGTAGTTAAAACAAGAACTCCATAGACTGAATTCACATTTCCAATCCACAATCCCAAATGAACCTCAGTATACAAATGAAAGCTTTTAAATTTACAGCATATCTTTCTTCCTTCTGGCATTTCTTATCATAAGGACAGCAACTAATCAGTGACTCAGCCAACGATGTCTGAGTTGTGTTTTTTCTTTTTCACTTTTTCTAGAAGTACGTGAGTTGGTGCATTCTTAAACTTTCCTCTTATTTGTGGCCATTTTTCATTTTGAGGTGACAGGAGATGTCACTTCTATTGCCGCCTCTGGCAACAACTGTTGCTGTATGTCCAACTTTTTAAAACCAAAGGCCAAACTGTTGCTGTTATCAGCCAATCAATGACATTGCGATGTGACATTTAGAATCTGTTCTATACCATTAAAAGCCACATACAGTAGCCAAATCTCCATCATATCATGACGCACCTCAAGTGTTCAGTAGTTGTTACACTGCTCACGTCTGACAGAGGCAGCACAATTTGAAAACTTTGACCGAAAAACACAAAAAGCACATTACTTGAACAAGCAAGTCACTCCCCTGAGTCCAACATAATCATTCACTAAGTCTGATGAAAGCGAGCCAATATCATTTGGCAATCTGTGGACCTTTTACGGTGCAGAAGACATGATTGATCGAAATAAAGGGAGACGATGCGTAATGCCGACACTGTCAGCTGTCCACTCCACAGAAAGGATTTTATGATTGATGGCAGGCAGTAGCATTTAGAAGTTCTCACACCTCTGCACTGCACTCTCAGCACTCACGGTGATTACATCTGAGTGTGTGTGTGTGTCTGTTGGAGTAAGTGTAAGAGAGGTAGGAACAAGAGGGAAAAAGAGCCGCTGATGTTTGTGTATGAGTCTGCATGTTCGGGGTTGATTACGGTGGCGATCGTCTTCCTGCGTGCTTGTTTATGTGCATGTGTGAGTGTGTGTGTGTGTGTGTAAAGGTGATGGTGCAGTCTGCCCATGTGTGATTTTGTGATTGTGTAAGTGTGTGTTGCTGTGGAAACGTGAGTGCCAGTGGTGATAATGTGGGACCGGAGGAGGGAGGGAGGCATCGAAGGACAAGTGAGGATGTAGCAGAGATAGCTAGATGGAGGGAAGGAGTAAGTCAGGGATTTAGGGATGTATTGGAAAGAGAAGGCAAATAAACATGTAGGCGACAAGGTCTGAAGAAGAAAAGAAAGGAGCAGAGGATGGATGGATGGATATTTAAATAAAGCTGCAGCAGATGGGGACAGTGAGACAAGGTGGTGTGAAGGGGAGGATAGGATGGAGAAGGACACAAGGAAGGAAGGGAGGAATGCGGCGTGCAGGTAGAGTAGAGAGTGAAGGAGGGATGCTTGAGCAGTGGGCAGTGTAGAAAGACGGGTCACAGGGGGACGTCGGAGGAGGAAGGAGGGATATAAAGAGGAAGGACGTGTTTAGGTGTAGCAGCAGGGAATAAACAGGTGAGATGGAAACGGAGGAGAAGAGATGTGTTTACTATAAATGGTGTTTCTGTCTTTTTTTGCCACTTGGTTTGACAAACACAAAAGCAGAAAAAATAACATTGCTGCTGTCATGCCAAAAGTTTCCTCTCCTTTTATCACCATGCATGCTACAAATCTGAGGCTTAAAGGTGTAGTTAGACATTCTGGGAAATACGCTTATTTGGATTCTTGCAGAGAGTGAAAAGATGAAATGACAAAGTATCACTCTCATGGTCGTCCGTTTAATATGAAGCTGGAACCAGCAGTCGGTTAGTTTAGCATATAGACTAGAAACAGGGGAAACAGACATCTTGGGTTTGTCCAAAGGTTAAAAAACAAAAACGATTCTGCCTGCTAGCACCTCTAAAGCTCACCAATTAACATGTTATATCTTGTTTGTTTAATCCATATACAATTAGAGCTGCTCAATTATGGCAAAAATCATAATCACGATTATTTTGGTCAATATTGAGATTGTGATTATTTAACAAGATTACTCATCGACTCCATAAACATCATATGTTTATTGAACTTTAAATGTAATGTAACTGAAATACAATTTTTTTAATAAAATGTAAATAAAATATGAATAAACTATGATTAGTATCATAGTATTATTATCAACGACTACTAATATGATCAACTATGTTGTAGTGCATGGCCACCACCTACTGAAAACTCTAACTGACGTTTGATGATGTTAAAAGTAAAGTTTTGGTTTCTTCCCAACTCATTTTAAAAAGAGTGAGAAAAATAGAGAGAGATAGAACTACGGAGCTGAGAGCATGAGAAAGAGAAAAAGCAGCGGTGGTCAAGCGAGCTACATAGTGAATCAAGAGAGAGAGAAAGCAGCGGTGGTGAGAACAAAGACAGTAAATGAGAGAAATTAAATGTTATTTTCTGATTGTTTCATCACAAATGAATAGAAACGTCCGCCCCCCACCCCTCCTAAACCGGTCCGAAATCGATACTACAGCACTTCCTTGTTTTGTGAATGAAGCGGTGCACAAGACAAAATGAGCATCATTGCGAAACAGAATGCAGCATGATCATCGTTTTATCTTGTTTTCATAATCCCTGAAGGCCAATATTGTAATTGACAATACAATTTGGGAAAGATTAAACTTCATACAGATTTAACAAACAAGATACAACATGTTAGTTAGTGAGCTTAAAAGGTGCTGGCAGGCAGATTTTGTTACCAGAACAGTGCAAACATAACCAGGATAGCTTTTTCCCCATGTTTCCAGTCTTTGTGCTATGCTGTGTTTACTGGATGGATGTTGGCTTCAGCTTCAAATGGAGCAGATTTGAAAGTGGTATCAATTTTCTCGTCTTACTCTGGATAGGAATACACATATTTCCCTAAAAGGTCAAACTACTCCTTTAAACTAATTTGCAGTAACCCTTTTCAATCACAGAAAACTGTGTAGACGCTTTAACACTTAATGTAATTGGTCAGTGTGTCAACAGATTGATTCTGTAGTAAATACAGCGTAATTCTTGGGAACATCTTTGTATCCAGGCACAGACTTACTTAGTTTCCCACAAGAACAAAGGAAGCTTGTCACGTGGCCCCGTTGGATTGCAACCATAAAATTAAACTTGACAGGGCTCTGCTGACACACAATACCCATCAACTGGCAATTAACAGGAACTTTAGTTTTACTGAAAGTTTGTTTACTCCCCTAAAACAATCTAGTTCTTGACCTCAGTTCATTTAAAAATGTTCTGCACAATAATTAAACATTCAAATTCTCTTTTTCTTATGATGTTTTGCATTGTTCCTGTGTGTCATTACATCTGTCTCCATGAAAGAGGAGAATGGTGCAATTATTGGGTTGTGTTTTACAAACACATGCTTGCCTTTTAGTTTGCCAATCTTTTTTCTTCTTCTTCTTTTTCTGTTAAAAAAGTAGATTGTGACTCTCAACATGATTGTGAGGAATGAATCATCCTGAGGTTTGTGTTTGTGTGTGTGTGTGTGTGTGTGTGTGTGTGTGTGTGTGTGTGTGTGTGTGTGTGTGTGTGTGTGTGTGTGTGTGTGTGTGTGAATAAGCAAGTGGATCTACTGTGCGTGGGTATGAATGCATGAGTGTGTGTGTGTGTGTGTGAACATGTTTGTGTGTCTTTGTCATTGAGTTTCAGATGTAGGGTCAGTGACAGGGCAATCAGCGGGCTAATGGAGACGTGTGTATGTGTGTGTGTGTGTGTGTGTATAAGTGCGGTTTTTCAACAGAGTAAAGGACACATCAGGCTAGATGAGATGCCAGTTGACTAATGTCTGTGTGTGTGAGTGAGTAAGTGTGTCTGTCAGATCACTGACTCCCCAGGTCCTAGTGCCGGGCCTCACAGACTGTGAACCACCTGTATGCTCAATCTAGGAATAATCCACTTTACAGCTCAGCTAAAATAATTGTCGGTACTGTATGTTAGATTTGTGGGTTTGTTGAAGCCAGGGGAATAGCTATCTTTAAGAAGATCATGTGTTTTTGGGGTTGTGGATGATTTCTAAGCATTTTAATATCTAAAACTTTTAATTCTGGTGAATATCAGGGCTTAAATTATCTTCCAGGTTAATGATCAATGGTTATTTAGTCCTACATTTTGAAATTTAGGCCTTAGCCCCAGTCTGTATTATTAAACCAAGGTTTAAAGACAATGGCCACAGATGCCGCTTTTGATTAAATTAAATATAATTAGAGCTGTCAATCAATTAAAATATTTCATTGTAATTTATCACATGGCTGTCCATAGTTAATCGCAAATAAATTTCCATAAAGGGACATTTAAGTGTTAATACACTTATCAACATGGGAGTGGACAAGGATATGCTTGCTTTATGCAAATGTTTGTTTATTGTTTGAAATCAATTAACAACACAAAACAATGACAACTATTGTCAGAAATCCTCACAGGTACAGCATTTAGCTTCATAAAATATGCTCAAATTATGATTATATATCTAACTCAAGCCCAGTACGCAACAGATGGGAACATTGGCCAGCTAAATGTTCCATTACTTCAGTACTGATTAAAGATAATTCCCTGGATCCTTCACACTTCTAAAGCAAATCATACAATGTAATTGTGTCCAACCTCACATGGGAAAAATAAAGGCTCACAAAGTCATCCCCCTTGTACTAAGGGATAAAACAGGACAATACAAAATAAAACAAACAATAAATAAATCGAGAAGGAAATGGTAGAGAGGAAGAATAGGAAAGAAAATCACGTTGGCTCTTCACGTTGGTCTTCATACAGTTTAAATATCTGTGATACAGTGGTGGCTTTTGATGGTAATTAATAAGTTTAGTCGTTGGATGCGATCTGAATTATTTCACACAGACCTTCCTCCTCCACAATGTTAGGTAGGTCACACACACACACACACACACACACACGCACGCACGCACGCACGCACGCACGCACACACACACACACACACACACACACACACACACACACACACACACACACATCACATCTTAAAATTAGATATCAATACTGAGTTAACTTTGCTTTTCTGTGCAGTGATCTGTCAAACATGATCCATTAGTGGTTTGGGAGCTCTTTCAGGAACTCATTGCAGAGTTCATTTGACAAGAAACATTGATGTGGGGCATGAAACTATGTCAGGGCACTAATTTGTGCATCAGCTTTACTGAATTATAGTCACACTGCTACAGGTAATAGTACTATGTTAAGCTAAAATAACTGCAATACGTACACAGATTCAAACCAGTTGTTTTCGGAGTATTAATTAGAGTCAGTTCATTAAAAAGATTCGTTCACCATAATATTCAACACTTCAATTCAAAACCTCAAATCCTGCATTAAAAAATATCTGAAAGGAGACCATTCCTGCAGTCATTAGGGTTCTACGTAGGCCTTTATTTATGTACATTTGCACTGCCAGAAGGCTATGAACAATTATGTTGTACTTGATTGGTATTATTATTTCTGTTTTGGCTCTGCTATTCATAGTTTGCATTGAAATGCTAAATGTTAGCTTGTGTATAGAATATCAGTCTAGATAATGTCAGATGTCTGGATTGCAGTCCAGGACCAATATTGTTGAACCATTGCAACTAAACATTAGCAACCAATCAGCTGTGTATTTGCTGTCCTGAACACACCCCATTCCTCCTGGAAACGGATTACTTGAATATCCACGTGAACGAATCAAATGCACTTGAAATGAATGAATCGTTTCAGTCAGTGATTCAATTCAGTTCATTCACCCAAAAGATTTGTTCTTTTGAACAAATCGTTTGTGATTGAAGCAAAACTAACAGACTTGTTCAATTTATACATTTTAGAGATAAACCTTGGTTTTCAGTGCTTAAGACTCCTCACAATGCATCACTTTGACTCTAATGAAGACACATACAACATTAGTCTGTTTGCACAATTAAAGGCTGTGAATTAATCCAGTCCCTTTTGTTCTCTGCAAGTCCTCATAATGCATGTTACACAGTATAGCTGCAAGCTTGTGTAAATTAATGTGTTTAAATGTGGCTTGGTGTATAATTGTAGTGGAAACAGAAAGGGAAAAACTAACCCAACATGCAGTCTAATGGAGAACTTCAATACTTCCTCCGAGCTTATTATAACTCTCAGATCCATGTTTCATACTCGTAATATTTTCTGTTAATGACATTTTCATTTAATAAATGTCCAACTCTGTCACTGAATGGTATTGCACATTAGTGATTTAATCTTGTTATGATTATTAATAAAGGGAACTGAGTACTCAGCAGGCACAGTGATCATGATGGCAAAGACACCATTGAAAGACTCACACCAAAGATAATGTCAAAAAATTTAAACATGAATATTGTTTGTAAAAAAAGATAATTACAATCATTAAAAAGTTTAGCACCACAACATTTCCACATATTTTTCTTCCAAGATATCCACTAAACTAAAGTGCTGACTCCCTTGTCATGCCATTTAGTTAATGAAAAGGCACAAATACACACATGTAAACACACACTCATCATTTTTCTCAGCCTGTGCAGACAGAAAAAGAAAATCAGTAAAGATGTTGTAAGAGCTTTGGTTTGGCACAGGCAGACAATGCTGAAGCTTGGATTTTTGCTTTTGGAGGCTAAAGCACAATATCTTTAAGTAGTGTGACAGTTGGATGGGCCAATTGGCTTTGGGAAGATGAACACAGACACACACACACACACAATAGATTGAAGTGGTTGATAAATCACATTACAGAAAGAGCATTTAGAGGACCACACAAACAGTATCGTAAGAAGCAACTCTGACAACTTAAACACACATATTCTTACACATAGCAACTTATCTGTTGGGATATGCAAAATAATGATTTTTATTATTTGTTTTAACTGCTTTTTGAATTAATCTTATAACTCATGAAGAATTAACAGCCCTAATTTCCGACAAATTAAACAGTGTCTATGAAGCTCTGACAGTATAAACAAATCACAGGTGAATTAAGGATTCATATACATAATGAGTGAGTCACGGGTAACCTAGTTTGGCGGGAGTAAAAATCAGGTCAAGTGTGTAAAGTAGCAGAGATCAGCTACCTCACTTAGCCCTGAATTGAAAACAAGCTTTGCCTTATTGGAAAATGCTGGTTATTTGGACTGTAGCAGCAGTATAGCCTGCTGATGGAAAGCTGCAGATGCTTACAGATTTATAGCATCATAAATGGCTTAAGTACAATGTTCTTGTGGGCGTTTTTATACAGTAAACACACAGACGAGCCTTCATGTCCACATACACCAGGAGCAAGTGCTGGATGTGCTCTACTGACAGTGAATGGGCGATCAGCAATGCGGCCTCAGTGATAGCTCCCGGAGTAACATTATGGAAATACGGCCACATTTTCTGCTTCGTAACAGTCAGCAGGGGGAAATGAAGTGCCCAGTGCCCATTGATGCTATGAGCCCTGTGGGCACAATGAAGCTCATTTAAATAAGGTGACAAAGTTTGTCGGCAGTTCATTGTCAGCTGGGACACCACAGGTTCTTTTCATGTCTCCCATTCAGCCCAGGACACAAAGTTAATTTAGTCTTGGCCCAAGACCCAGACATAATAAACCACTCTGATGCTATTGTCTCCTGACTCACAGAAGGAGCTGGAACAATTTGGGGTAGTAGTGTTTAGAAAGTCTACCTGATTGTTCTTAGATACAATACACTAACGGTTTTATATCATTTCTTGACTTAAAGAAATCCTTTTTTAACAAAATCAACTATTATGCAACAAACACTTGCATTTCTCTTCTGTGTATAGACACACATGCACACGCCGCAACCACCAATGATGTGGTTGATTTCATTTGGCTCCCATGAGGTTATTCAGAGAGAGGGAAAGGCCAGTATCTCTTACCATTCTGTGTGTATGTGTGTGTGTGTGTGTGTGTGTGTGTGTGTGTGTGTGTGTGTGTGTGTGTGTGTGTGTGTCTGTTAATGTGTTTGTGCAGTCTTAATGTTTCTTAGCCCGCTGGGCGTCCATCTGTGGGTTTGTCTGGTGTCATTTCCACTCTACATATCATGCGCCTCCTCTCTCTCACACACACACATACTCACACACACTTAAAATACTCTTAACACACAGTACATGCACTACCATTACATCGTTCGTGCACACATAAAAATCTGACAAAAAACAGGCTCGTACAACAAGCCACACTCATTAAACATGCGGACACGAATGAGAGCACACACAGTTTGCTACTTTCATACACACACACATGCACTGAACACACACGCTACAAGAGCCCCTGGGTACGATAGAGGTGCCTCCTAATACTTCCTATTTATCATGCAGCAGTTGAACCACAGTCTTTCTAACCAACACACATGCACACACACACACACACACACACACACACACACACACACACACACACACACATTTTATCCTCACAAAAGCTCTGCCTGCATAGATCGGCCATTAAGATATAAGAGTGTACGAGTGGAAAACCATTGGTGGGCTGATAATTCATTTACAGATTGGCTGAGGAGGGATGCCACAGTGTGTGTGTGTGTGTGTGTGTGTGTGTGTGTGTGCGTGTGTGTGCGTGTGTGTGCGTGTGTGTGCATGTGTGTGTCTATGCGTCTGCCTGTGTGAGTGTGTGGTGAATAATAACACCAAAACCGATTAAGAGAGGGAGGAAAGGACGGGGCATGGGGTGAGATGAGGAGAGACGAGGAAGGAGAGATAATGGAAGCAGAGGCAAGACGGAGAGAGAAAGGCTAGAAGAGAAGGATGAACAAATGAAATGATGGACGAAAAAGGGAGAAGCAAACAAAAAAGAAGGGGGGAGAGAAAGGAGAAAAAGAGAGAGAAAAATTGACAAGCAGGAGGCACGACAGAGGAGAGAGGTTTGTGATAAAGGAACAAGAAAAGAGGAGCGAGGAGAGAGAAAGCGAGAGCCACTGGGAGGGTTGAAGGAGAAGATAAAAAAGGCAGAAAAAGGCAATAAGCAGAGGAGGCCTACGCCATTAAGGAGGCATAGGAGGAAAAGCAAAAGAACAAAACCGATTTGCACAAATTGTATAACTACTGAGATCTGTTGGAAATCACTGCAGCTACGCTGAAAATCGCGATTCTTGAATCTACAAACTGCAGGGCATAACAGGATTTTACCCAATAGTTTAAACTGGGAGGGAAACATCTATCATGGAGTCTTTAAATAATGTATCAGAAATATGATTTAAATTTAAAGAACCCCCACCATCTCTGAATGGGTCGTCTGTCTTTTCCCTTCTTATCAGTGGGTGGGTCCTTAAATTATGTGCTGTGCCCACGAAAACGAGACTAGTCCACCTGAATGACTAAAACCCAGTGGCACTCACCTCTATAATGATGAAGTGCTTTGAACGAGTAAAGGATTACATCTGTTCCTCATCTCCCAGCACACTGGGCCCACTACAGTTTGCCTACCATCCCAACAGATCAACAGAAGACTTCTTGGCACACATCCTCCCCACCACCCTATCTCACCTGGACAAGAAAGGGAGTTATGTGAGATTACTGTTCATTGACTACAGTTCAGTGTTTAACACCATAGTTACCTCCAGGCCTGTCACAAAGCTCAAGGACCCAGGATTAATTACCTCATTGTGCATGTGGAACCTTGACTTCCTGATGGGCGGATACCAGGTGGTGAAGGTACACAGACATACCTCTTCTACCCGAATTCTTAACACCGGAGCACCTCAGGGCTGCGTTTTGAAGCCCCTGCTGTACTCCCTGTAATCACACGGCTACCTGAAGGAAGTAGAGGACGTGACCCACTGGTGTCAGGACAACAACCTATTCCATAACATCAGCAAGAGTAAGTAGCTAATAGAGGTCTTTGGGAAGGAGCAGGAAATGAACTTTGCCTCCACTTAATATCCACAGGTCCTTGGTGGAGGGGGTGGACAGCTTCAACCGCCTATGTGTCCACATCACTAAGGGTCTGACCTGGGCACTTCATACTTACTCAGGGGTGAGAAAGGCAAGGCAGAGACTATTTCACCTCAGACGCTTAAAGAAATTCCTGGTATCCCCCTCAAATGCTGAGGAATTTCTACTTCTGTACCATCAAGAATGTCCTGATGGAGTACATTACTGCCTGGTACGGAAACAGGTCTGAACAGTACTACAAGACCATGCAAAGATTGAATGGTTGAGCTGAAACAATGGGCGGTGCTCTACCCTGCCTAAAGGATATTTACACCAGGGGCTATGAGAATGAGGTTAAGAGAATCATTAAGGATACCAACCATCCGAATAGATCTGCGGCCTAGAAGAAGGTACTGGATACACCAGGCCAACACTGAGAGGTTCAGAAAGAGTTTCTACCCTCAGGCCACTATGGATCGTAAATGAGGTCACTGCATAAGACTGCACCCCCACTCCAATCATAAACATATATTTATTACTATTCCTATTCTATTCAAACTCTTTTTAATATTTTTTAATGCACAAATTGAAGAAACTGGCAGGATTATGTTATACTGTGATTGTACCTTATATGATTACATGCGACAAACTTGATTGATTAGAAGGATTATAGGATTTTGTCAAAATCTGTACAGTTTTGATCAAAGTGACGGAGCAGAAAAAACATATTGAGACAAATCCAAGCATTTCACTCTACTTCCCTCTGATAATGTCTGCGTTTCTTTCGTCTGGCCGGATCAGACAAAAATGGCAATCTGACAGACGAGGAAGAGCAGATTTCAAAGGCAGCAGCAGGGAGACAAACAGATGGACAAGCTTTCCATCAAAGATGTTGAATTTGCTATTACATAGTTTGATTAATAAGGCATCAAGACAGAGCATCAGAGAGAGGGGGCCAGGCAAGGGAGACAAACAAATATAACAGGTGGAAAAAGAGAGACAGTGAAAGGAAGACAAGTGCATTTCTTTGGATCATGTGTAGTATATTAATCAGTCAGTCAATCATGGTAAATATCTGTGAAGAGCGTTTACCGCAACCTGAAATTATTACTAATGACACATTCAGCTCAGTATCAGCCCGGGGCCACACACTGTCATACACACTCAAACACAGACGCACGCACGCGCGCGCACACACACACACACACACACACACACACACACACAGACATGCTCTCGTTTGAGGCAGTGTAATGATATCTGATTGATAGTCTGCAGTGAGAGAGAATGTCCTCCAGCCCTTTGTGTCTGTTAATCTTTGTATCCATGGTGTCTGTCTTTTTTTTCGTGTGTGTGCTTAAGTGTGTATATCTGGATTTGTGGAGATGTGGGTGTATTGTTGTGTGTGCACCATTCAGATGCCACTGCTATAAATAAGCCTCCTTCTGACTGTATTTTGGGATGGGGACATGCCATTAATTGTGTTTCACAGTTTGAGGTTATACTCAGATCTTTTTCAACAAGCTCCAACTAATCTGAAGATTTGTTGACTAAACTTTACCACTGAATTTGAGTGGCTTTACTATGTACTCAAGAAGGCTTTATTTCATCCCTTGTGATACTAGTGACATGTTATAGTCAAAGTAAAACTAAGAAATCAGAGTAAACATATTATTGTTGTTTGTTCTGACTTGTACATCAAATTGATCAAAATTGCAATTACTAAAAAGACCATTTTGATTAGTGCATTATCTGTGTGGGCGATTCCTAAAAAGTTTAATTGCAACAGACACCCAGACAGATAACCAGCTCGGGGGAAATGTTTTTTTCAGTTGCTTGGTAACATCTGTTATTTGAGCGTTCCCTAAAGTAATCCCAACGTTCATTTGTGTCATGAGATGAAATCACACAGTAAAATACAGACTGCTCATTGCTTTAGGTTTTAACAGTTGGGTGAGTTCACCACACCTAGACCCATTATAGAGAGACAACTAATGCTAGCTAGTACTTCCTCTTTTCTATAAAACAGAGGTTTTTAAAGTGGGAGGCAGGCCTCACCAGGGGGGCTGCAAACACTTTCAGGGGAAGCTACGTGAAAAAAAAAAAATACATTAGCTTTACATGAGTTACCAAAAGAAACTCCCAGAATAGCCTAAATGTGTGTAATTTGGTTAAAGAGACAGTTCATAGACAGAGTAGGTTTGGAGAACTTTACTGTTTTCCTACTTTCAAAGTCAGAAACTAACAAACTAACAAACTAACAAATGCCTTACGACAGCCTTTTTAATGTATTTGATGTAGTCTGAAGTCAGGCTAGTTAGCTTAGCTGGTTAGCCTAGCTTTCTGGCTTCCATTTCCAAGTGAAATACATACTTCATGGAATAAGAGGTCCTCCCAACTGTTTAATGTTCTAATGAGACAGACATCTTCAATAGCTAACAGAACTTCAAAACAGGCACAGAAAATGTCCATCAGAGGCCTGAAATTTCTCGTTGACTGAGGGTTTTTTCTTAATTTAAAAAACAGAAAATATACGCAATTGAAGCAGTATCGTTAAATTTTAGGGTTGGTGAGGAGAAATTTCATTTTAACTTAAAGTCCCAATCACTATCTTTGTCACCTGTCATCCGGGTCAATTCTCCCTCTAAAAACTGATTAGCCTAAATGTCAGTCAGAATTAAATACATTCTTACCAGCAACAACATCAATTTTTTACAGTACCCTTGATTTTTATAGAAACGGTCCAAGATCAAGTCAGACTTTTTTGTTTTCATTGTTGCTTTCAAGCAAAGAGAGAGCGGCATCCAGCTGACAGAAAACAAAAGACCAACCGCAGAAATAGATAGAGACAGAGGGGTGGACAGTCACAGACAGAGAAGGAAGATCTGTTGAAATACCAAACTGATTACTCGGTGTTTCTGACATTTAAATGCCACGTTTACATAAAGAAATGTTTCCCAAGAATATTAATCACTCTAGTTAATTCACAAGGAGATGTGGAAGTGGATTCGTGGTGTTTGTGGCAGGAGAGAGGGACACAGGGAGGAGACGATAGGGAAGAGAAAGACTGGCTTGACAAAAACACAGGCAGTATTGGCAGGCTGGGGTGTTACTGGTGTTAATGGCACAATAGCAATCTTACAAAAACAGAAACCATTTGACTAATTATTATTGTTCTGTTGCAAGCCTCACACTTTATGAATTATTTGTCAGTCAATAATATATGACCTTCAAAACCCAACGATGTCCAACCAAGCATGATAGGACTACGTCAGGAATGTCATTTATTTATTGGCTTTTATCCAAAGTACCGTAAAGTGGTAGGACTGCATACAGTAGGTTGTTTCTGTGTAAAATGAAACCTCTGCCAATGTTATATATTAGGTCAATGGTCCAAACATGGCACAGACCATTGAGTTAATAGGTGAAATCATGTTGTCTACGTTAAAACATCTTCTTCTTGACTGCTGGGTTGAAACATGTGCCATCATGGTGACCTGATGCTTGTTTTAAATCAGCAAGGAGCTCAATGAATTTCAGTGTTTAAGCACTTTGTCTGTGATATTCCCGCAAGCGGAGAGTAAAACTACAAAGGGACAAGAAGGGGTGAATGTAAAACTTGGCATAACAGAGAAAGGTGTTTCCCTCAGTGGTATTTCCGCTTAGCAGAAAAAAAGATTTACGTATGGTCTGTCTGTCTCTCTTTCCAGTTGCAATCTATTTAAGCATGTTGGACATCTGTGGTGCCCAAAATTGCGGGTACAATTTGTTCAGGTGCAGGGCCTTATTATTGCAAATTAGGCGAGAAACGCGGATTTGCCTGTGGGCCAGCAGTTGCTCATTACACTTCTAAGTAACCTGTTGAGAGCTGTAGTACAGTGATGAGTGACCATAATGGCAGCCTATGAGTGGTCCTCTACAGTGTAGCTTTTATTAACACCTTGCCATGGAAATCCATCTCAGTTGTTCCACATGGCACATTAGGGTATTTACAGGCTGTTGCTAACTTGCTAACACTGCCTCCATCCTCTCTTTCCATGTGTTGGCAGACATTGCATCCAGATATATAAAAACTGACATTATGACAGGCCAGCTAAAGTGCAAAATAGATGAACCAAATGTGTATAATTTGGACAGGAATCTATGAGCTGTGACAAGCGTTGGGTCAGGGTGATTTGTTGGGCCAGTATTCTTTATATCAGGTATTGGCTACTCATGCACTCTTCTGTAATTGTGATTGATGATCTTCCTCAACAGCTGCATCAAAACAATCTATAAAAACTGCAATGGCTAGATTTTTTGCTCGTTTTATTAATTCTGTATGTTGTTGAATTGCCTTTCTTTCATCCATCATGTCTACTTAATATAAAGACAGGTACATGTCCCATACTATTTAAACATTAGGGTGGGTTACGGCTAGGGAAGAGGCCAGCTAGTGTAAAATAATTGTTTAAATATGGTATAATTGGCGTGTTTTTATCCTGCTACACTACACTACAATATTAACATTCTGGGGATAAAATAAGATACCAGAAAACGAGTGTTGCTGGCAGCATGAACCACAAACCGATTAGATGCAAAGTTCAACGGAAGATGTTTTTCTGGCATGATAATAGACCAGAGAGAAAAAGCCACAGATGTGATTGCATCCCTAATGCTCTAAAAAATGTCAGAAGCTTTTTAGGTGTCTGTTTTGACCAGTATTTAAAGTGCTCCTGTTTTTTCCAGCCGAGGAATATTTCTAAACTAGCTTGGGTAAAGATGAACATATAAGCCTTTATTTCAGCTCATCTAGACAGGACATGGATCGGTTACAGGTGGTCCAAAATTCTACTGCAAAGCTTTTGACCAGGTCTTATGTAACTCAATATTCTTATGATCACTCTTTGAGCACTGCATGGTCATCTACTGCAGCCTCATATCATCAGCAAGTCTCTGAGATCCTGTGATCAGTTTTTTGGCTGTTCCTCGCTCCAGGCTCAGAAATAAAGACTGCCTTTGAAGTTGTAGCCTTAATTTTGAATCTCTCACACAGATCTGCCGACACTGTGGACATCTTTAACGAGACCCAATTTAGATTAGATTACATTAAGTTATATTTTTATGAGTATGGAAATGTTCAAATGGTATTGATATTGACACAGTTTCCAGTTCCAGCCTAGAGTCTCAGTACTTTACTAGTCATCTTTCAAACACCCATATTGTTTAAACCCTGGTATGTTTTTGTCAGCTTCATCTCTGCATGTTAAGCTGTGGGGCCGCATGATGAAATGCTAGCACAGAACTAAATATTAAGCCGTATATCCCAACGTATCTTGATAATCTCCTTCACCAGCCTAGAAAGATCAGGAAATTTGAACGGTGCACCACAGGGCTCACAAGGGCTTAACACAACTTTCTGGAAAGTTCAGCCAACTCATGCAAAGGGTAAGACATCAACTCTGTTAGTTAAAGGTATTTTACTAGAGCTTATTCCCATGAAAGTACTTGCTGATGACCACAGCCTTAAGTATACCAGCCTAATGGCTATCCTGTAATGTTAATTTAAGTGGGACTCTCAGTTGGAGTTTTGTGCAGTCTTTTTATAGCTGAGTGACTAAGGACATTATGGCTATTACCAATATGATTGAATAGTTGCAATGACAATAAGTGGGCCTGAATGGGGAAATTGGATATTTAATGGAGAGATTTTCACCTACTATCATCATTGTCTCTTTCCATCTCCGCCTATCTTCCATCGCTTTCCTTTTCTATCATTTGCTCTCCTTCTATCCTTCTGCCTCTCTCTCTCTTTTTTCTTTTCCCTACATCCTTTTCTTAATTTCCCCCTCTCACTTTGCTTGCCTCATCTTCCCTCTCCGCCGTCTTTCTTCTCTCTCCAAGCCCTAAGTAGCCACAAATGGTCCCTAATAGCCTCCAATGGAGATGAATTGATCGTTGTGTGAACCGAATCGATAGGAGATTGCTTCTGCTGTACAGTGGGATACTGTGCAGGCAGGCGGCCTTAATTAAGTTAACAGTAAACCACGATTGCTTCAGAGTTTTATTAGGAGATTAAAGTTTACAATGATTACTGAAACAAAAAACCTATGGCTTCAAAATTAAAGCCGAGGAGAAAAAAAAATTTACCTCGATGTGTTTCTAATTTACTTGGACGTTGCTACTCAGTCGTGATGCTCCCTGCCTGACTCACAGAGTTAGTTGGACATTTTCTCACCTCATCCTCCCGTTGTTTTCTCTCCTCTCCATCTCTGCTGTTCTCCTTACCTCCTCCTACCATCTCTTTCTCCAGCTCCTTCTCGTGATCTATCTCATTCTACCCCCGTCTGACCTCTCCTTTGCTTCATCCCTCCCCCTTCGCCTCCCTCTCTGTCGTCTATAATTTGATGAGCAGTAGAATTTGATCAGCAGTTTTTTAAAGGTCACAGAACCAAGCGAAAAACTCTCAGCCAAAGCGCCGAGGGAACGAGGGAGGGAAGGACGAGATTGAGGGAGGGAGGAGGCAAGCGAGAGGAATAACAGGCCAGTGGAGTCGAGGGGAGGGGAAGGAAGAAGAGCTACAGTAGAGGAGGAAATGCTGCAAGAGAGGATGAGACGGAAGGTAGAGATGGAGACGGAAACGAGGGAGAGGAGCAGAAAGAACGGAGGGACAGCAGGATGAGGGAGGGGGAAGGTAGTTGAGCAATGAAGGAAAGACATAGAGTAATGGAAGGAAAAGTGGGAGGAGGCAGATGAGGTAATTTGCTGTTTGATGACACAACAGATCTGGTAACAGATGAATGCATATTAAATATGGAAGAGAGGGAAGAGAGCAGGGATGACAACGAGAGGAGGAAAGAAGACAGAAGTAGGGAGGAAATGAGAAGATGAGGGAAGATTAGGGGGGTGAAGAAAGAGTGGGCGGAAGATGGAGCGACAGTAGGACAGGAGAAATTGTCATTTCTCTCTCTCTCTCTCACACATCTTGTTCTTTTTCCTTGGTAAATGTGGGATCTTAATCACCTCTCCATCTCTTCAGGCCCTCTCATCAGATCTCTCGGCCTGTCTCTCTCGGTCTCTTACCATCTTATCCTGTCTCTGTTCTCTCCCTCTGTTTAAGATAAAAGACACTTTTATCGCTCTGCAGTGTTTCCTAATGGTCACACAGTGCAGCTGTCTCCCTGTCTGGAGCAATAATAATTCTTTGATATCATTCTATCATTCATTATCAAATGGACCAAAATCTGCTCCCAAACTGACTGAAGAATCTCTCTCTCTCGCTCTCTCTCTGCTTTTCCTCCGCATCTCTCTGCTGTGCCTTTCATCACGCTCATCTCTCTGCTGCCAATCTATTCCCTAAGCGTTTGAGTCGGAGCGTCTTTCTCAATCACTTCAGCTACATGTCTGTGGCGCTCTTGTGTGTGTTTGTGTGTGTGTGTGTGTGTGTGTGTGTGTGTGTGTGTGTGTGTGTGTATAAGCACAAGCATATACTCACACACAGGTATTTTGTCATAAATCCAGCATCTACCAAAACAAGGGGTGACTGATTTGAGGAGAAAATTCCAATAGCATGTTTTCTGAGGAATATTGTGAGTTAAACTGTTTTCTATGAATGAAATGAAGGCATGCATTGTGCTCTACTGTATATAGTTTTAAATACCTTATATTTAATTATGTTTGCACCGATCATAATCAAATATTTATCTTGTTGCTGCAAGGATAGAATCAGGAATAATGCAGAGAAGACTTTATTGTCATTGCAGCACATGTTGGTACATGTAAGGGGACAAAATTAGGTACTCAGTTCAGAAAATAGCAATAATAAAACAATCAAATCTGAAGAGGCACATGATAAATACATTAAAATGAACAGACAATAAATATATAATTATGAATGTGTGAGGGGGGATAAACAGTGCCTAACATGCCCAGTATTAACAGTGATTTTAAGCAGCATCGCTCAGTCAGGTGCAGCAGCTAAACTACGAGGTACAGCAGTTAAAAACAAATTTCTTAGTGTGGCACCGCAATTTCAGTGTGGTGCAGAGTTTATCAGTCTCATAGCTACTGAGAAGAAGCTGAAATATAATACCACTCAAAAATGGCTATGTAGTTGTCAAGTTATGGTCACAATAATAAACTGCTGGTATACAGGCTGCAGGACTCCCTAATTCAAATTCCAGAGATCTCGAATGAGATTTAAAAGCTCCCTGCGATTAGAAAATGACACTCACCAACTACAGTTTAATATTAAAAGCATTAATTGTTCAACCCTAAAAAACCTTTTTCAGATCCAGCAGAGGTTTGCAATTGTTCCTTTTGAATGTAGATTTCCTTAAAATGAAGCCCTGAATAAACAGTTGCTTAGTTTTTAATTAGTTCCCCTGCTATACAGTAAGGGAGACTGTGATAATGAAGAACAGGACAGTGATGGATGCACTCTGGCTTTTCTGTCAGTCTCTCAGGTAACCACTTTGGGAAACTCATGCTAACAAGGGCACAAGCATCAGTCTGTGCTAGGAAAACAGTAGGTGGAATGAACATTTCTCAGTCCCTGAGGGATTTTGTGCTGGTGTTAGAAAGATTGATAAAAAGCTGCAAATCAATTTGTTTTCCGTGTTTTAAGAAACACACTCACACACAGACACTGAAAATATATTCATAGCAAACTTGTCAGTGTTTATTTAACTCTGTAAGCAGTCACGGCAGAGGCCTGTCAGGTTTATGAATGGACAAAATTCAAATAGATGTGCAAATTCAAAACATATTAAGAGCAGAAAAGGTGGATGTACAGTATACTGAAACTTGATAAACAAGCTGAATGTAAGCCTTCTCCTTTTCTAGTGTTTTAAGCAGTAGCACTGAAATGAACATATCTGTCGGCAGCATCAAAGCCTGTCACAGCAGATCCCAAAGGAGCTTGCTAGCCAGCTTGGAGCTCCACCTGTACACTGCCAAAGCTTTCATCAGTTGCACATATCACAAAATCTAGCTACTGCTCGCAACTATTTACTAACTGCATCTCTGCATCTCTCTCCCCCCAGAGCCATAGCTGTTGAAAGGCCGGGTGATTTCACACATATGTGAAGCTTGTGTCATTTTACACATGCAAAGGATGCTGGGATTATGGCAGCAGGGACTATACACATGCTTTGTCTTTTGTCTGTCAAGAGGACTCAGTGACTTAATTACAAAGAGTGATGTACTGAGGCAGCTGAAGTTAGTTGTTCTGCAGCTGAGCCATGTAATGAGAATTTCACATCAAAAGAGGAGTGCGGTGCAAAGGAACAGATGGTCTGGTTTTGAATATTGCTCTTTATTGGCTTCCATATTAACTCAGCTTAGGACAATAAACACTAGCAAAAAATAAGATCAGTATTTTGCTGTGTGACCCAAGAGGATGTGAGTTGTAATAACCAAGAGAAATCAATATTTTTCTTGCCTATAGTGTACAAATACATTCTTTGTCCTTCTTAACAAATTTCCCTCCTCCACTGGTGTGGGTGAGAGTCATTGTGTGTTTTTGGGGAGTGTGTTTGTGCGTCCCAGCTGGAGTGAAGACTGTTTATATTATTGGTGATGAAACCTGAAAGAGGGGCCCCCAGGGCCTTCAGTAATGGGCTGGGAGGCTTCTGACTTCTTATAATGGCCTCTGTATGTGTGTGTGTGTGAGAGAGAGAGAGATGAACAATCGCAGCACTATATAATTGTCAATGGGAGGACACACTTTTACATAATAAAATGAAGCCTACACACAAAGAAACACAGAACCAGCGAAATGAAGCCTGTCCTGCACATAAAGGCACTCACACAAAGAAACACAATGTCTCTCTCACACGCACACACGCACACACGCACATACACGCAGACACACTCTTACACATTGTGGTGCCAGCTGAGCCCAATGTGTCCAATAACAGCAGGTGCTGTCAAGTGCAAGCACAGCAGACCTGCCCTGACATGGAAACACACACACACGCACACAAAAACACACACACACAAACACACACACACACACACACACACACACACACACACACACACACACATATACACATGGGTGGATGCACATATGTCGGCACACCAGATACTCGTTCATACACCTTTCTCTCCTTGTAACTCTCACATCCAATAAGCATTCTCATATTTAATACTTATGTCTGATGAATGTAAGGCGTGCAAGGTTACAGTTTATGTGAGTGTTACACAATGCGTGTCTTTCTGTGTGTGTGTATACCTACTATCAGGCTGTTATAGCTAGTGCTAGTGCTATTACCATATGGTCTCACATTAGGGCACTCTAAACCCAGCCATCCAGAAGTGCGTGTGTGTGTGTGTGTGTAGAAAGAGTGTGAGAATAATTGAGATTAAAGCCCTTGATGTGATATGTAAGCTGTTAGTGTTTAAATACTTCAACTTGATGGTGTAGATCGGTGAATGTTAGTCTTCTTTTGGGCTAAATGAAGCTAATAATGGTATGACGCACTTCCATGTTTGTACTCTTCTTTTACTTTTATTTTTGTCCACCCTTGTTTTTTTATTTTTACCTCCTTCTTTGTCGCTTGCTTCTTCTTTGTCCTCATGTGTGTGTGTGTGTGTGTGTGTGTGTGTGTGTGTGTGTGTGTGTGTGTGTGTGTGTGTGTGGTAATATATTTAGCAGTGCCATATCATACACTGTGCTGACTTCATTAACTGTCTCAGCATGAGGCTCCAGTGAGTGAATAATAATAAACCTACATACACGCCGCACACACAGACACACACACAGCACAGCCCAGGCAGCAGTGATGCATTCGGGACCTGAATCTCCATGACGGAGACCGATGCACTGCCAACGATCCGATAAATTTAAGACACATACAAAGCAACTACCCATGCGATACGATACGATTCACCCCTATTTCGTGCAGTGTGATTCAATAAGATTTGATTCATCACGATATGATGCAATTCGATGTAATAGTACACTACAGAGAGTTTTATTTCTTCAGCAAATTTTAAGTTTAACTAAAAAAGTGCCATTTATACTTTACATATTTATCTCTCTAGTACTGCAACTCAATTACATTTCTTTTTGAACACTTAGACCTTTCCTTTGTAGTGTTCTCCAGGTCCAAAAATACAGTCTAATATCTTTGATTCTGCTGCATTACAGTTAATACTTTCTAAAAGCTAAACTGTCATTTGTGATTCTGAGTTTTTAAGAAGAGCTATTATAAACTGGTGGAATACTTTAAGGTTCATGTTAGCTTAAAGAGGAGGTGGCTATCTTGCTCTTAGTGTCAAATGTTTTACAGGGAAATTGGTTTGTTGTTGCTTATTTCTTGTTTCATGCCACTGATGTCCTGTATTTTTCTCCTTCTCTTCCTTTCGCCCCTCTTCCTCCTCTGCCACCTCTCAGGTCAGTGTGTTGGAGCGTCAGGTGATAGATTTCCTGGGCTACCAGTGGGCTCCCATCCTGACCAACTTCGTCCACATCATCATCGTCATCCTGGGCCTGTTTGGCACGATTCAGTTCAGACCGCGATATGTTACTGGGGTGGGTTGAACACACGCATGCACACTCATGTTTGTCTTTATATCCTTGTGAAGATACTCATTGACACTCTATCTGACACACCTCTGGACTGGTTCATTTCCTACCTCTCTGGCCGCACTCAGTTCATCCAGTTGAAGACATTCACATCCCAACCTTCTCCCCTCTCCTCTGGTGTTCCTCAAGGCTCTGTCCTCGGTCCCATCCTATTTATAATCTATCTCCTTCCTCTTGGTCATATTTTCCGAAAATATAACATCCATTTCCATTGTTACGCGGACGACACCCAGCTCTACCTCTCCTCTAAACCCACCTCCACCTTCCCGTCCCCCTCCCTCTGTGTCTGTTTACAGGAAATCAAATCCTGGTTCTCTTCAAACTTTCTCAAACTCAACAGCGATAAAACTGAGGTCCTCCTAGTTGGTTCAAAATCCTCTCTCACTAACACTCCCAGTTTCACCATCCCCATTGACAAGTCCTCGGTTTCCCCCTCCACTCAGGTTAAGAGCCTGGGTGTCGTCCTTGACAGCTCTTTGTCATTCCAGACTCACATTAATAAGGTTACCCAGTCAGCCTACTTCCATCTTCGCAATATCAACCGCCTCCGCCCGTCCCTCACTTCCAACAGCGCTGCCATCCTGGTCCACACTCTAGTTACATCCCGCCTAGACTATTGCAACTCCCTCCTCTTCGGTCTCCCCCACAAGTCCCTCCGTAAGCTCCAACTGGTCCAGAACTCAGCTGCTCGTATTGTCTCCAGAACTCCATCCATCAATCATATCACTCCTGTTCTTCAACAACTTCACTGGCTTCCTGTCAAATTTCGCATAGACTTCAAAATCCTGCTTCACACTTTCAAGGCCATCCACAACCTCGCCCCCCCATACCTCTCTGACCTCCTCCACATCAACACTCCCTCCCGGGCACTCAGATCAGCCTCCTCCATCAGCCTCGCTGTTCCCTCTGCCCGTCTGTCCACCATGGGGTCCAGAGCCTTCAGCCGCTCTGCCCCCCGCCTCTGGAACTCCCTTCCCCCCGACATCAGGAACATTACCTCTCTATCCATTTTCAAATCCCGTCTAAAAACCCACCTTTTCAAACTTTCATACTCACTTTAATTTGTCATCCATCCTGCAGGTTTCTGATTATATTTGTTTTTTTATTGCACTTACATGTGTCCCTTTTGGCTCTTTTAATTGTTTTTTATCTGTATTGTAAGGTGACCTTGAGTGCCCTGAAAGGCGCCTTAAAAATAAAATGTATTATTATTATTTCATTGACACAGTTCATTCTTTAGTCCCTTACCTTAATCTTACCATCTAAATGCCTTAACCAAAACCCTTACCCTGAAAATAAACCCAAGTCTTACCTTAAAGCGTAAAACTAGATATATTATATTTGACAACCGGCCAAAATCTCACAATGCTGGTTTTCAACTGAAATTGGTTCTCTTAAAGAAAGATAGACACACACAGATACACACACAGATACACACACACACACACACACACACACACACACACACACACACACACACACACACACACACACACACACACACACACACACAACACACACACACACAGCTATTTTACATATCTTTTGCCCTAGCCGGCCTCTCATTAGCCCATACTCACCTCTCTACATCCAGTAATGAGGTCTGAAAATATTGGGGTGTATAACTTGGTTTAAATGGAGTGACAGTTAAGTGGTTATCTTTTTTCAGTCTTTTTTAATTTGAGACTCAAAAGTAGAGATTTACTGAGCTAGTTAGTAATTTGTAGGTTTAACTTTGTAATATTTAATTTAGCTGCACATATGAAACAATAAAAAATATCCATTCCTTCATTTATTATTGGAAGAGTGCCTACTAGTGGATCCAGAATTGCAGGGAAACAATGTCAGTCTGCGTGAGTATCATGTATCTAGTAAGTAAAAAGTTAGAAAGGTTATATGGAGTGTGGAAGTAGGAATAACTTAGTGGAATTATTTCTTTCTCATTTCTATCTCGATATAACAATTTATATTTTTTGAAAAAAACTTTCAGGAGTTCCCACAGCTGCTGCAGGACTCCACACACACTTCAAATAAATACCACCAACCCCCCTCACCAACCTTCACATACACACACAACCACACACACACACACACACACAATATTTAGCGAGAAGATTAAGATAATGAAAGGGAATGAAACTTGGATGTAAGCTCATGAATTCTGCCTTCCCCCCATCATTCATTCATTCTGTCCTGCCTATATATCCTTTTTACACACACACACACACACACACACACACACACACACACACACACACACACACACACACACACGCACGCACACACACACACACAAACACAAACATAAAGAGCCGCTGGCCATTTTCTCTCCTTGTCCACTTTGAGTCAGGTGATTGGTTGTACTCTTTGCTATTGTTTTTGTTACTCCACATTTTAACATCTAAAAGTGAAGCTTGAATATGTCTTTTCTCTCCATTTCACTCCCTCCAAATGCAAGACATGAACTTTTTTTAAAATTCTCCAACAAAGGCCTGTCAAATCTCATCTGTCTCTCGCTTTCCTCTCTCTCCCTCCTCACAGTATGCAGCCTGGCTGGTCATTTGGATGACCTGGAATGTTTTCATCGTCTGTTTTTACCTGGAGGTCGGAGATCTGTCCAGAGTAAGAAAACATTTTTTTTGGATTTATGTACACACTTTTATTTCAAGTGACTCATATCACAATCCAGATGCGATTTAATACGTCTGTTTTACATTTAGCCACAAATATGCCTGATCAAAAACCTGATTGTATCCATCTAGGTTTTCCTAGATACAAATCTGCAGAGGCCCTGTGCAGCAGCAGATAGTTAATTATTGTTAACAATGTTACTTAACTGTCTAATGTGATCTCAAGCAGTGTTTTTACCAGTGCCAGTGTCTATACTCTGCAAAAGTTATTCATGAGGTTAAAGAAGCGCCGATCTGTAGCTTTTTGACTGTAAATGAACAAATTACAAGAGCTGCAAAGATTAGTTTAGTAATTGAACAGAAAACTTATCGCCAGCAGTATTTGGAAGTGTTTTGAATCATTTTTTACATAAAAATGTCCAAACTCTCTGATTTCAGCTTCTCAAATGTGAAAAAATGAAATATCTTTGGTACTATTGGTACTTTTTATGTGGCTACTTCACAGACAGCTAGCTGACACTTGGGAGGAGTACAGCTTATGTACGAAGTTGCAAATATAAATGTATTTATAAGTCTTCAACATCTGGCTAGAATGTGAAAACACATCCCAAGTGGTTTGAGCAATCAAATTGTAACCCTCCTCTAATGCTTCTTGGTTGTGTATACAAATTCATTTTTCATATGAGATCTGATACATGAAATGAGTAAGTAATGTATAACGTACAGTATGTACAAAAAAGCATATTTCTATTATACAACTGATATCAATATGAGACATGACTTGAGGTTTTTAGGTGACTCTGCTGTTATGTGAGACTCACTGTTAAAAAGTTGAGTCTTTCTGCAGTAAAATTAGTTGATTTAAATCACAGATTATCAGCTTGGGCAATTAATTAGGGCCAATCAGCGCCTCCATAAACAGAAGAAATCAGTTGATGAAGTACTGATTAGGGCTAATTACGCTCTGTGGTGTTGTGTTGAAAAAACTGTAGTGTTCCCACTACAATTCACTCTAAACTACTTGTTCCAATGGACTGTTATGTATATCTGCTATTCAATTAACGAATCCCACAAAATTGCTCCTCATATCATCTATTCTCATCCTAATCTTGTTGCTGGCGGGTTGTTTCCAGGTTTTGGATCATTATTAGTGTTATTTGAGTGACGTATTGTATCACTAATAATGCATTCGTAATTGGCCGCATAATCTTCAGCTAGTTCTCCTGCTCCCTGTGGTACCCGCTCACTGTTCAATACACTTCTCACCTGTCTGCTCTTCCCACACACACATACACAGACTGTGAGCCTTGTTAAGTTTTAGTTGCCATCCAAACTATGTCCAGAAGTTTTACAGGTTGTCAACAGTTGTATTAAATCCCCTCAGGTACTGTCTAGAAACCTGCAGCTTCATTGATCTCATATTTTAATGACGTTTACACCTCTCGCTGTCCTCAAGGTCTAGTTTTAACAATTGCATCACCCGCTACAGCTGAGAGGACAGGGAACTGCTGCTTGGGTTTTGTCTCTATTGCACTGAAAATATAAGGCTGGTATAGTAGAGAGAAAGTAAGAAACATCTGGAAAAAAGCAGGATAATAATGCTTTAGAGGTTAATTAAAACAGTCAAATTAATTGTATCATCAAATGTACCATTTATATTCTATTATGAAATTATATGAGCTTAATATTTCTCATCCTCTTATTAGAAAAAGGTTTTAACAGGCTTCATCTCTCCCAAACATAATTGACACATCTGGCTTCTAACGAGGGTGAAGCAGCCAGTTAATTAACAACACCTTTATCATTACCTACTGACCAATCAGAGGGAAGCACAGTAAAACCAGATGCTGAACAGCGTGTTTTTATGAGCAGAACAGTTTACGTGTGCCTCGCTCAAGGGCATATTAACCTTGACCCAGTTATTGAGGGAGAGGGGAGCCACAAACACCCACTTCCCCTTCTGCCCAGATTCACCAGCTGTTGTATGAGCTTCAAATCCATCACTTATCATTCCAGGTCTTGTTTACTGACCTGGGGGCTATTATTACACTGGACCACATGTAATACAAGCATGGCTATGTTTGTGATTGTTGCCATGCAGTATTGAACAAAGAAACATGCCAAATGGTGACAAAACCAGATTCTTAAAACAGTAAAAAAAATATTTCCACAATGAAAATCAAAGTAAAACCAAAGAACAACAAACTGAAAACAAGAACTATGATAAAAATGTTTTCCAATTTCCATCAGTGAATGAAAATGAAACAGTTAATTGAAGGACAGATGAGTGAACAATTTGACTGTTTTAATGCAGTCATATTCATTGACCTGAATGCATCTATGCAATCATACATTATGCTCTTAATTATGCTGTTTAAATAATAACTCCTGCTGTCCAAAATGATCTCCTCTACAGAGGAGCTGCATGCTTAATCTGCTGCTCTATTAAGCAGCACTGTACTGCATGCAGCTGTAATGCTATTTCTCTATCTGTAATGTTAGCTAACATTAGGACGAAATAAAGTAACAGAACAACATGGATTCAACATCTGTTAAAAAGGAACTACAACAAAACAACTGCTGCAACAATTAGTCACTTAATCAATGAATTTAATTGGCAACTACTTTGATAACCGATTCATAGTTTTGAGTCATTTTTTATTGAAAAAAGTCTAAATTCTAGCTTCTTACACGTCATCTTTGAGTTGTGGACAAAACCAAATATTTGATGAAACCTTATTGGGCTTTTGGAAACATTTTTCACAATTTTCTGACATTTTATGGACCAAACAACAAATTGATTCATCAAAAAAAAGAAAAGGTGACACATTATTCAACAATTGAAAGAATCCATGATTGTAGCCCTGGACATTTGTTAAAGGAATATCTCTGTGTTAATGTTATCAGATGTTTTAGCTGCTTGTCCAAATACATGAATTACAGTAAACAGTATACAGTATTTAACACTAAAACTTGACAAGAACACCAGTCACTATGGTAAATTTGATCATCAAAGTTAGCGAAAACAAAAAAAACATGAGACTAAAATTTCACTTTAATTTTTAGTTAAACTAATGTACAATGTAATTGACTGTAATTAAATGAAAATCAGATGCCAAAATTAACACTATAGACTTGATTGCAGAGATAGACAAGTAAGATTTAAGCCTCAAATTAAAGAACTTTCAACAGAAATCAAAGAGCGATATAAGTATGTTCTATAGTGACACATTTATCCAGCTTATGTATCCTGCCAACTGAATAGAATAACTCTGGGGTGTTTGATAAGGGTAATAATGGTGTGCTCTGTGCCTCAAGAATACTGCAATATAAATGAAAATCTCTCAATCTCCCTCTCTTCCCTCTTTCCTACGTTCTCTCTGACTCCCTCCTCCTGTGCCTCGTTCTCTTCATCTCCATGTAATTCACCCCTCCTCTCCCTCTGCTCACCCTATAATCAAGTCTTTTTCAAGTTGTTTTGCAAAGTGTCATATGGATCTGTCCCGCGCTCCTCTTCCGTCTTGCCCTTTCCTCTCATCACCTTCTGACTTAATTTTCATTCACTTTCTTTCTATATTTCCAAAGTCAAGACTTGGTGAAATGTGTCCCTGTCAAGACGGCACTGCTATTTATGGTCAATAGCAATTCATAGTTCAGGCTTTATGTATTGGCTGGCACTGAGTGCCAATTTAATAAATTAATTTATACACTCGGGCCATTACTATTGGGGTCACTGGAAAAAGTGAATGCGACAGACTCCATTTTTCTTCATTACACAGATGTGACGTCTTTCTGTGTATGAAAGAGGCAGAGAATCTGCCTCACTTTGATTTACGCCTCATTATCAGTGACTGTTGGATTTGTACTGTAGCTTTGATGTAATTTTCCAGTGCCAAAACTATGTTTTATCCATGAATAGACCTGATATCCAGATTAGGCATCCTCAATGCCGGCAGCAATGTAAGTTTATACAAGCACTGATCAGACTGCCGGGGACGCAAGTCAATACTTTGAGGCCAGGCTTCACATTCTACATTAATGTAATAAAATATGGATATGTTTGGACACAATATTAAATATTTAAATCACTAATCATCATTTTCCATATGCATATAAATGAGACTAAATGCTACTTTTAACACGTAAAAAAACTTGCTGCACCGTTATTTTATTTTATTTTATTTTATTCATATGCACAATAAATAAAACAAACATTATATTTCACAGTACAAAGGCAAATAACTGTGCAGGAGAGGAAAAGAAGTCTAAGGGGCTTATATAAAATCCCCCTTTAGTATAAAAAATCACCAAAACATATCAACCAAATAAGAAGAAAGAAGAGAGAAGAGGGAAAGAAGCAGAAAGTGGCAAGAGACAAAGAAAATACAAAAACAAGCAACAAAGAGAAAAGAAGACAACAACACAGAAAAATCGATAAAATCACAGACTCATTTCAAGTAAATTAGGCATGAGTATGATTTTGTTTGGAGGGAAGATATTTCATTAAGTAACAACAACAAGAAAATTATGTTACAATTTTAATTCAATTGTGCTGAGAATGATTTTGTTTGTTCAGAAGATATTTCATTAAGTTAGACTTAAAGAATTTGAAGGATGATAATAACTTAAGGGATCTGTTTAATGAGTTCCAGAGTTGGGGACCACGGAATTTGATGAAAAATGTATGACTGGACGTACGACAAAGAGGTAACTGAACGTTCTTCTGACCTCTCACTGAATAGGAGTGAACATCTGAAGATAACAGAAAGAACTTTTGAAAAGTGCCTGGAATGTCTTGTTTGTAATGAATGAATTTAAACATAAACAGACATGTTTGCAGCTTATTAATAGAAAAAACTAACAAAGTTAGAATTTGCTAAATAAAGGTTAATACCGTTAACATCATCATCATCATCATCATCTTAAAAACTTTTGCTTCCCAGATTTTTTAGAAGCTAAGTCATCAATGATGTCATCATAGGACAGCTGCTGGCCAGTCTTATAACTGATACTGATTATGACCGCTGAGGACTCTCAGTTATGTAACCCCCTGCAATGCCTACTGACCACAGGGTAGTTCAGCATTGTCTAAGTTTGTGGGGACGGGTTGAAGATAAGTAAAGGACTCAATCAGTAGCTGGAGCCAGAGGATATGTTCAATAGAAGATTGTATTAAAACTTTTTCACTTTTTGTAAGAAACTAAAATAATACAGTCTAAGCTGGCATTTTTAACAAAAATTATACCTTCTTCAGGTGCAATAAGCCAGTTTCAGAGTTGGTCTATACAAAACAATCCCACAATGTCTCAGCAGATAAACATACTGTTAAAACCAATAACAGATATAACTTAAACCAAATCAACCTCTTAATAAACCATATAGATGTTCTTAGATCCTCTAAAGCATTGTCCTTGGTGGTATAACAAAGTTGTAGTCAGTCTGTTCAGTGTTTAGTTCAGGTTCAGTCAGTATTTGATCCACTCCTAGTTCTAAGGTCAGTTTAGAGTTTTGGTATACCCAGTAATAAAAACGAAGGGACTGCAGGTCTTGTTACACAGTCCTACCACACCAGTATCACCAAATAAGGTGATGAAGGAAATGTGTCTTCCTCCAGGTAGATTAAGTAAATATGTTGGTTTGCCATCCCCTTCAACAAGGGGGGGGGGGGTCCATAATCCAAGGTCCAAGGCATGGTGTCTTCAGGGAGTCTCAGTAACTGAGCCTGTAACAACAGGGCTATTAGGTCATCATTAAGTCATCATTATCTATAGCCATATTAAATCAAAACATCATTAAACTCTCAATATGCCACTATAACATAATAGCAATTAAATGAGTTCAATACTTTTAACTGTAAATGGTAAATAGACTGCACTTGTGTGGTGCCTTTCTAGTCTTCTGACCACTCAAAGTGCTTTTTATACGACAAGCCACATTCACACACACACACTCACACACTGATGGCAGCAAGCCATCACTCAGGGTTCTGGCGCAGCCATTGGGAGCAATTTGGGGTTCAGTATCTTGCCCAGTCTACTTTGACATGTAGACTGGAGGAGCAGGGAATCGAACTGCCAATCTTCTGATTAGTGGACGACCCGCTCCACTTCCTGATCCACAGCCACCCCAGCACAGTATCTTACTATATGTACTGTTTCTCCTTTTTTCTTTCATATGCATTTCAGCCATTCTAACATTTTAGAAATAATTAGAATTTCATATGAATTTATTGTCTTTTTAGGTACAGTATACAGTATTCATTATTTCACACACCCCATGTTTTTACAATAGAAGTAACATTTAAGTGCTTTTACTATTTAATGATCTGCTTATGCATAAATAAAATTATTTCTCGCACAGATAATATGAAGCTAGAAGTGGTATGCTGCTGTGCTTATACGGTAACACCATTTTGACAAAGTGCAACGTATTCAATTAGCAAAATGAAATAAATGAGCTACATTTTACATTTCAGATTTTTCACTCAGAAATTTCTTTTTAACTAATGGTTAACACTGTAATGTCTCACAGCAGTAAAATGTAATAGATGTAGTTCACACATTTCTGCATAGAACACACACAATCTCCCTGCCCCAGACAGTGAGTGGAAGGTGAGAGAAGACAGTGAGGGGGGAATTGAGTCACTTTTAACTCCTGAAGTCAGGCAGGCAGATGGACGCACAAATCATCGTGATTTAGATAATGGTAAAGTTAGTTCAATGAGACATCATGACACAGATTTAACAGGACACCAGGAACATGTTGCATGTCAATGATGAGTCACTGATATTTTCCCACACACAAACACACACAGTAGGGCTGTAACTCACAATTGGCTGTAAATCACTTCAATTAAATTAAATTAAATTAATTATTATTATTATTATTATTATTTCATCAGTTATTTTGATTGTTAAAGTTGATTGTCGATCTTGGAAACAGCAGTTGACAAAACAATCTCAACTCGAGGTTCACTTGCGCACTTGTTCTGAAGCTTTTGACTGAATCACACGGTACTCGTATCGCTCAGCAGACTGAGCTCAAGTGCCATGACAAAATATACAGTAGATGTGCAAACTTTCCATAAATCTGAGCACCTCTTAGGCTGTTTTTCAGGCAGCACTTGCATGAAAAATGCAGCCCCTTCATCCTAAATGAGATCACTGTGTTAACAGTGCAGAGGTCTCTGGCTAAAAAACAGGGTTGTCAGGCAAAAAAAAAATGGACTTGGCACTATGCAGTATCATCTGGCAAGGTGCAGTGTTGGCCAATCAAATACACCCAGGCACACATTCCTGGTAGATTACTAAACATTGTATTTGATGTCACAATGGGACATCAAATAATCGAGTGACCATTTTTCAAAGATATAAAATCCTGTCTCTTTGCATTATGAACCGCTGTGCACACCCACACCAACACAGCCCCTTAAATTTAACACAGCACTGTTCTCTCCGTCCGTTTTTAAACACATTCATGCAGGTTTACAAGTTGAGCTCAATGGTTGATTCTTGACCTTAGAAACAAGCAGCAAATATGTCATGTGCCGTAAGACTGAAGTGTGCTTGTCAGATGGTCAAACAGCATTTGAACTTTCTGAAATAGACAATCCGACAAGCAGGCTTGCCTTAGGCAACAACTGGCCAGCTGGCAGGATTTCTCTCTCTTAAGCTCCTTTTTCATTCAAGTACTTCCTTCTCTACAATCAAGTTCAACTCAATGAATTCTAATGAGGAGAGATTCCATCTGATTACCTAGTGATCCCCATTTAAACCATTAGCATATCTTGCCTCTCCCTATGATGGCCGGCTTTTCACCCTAACTATTAATGTGGCTATTTGAAACCGCTGTAAACCCTTTTGCTTGGACATCTACAGACTACATGTTGTACAAACTAGTTTTTTGTAGGCATATTATTAAAATTGCTAAAACATTTTTTTCTCTGTATCTGTGAAGATGTAACCAGAAAATATTTGGATTTTTTATTTACTAGTATGATATTAAGTGAACATCTTTTTACATTTTCCACTTATTGATAAATTGTGTCATCAATAGACTTGTTAATACATGTTGGCCTTTTCAGCTGTTAATGTTTGATGGGACTTTCTATCTAATGTGTATCGTTGCTTTCCATACGGCCCCTGTAGAGCCCCAGAGGCAAGATACGGTGTACATCCTGTCCTGACAGTAATTTGAGATTAAGCCTGAGATTCATACCATATATCATTCTGCCACACTCCCATCCCTCCTGTCACTCCCCACTGCACTATCTAATATAGCAGCAATGTCACAAAATTAATCTTTAAAAACATTTCTGATGTGGCATCCCTGACAGATTTGGAGAGGAGCCTGTAGAAAGAGAGAGAACTGTCACCATGTTGTGAAAACCACACACATGCTAGCATATTCAGCTCTTTCACTCACATACACAAACACGCACACAAACACACACACATACACACATACACACTTAGTTAAGTGTCAATAGTCCACTGTGTCATATAAAAGATGCAGCCACCCTCTGGGCGTCAGATGACACACAGATACAGACACATAGATAGACAAATGCACCGCACTCAGCTGTCAGTCATTTACTGAGTGGGGTGGGTGCTATGTGGGAGAGTTGATAGTCCCGCATGCTTTTTGCATACTGTGTGTGTGCATGTGCTAGTGTCTGTTTGCTCTACCAGAAGTTGGAGAACCTGTCATCCGTTACATCAGTTACAAGAAAACATAAGGGACACACGCGCGCAGACACTCACATGTGCAAATCCAGAAAGACTCCAAATAGTGACATTTTTGAATCCCATATCTGCCCAGGCATCTAATTTCAGTCTGCAAACACACAATGGTGTGGTGACAGAGAGAGAGGGAGGGAGACGAGTGACCGCAGGGAAAGTGGTAGCATGAGAGATAAAAATGAAAGATGAAGAGAAGGGGAAAAGGGGAGAAACTAAAGAATTCTGAAAGATTGGGGGTAGAGAAAGGAGGCGGACAGAGATATGGAGAGGTTTAGACAGGCAAAGGTATGATAGGAGCTACAAAAGATGGCATGTTATGGGATGAGGCCACATGTGAATCAGTGTCCCTCTCAGGAGAAGAGAGACAGAAGAGAGAAGGGGAAGCCGTGAAGAGAAAGAAAAGGGGAGGAACAGAAGAAGAAGTGGAACTACATGGGAAGGTTAAGCAACAAAACCTCTTTGGAAGATAGGATTACTTATCTAACGGCAAAGAAGAAGATCAAAATGTCCCTTTCATATCACTTTCATATCAGCATCAATAGTTGCAGTTGTCAGTGCAGACCATAGCTTTTTACTGCGGAATAGATTGTAGAAGAAATGTGACAGTAAATCAAACTGCAAACCACCCAATTCATCCCGGAAGAAAGTCAAGAAACAGATTGCTGGGGCTAGTTTGAATGCTAATAGTCACTTAATTTTACTCTCCTTAGTATTCATTCAGCATCACTGATTGAGACGATGAATGAGAGGATCCCACACATTTAATCATAGTCGTTCTAGTTAAAACATCCACCGTGATTCACTGAGCTAATGCATCAACTCTGACTGTGTTTGATCAATGAATGCATTTGTTGAAATCATGGCATGAAATTGCCTTTTTTCATCAACATGCCTCTGGTGGGACAATCCAACCAGCCAATTTTATCACTGTAGCTGTGAGCTATTATTACAGATGATTCCATTTGATTATTCATTGTTATTGTATAGTTTCATGTGCAATGACAAGAGTTGGGTTTTACTTGCTAAAATAGAACAAGCTGATTGAACACAGATTGGCTGTATGCCGCAGTAGATAATGAATTTGACTGACTTGCTTGCCGCAGTCAAACTTGCCCCTGGATTTGGATGGTGGCTTGTGTTAATTTAAATCCTTGATTGTAATAGATTTACCCTGTCTGTGTTAGCAGTATTGTTTGTTGTAAACGCTACAAGAAAGTGCTTCTACTACAAAACCCATTTAATGTGTACTTCTGAAGTTCTGGCTTAATCAAGGGAAGGTGTTTTAATTGGAAAATTAAAGGAAAATGCTAGTCCATTACAATTGAAGTCAAAATAACTTAACAAAATAGTTGCAGAAATCAGGGAATATAGTGACAAAGTTACAATCGAAAAGGCCATTTTACCATTCATCTTTATTTTGTCTTGTTAGTCAGGTATTAATTCAGTGTAGGCAGGTTTAAAGAAACATAGGACTATGTTTCTTTAAACCTGCCTACACTAAATGTATGGCCACTTGGGGGCAGCATAACAACCTATAAACACAACACTGACAAAAAAGTGCCTATTTATAATCTAACGAAAACTTTCAAAACATTAGCTTTTACTTTATGTCATGTTTCTGACATGAAAAACTGAAATGCAAATAGGACTGCAACTAAACATTATTTTCATTATCAATTAATCTGATTATTAGGGCCCGAGCGGCGACTGCAAGTCGCCTGGCGAAAGCCCTATTGAAATTGTAATGTTTATTATTATTATTATTAGGGCCCGAGCGACGACTGCAAGTCGCCTGGCGAAAGCCCTATTGAAATTGTAATGTTTATTATTATTATTATTATTATTATTCCGACATTTCGTGCCCCAATTTCGCCCCTTTCCCAAATGTGAAAATGCTTATACTTTTGCACGGACGTCCGGCCTCATCCGAAATTCGATATTTTTGGGTGGTCGCACATGGTCGACTCAGAATGGCGGAATAGCACCCCCTACAAAGTCCAAAAATGCCCATAGGGAATTTTGCTAACTTTGTCCTATGCTCACAAAATTCGGTACACATATGTATTATACCCACATATGCAAAAAAGCCTCTTGACCTCATGACCTCAACCCAACAGGAAGTCGGCCATTTTGGTTTTGATTTTTCCCGCCTAAAATTAACTCCTCCCACAGCGTTCGCCCGATCAAGTTCAAACTAGGTACGCAACATCTCCAGACCTAGCTGAGCTTAAGTTGTGCTATGCGCATCCGTAGGTCAAAGGGCGTGTCTGCCAGGGCTCAACTAACTTTGGCGTGCTCGCCATGTACATACGAGTGGCTCTCACGCCCACATACTTCATCCAATCAGCTTCAAACTTGCTGGACATGATGATGGCTCCGCCCTGAACGTCCCGATATATTAACTTCCCACGTAACTCATAGCGCCCCCCGGTGGTAACAGGAAGTGAACTTCATGAAAAATACATAGTTGACCCCATCAACTTCATTCCACTTCTAAAACATGCAGAACCAGTTGGTGAAGCTACATTATGAACACTGTGAAGCTACGAGTAATGGCGTCCCTGTGGGGGCGTGGCTACCATCAATTCCTCGCCATGAAAATACGTTTGGCTTTTTGATGGCTTTATTGAACACGTATCATCATGAAAATTGATACACAGGTCTAGGGTGGAGACCTCTTCCAACTGATAGGGGTGTCGCTCATGTCGCCCCCTAGTGGAAACAGGAAGTGCCATTTTTTGCATCAACATTGTCCGATTTCCACGAAACTTCACATGTGTGATGAGGGACTGACCCTGAACACACCTGCATGCATCCCATTACTGCCCCCTGGTGGATGAACCATCAACTGCTCATAACTCCCTCATGCTTTGTCCCATTTCCACGAAACTTCACATGTGTGATGAGGGACTGACCCTGAACACACCTGCACGCATCCCATTACTGCCCCCTGGTGGATGAACCATCAAATGCTCATAACTCCCTCTTGCTTTGTCCGATTCACTCCAAACTTCACATGAGTGATGAGTGGCCGCCCTGAACACACCAGACCACACCAGACCATATGTGTAACTACCTGTGACTGCCCCCTACTGGATGAACGAAACATTGCATTTTTGGCCTCCTTCCAGGTTTTTTCTCACTTTCTGCTTCACGCCACAGCCCCGCCATGCCTCAGGCCCCGCGGTGGCATGGGTGAGCGAGGGCCCGACATCGCCGCTTGCGGCTTTAATTATTATTATTTTTGATTCATTGATTAATCTTTTAGCCAGTAAAATATTTAAAAAAGAAGAAATTGCATTCACTATCTCTCAAAATTCTCAGTGACTGTCTTCAACAGTCCAAAATGTTAGATATTCAATTCACTGTCTTATATGACAAAGAAATAAAGCAAATCTTCACACATGAGAAACTGGAGCCCAAAAATGTGGTGTATTTTTGCTTGAAAAATGACTTAAACAATTATCTGATTATCAATATAGTTGCCAATTAATTTTCTCTGCTAAATTCTCAACATTGTTCACCAGCTAGTTGCAAACCTTGTGTGTTTTTTGTTTGGTGCTTGGCAGCTAGCGAACCATCAGTTGATGATAAGTTTTTCACTGAAAACAGCTGCCTGCTGCGGCCAGAAACGAGATAAATGAGAGCAGTGAGAGGAAACCCCAGCAGTAATGTTGCATGAAGTCAAAACAATGAGTTGAAAGATGCTATAGATTCTGTAAAGCAGAGGGGAAACTGCACCTAAACTTGCACACCTGCTTTATTCAGTTCTTAAAATCTTCTTCTATTTTTCTTCTTCTTTTTTTGTGTACAGAGGTAAAACATCAGTTCCTCATTTACTGGAGATCCAATTTATTGCTCAAAGTGTGGCCAGCGGGTTTAAAAAAAAACAAAAAAAACTAATTAACCCACTGAAAGCTAGAATTAGCGACCCCCCTCCTTTATGCAATTGTGGATCCCACCTGGGGTACGGGTAGAAGGACTATAATTGGCCTTCCAATCTGAAAGATCGAAAGAGTTGAAATGGTTATGTTGAGGCATTTGCTTAGAGATGATAATGAGTTTGGCGTGGTTAAGGTCAGGGTCAGGATATGGACTACTCATGTCTACTGGGACCCTGAGCGCATATGCACACACACACACACACACACACACACACACACACACACACACACACACACACACACACACACACACACACACACACACACACACAACAATTCCCGAACACCCCCAACCAATCTGATGGGAGAGAAGTGCTTTAGGCATTATGGGTTAAGGCCTCATCTAACACCCACGGGAAATCACAGCAAAACAATGTAGGGAGATGCACCGTGACTGATGATATTGGTGTGACATATGTGAAAATAACACAGACAGAGCGACACCGAGAGGCACAGCAGCAAGAGAGAAAATGATAGAAACTGGAATGGAGCCATAGATAGAAATAGTGGCTTGGTTAAATAGAGTGAAAAATTGACTTTAGCAAGAATAAAGCTAATATTGTCCTCTCCCTGGTTTTCTGCCCTTTAGTTTGATGATCTGCTGATCTTTGTGTCTGCCTGCTGGACGGACTGAATATCTGACTGACAGCTGTGGTCTGTCAGAACTTCAAACTGTATTTATCGTGGTTCTGGTTGTCTCTCTTTCTGCTTCATGGCTTGTATTGTATATTTAGAGTATGCAAAGAGGTGTTAGATTAAATATGAGTCTGTGTGGGTTAAGGTATGCTTGTTTGTGTCTAAAGAGCAGATGCTGAAGCAAAAAGAAGGTGGAAAATCAGGCACTCCATTCATCCATATTCAGTTTCCGAGCTCAGCCTTCACAATAACTGGGTGGAAAACATCTCTCAGTTTTCTTCATGTTACATCTGCTTTAATCAGAATTGGACACCATGTTGTTAAACTCACTCATCGCCAAGTGCCACTTTTTCTCATTCTGCCAAAAGCTTTGAGCTCGATATTTACTGAGTTGGAAATACATGATTTTTTGCCAGATTGCGTTTTTAATTAAAAGTATTAAAGTACTCTGAGATTCTAATCCAGATAATATTAAAAAGGACATAACTCCCCCCTTTCAGATCATCAGAGGAAAGACCAGTCTGAAAGGTCTTTTTCCGCCTCCATCTCTTGGGAGCAGAGGACAAAGGAAAATAGAGATAGGAAATTGAGAGAGAGAGCGAGAGGTAGAGACAGAAAGAGGGAGAGGTGGTGAGAGACAGGCAGAGAAAAACAGATGTGGTTCAGTGAAGCAGCACTAGCCCACAGTCAGAGACAAAGACCTGAGAGCACGAGTGCGTGATCCTCAACTGGCACACTGGAAATTATCGACTGTGTGTTTTTATGTGAGTGTGTGTGAGAGCGAGAGAGACAGAACGAGGGATAACAGAAAGATATAAAGATATAGAGGTGAGAGATGCAGAAAGTGAGGAAGAAAGAGGAAAGATGTCTAGAATAACCGTCAGAGATGGCGCTTAGTAAGGAACTCACACACGTTAGAAATCTTAATACTAGTCTAGCTAATATTTTTCGCTTGAGATTGCAAGACAAGCAGCCCATTCATCACAGATTAATATCTCAAGATTATTTTGGAGCTATGGCTTAATCAGACTAGTAGGTTAAATGTTGCAATGCTAAATAAATTCCACCATATAAAATCAATACATCAATGCCAGTACCCAATACAAAACAACTAAATTGTTTTGTATTTGGCTTGTGAGTGTGGAGCAATTTGAGTTTGGCCTTCTCATCTTTTGTGCAAGTAATGAACAAAAGAATCGAAGTATTTTATAACAAAAGCACTATCTACAATCATCAGGACTAAACTTGGTTAAGAAAAAAATAGGCTTGATTTCTTTTGTGTGTGTGTGTGTTTTGTTTTTTTAAAAATCATCTTTTCCATCTGCTGTGCTGCTGTGGTAGATGTTTGTTTTGGTGGCTCACTGCTGCCGGATGAATGGAAAGGAGATGATACAGTTTTATACCACTCTAGTTCCAATATATATTACAGACCCTGTAACATCAGTGAACTCGCACACAACATCCTCAGGCAATTAAATACAAATGGAAAAGAGAAATGTACCTTACATTTCTAGATCATATTTGTTGCTAGATGTGTTTATTGATGCAGATATTAGAAAACATCACGCTGACATAGCTTCAGTGCAGGTACAATAGAGATAGTGCTTCAATAGTTAATAATTCAACATTTTAGTTCAACATTTTGGGAAATACACTTATTTGCTTTCTTGCTGAGAATTAGATGAGAATAAGGATACCACTCTCATGTTTCTATGCTCAATATGAAGCGACTGCCAGCAACTGCTTAGCTTAGCTTAGCAAGACTGGAATAAGAGAAACTGAAATGTAATAAAATCTGCCTACCAACTACAACACATTGTTTTTTACAATTAGCTTTTTGTATTAAACAAATAAGAGCAAACCTGTTAATTAGTGAGCCTTAAAAGTGATGGTAGGTCGATTTTGTTTCATTTGGACAAAGCCAGGCTAGCTAATTTCCACTTGTTTTCAGTGAAGCTAACCAGTTGGTGGTGCTAGCTACAGATAACATACAGGGATATTCTCATTTACACTAACTCTGCAAAAAAAAAACACATACATGTCTAACATGTCCTGTAAAGCAGCAATATTGAAAAAACTTAAGTTCCTCGAATGGCCACTTGAAGCTTGGTCGAAAACTCAATCTCCATAGACCCCCATGTTAATATGCCCAACTACAGCAGAAATAACCATGTTTAAAGCCTAGTGCAAAAACGGTTCTCAACAGCTAATTTTCCTCATGACAACTGTAGCCTATCCATTTAAATTTTAAGTTATGCATAATTAAGGGCATGGCCTCTTCAAGTGACAGCGACCGAGAAAATGAACATGAGCATTATCATAGTTAACCAAAGACTGTAAATGCATCATGCTAGAAGAGCTAGCAGCTAGCATAAGGGTCAATTCCGTCCAAGATGGTGACAGTCAAAATATAAACAGGAGTCCACTAACCAATGGATGACATCCCGGCGTCCATTATTTTTTACAGTTTATATTCTCTACCTAAACTTTTTTCTCATTTTTTATTGTTAAAGCTATTTTAAAATGCTCTCTGTACTGTTTTCAACAAAGTTTTGTTTAAATTAATTGGTGCCACTGTGTCTAATCTCTTTAGGTTTACTTTTAATAAAATTGCCACTTATTTTGTTCTTTTAACTTACTTGCCAAACTATTAGCTTGGCTGAGCTTGGACACATTCTTCATTTTATGCCTGTTTTCACAATGTGAGAGAATACTGCAGATAGTTGTGCATCCTACGTGTTCTGGATGACATTTTGCCAAATTCAGCTTTTCACTGATAATTACTTTTTTGTTTGTTTGTTTGTGTGTGTGTGTGTGTGTGTGTGTGTGTGTGTGTGTGTGCGTGTGTGCATGTGTGCACGTGTGTGTGAATATGCATGTGTGTGCTTGTTCAACAGGCTCATTAGAAAAGCACTGATAAAAACTGTACTGTAATAATTATTGACTCCCCTCCCATCCCTGTTTAACAGTGAAGAAAGTGCGAGAAGAGGAACAAGAGCAAGAAAGAAAAGAGGTGCAAGAAGGAAATAAAGATTTAAAAAAGCAAGAAAAACAGAGAAAGATAAGGAGCAAGGCAGTGACTGTAAGAGACAGAGTGATGGCAAAGAGGGAGCAAGAGAGACATTTAGAGAGATTTTACTCATTAAAAAGAGGAGCACAACAAGGGAAGATGGCATTAATCAGAGTTCTGCGCTAATGAGGCATTTACTCATTATGCTGAAATAGAGAGAGGCCAAGGAAGAAAAAAGAGGGGAAAAAGGGAGGGGAGAGAGAGAGAGACCCAACTATAAATTAAAAAAGAAGAGAACAAGAAAAAAAAGAGTAAAAGAAGGAACAATACAGAGGGAGGTGACAGAGTCAAGTGTGGATGTGGTGGGCGGACTAGTGGGAAAGGTAAAGATAAAGACATAGATACAGTGTAGAAGCAGAAGCTTTTCAACTCGTCTCCTCTGTTGACTTGGATGTTGATGGAGAATCTATTTTGCTTTATTTAAAGATTGGCTATTTGTGTTCATGACTAGAATAAATCACATAAGCAGCCTACAGTAATGGTGAAGGGCTTTCTGTTGAAAATGTGTCTATATGTAACTCCTTATTTCAGCAGTTAAAGGTGACAGTCGCTGTAAACACATTGAGGGGCACCCTGGTCACCTAACCTCATGTCTAGACAGCAAACGTAACATGAGCAGCAGTAACAGTGAGCGCTCCGTCTGTGTGTCTACACAGGAGGCATTCAGGTGCAGTGTTGAGCATAGGTCACCCATGTGTTGGAAGTAGCAATGAATGTAGCAATGATGTAAAACGGAGGAAAATAGACCTGGAGCCTACCTGAACACTTCAGGTCATGGTTACAACTGTGAGAGCTGGAGCCAGTGCAGACAGCTGCATAGATTAAAATGAGAGTTTATCTGTTGCGTGTGATGTGTGTGTGAAAAACATGTCTGACACACTTGCTGTCGAGACAAGGGGTAATGGTTGAGGCACATATCATGTAACTGGGACCATGGGACCCTTGTTGCATGTACCCCTATCCAGTGGCTTCACTAGGCCTATTTTAGGGGGGCTTCAGCCCCCATAAAATATTCTTAAGCCCCCCTAAATAATTTTATGTTCATTTATTAATTCTTGTTTTTTTTTTTTTTTTTACAAAAAAGGGCAGACAAATTCAATATAATGTGGCCAGAATATGAGTTCAAATAAATAATCATATAACCAGTCATTATCAACTTAAATAAGATCATAAATCTTAGTTTCCCTTCACTTCATAGCGGAGGGTAGAGAGTCCGAGTCAGTGCGTCTTTATCCAATCCATTCCACTTGTTCCTATAGAGCACACCCACATCACAGAAATCCAGTCCACGTTTTCCAGGTTGCACTCTCTACCTGGGTACCTGCAGCATGTGTGAGCGGAGCATACAGAAGCAACTAGAGTAGCATTAGGATAAGGTGACCAGACGTCCCCGATTTCCGGGGACAGTCCCCGTTGTGGGTGACCTGTCCCCGGTCAAAGCTGTCCCCGAAAATGTCCCAGATTTTGACACTGATTGGGGGAAAAATGTGCGCAGATAAAATTACCAGTTATTACGGTAGCCATTTAACGCATCTCCAGAGAAGACGTCGTATGACGTACAGACGTCAACAACAATCTAGAGGCGGCAAGAAGGAGAGAAAAGTAGACTAGCAGCCGCGATAAATGCCATGGTATGTTGTGTATGAACTTATTTACTTTGTGTGAACTGGCAGTTGATTTGGCTGTGTGTGTGTATGTGTGTGTGTATGTGTGTGTGTGTGTGTGTGTGTCTGAAGTGATGTAACGTTAAAGTAAGTATGATTGTTTATCTGAACTGAAGACCTGAGACTCGTTAAAATAATGGGTTTTTATTCATTAATAATAAGTCAATGGCTCTTCTTCTTCTTACTAGAGGTGTATTTTGTTGTGACTTTTTTGTACTATTTGGGCCAGGCCAACGGCTGCAGGAACTGAATCAGAATAATACAGATAGAAGTGATCATAACTCTGCCATTTAGCTTATCTTACACATGTGAAATAGGAGACACATATATGATTACAGGAAAAAATAAGATCAAACAACACTCAAGTATATGACTTGAGTGTTAACAATATATTCTTCAATATATTGAAAATATATTGTCTCAAGTATAACTGGTTTCAATATTATCAACTAAACTGACGCCGTAGCGGTTGTCATGGCAACTAACATAACACCGTAGTGGTTGTCATGGCAACTAACATAGCGCCGTAGCGATCATCATAGCAACTAAGCTAGCACCGTAGCGATCGTCATTTAGTGCACTTTACATACAATAATCACATACAACGCCAACCACACACAAATAGTAAACTCACCCTCCTCAAGGACGCACATGAGCACACAATGACACATCTTATTACACTTTGCCACCCTTAAAAACAGACGACATTCTTTGATGCTTCCACCCACCAAGTAACTCCCAATTGTAGCCATGTTATTTTAAAATGGTGTACTTTGTGAGAACACAGTGCTCTTTTTTTTGCATACAGTTTTCGATAATACATGTGGGCTCTTAATGAATAAGAAGCATTGGTTGAATACGGCACTGTAGCTATGTGGATTTTTTCTTGTTTTGTTGTTGTTAATGCTGTAAACATACAGTACTTCCTGTGTTTGTTGTTGTACTGTGTTAAAAATGTAATGGTGGCCTAAAACATTTACACAGTAAAGTATCTCTGTTAAATCTGTCCAAAAAGTGGAATAGCAGTTTCTCAGTTTTTGTTAACTGTTTGTGAAATTAAACGTTCGCTCACATCCTGTGCATCTCCTGGGGGCTAAGCCCCCCCTGTCCTTAAAACCTAGTGACGCCCCTGCCCCTATCTCTCCCTCCCTTTGTGTCTCCCTGTCTCTCTCTACTGACTGTCAAATAAAGGCAAAAAAAAAAAAGAAATCTTAAAGAAAATGCACTCTGAGTTTAGGATTATGTTATCATATTAATAACATTACAATATAACATCTGAAGATGCACAGCTTTCTAGGAATAAAAACAGGTTTTTGATACATACATCCAAGAAAATAAAACTGAAAGACTTTCTCTGATATGTTGTTAAATGCATCAGAACAGACAATTACATGTAGAAGACTCATTTTTGCTTTCAGCATGTTTTTCTACATTTTCCCCTTGTTTTCTTTAAAGGTTATCAAGCAGACTATTATTCTACTGAGTGCTCTTAATATTTTACTAAAAGTATTACCTGGACTGTAACAAAGCAAACAAAGCAAGGTGGAAGTGGATTGAATATAAAAAGAGGAAAAGAAGAGCGAGTTGCCCTTTGTGTTCTTTGAAGTTAAACAGGCTGTTTTCAAGGTTGGGCAGAAGCTGAACAAAACTTTGTATAACTTGCCAATACATAGGGAATTAAGCTCCATTTTTGAGTACAAAAACTTATAATAATTGTGTTGGGGAAATAATCCAGAGGGGCACAATTAGTACACCTCACACAGATGAAACAACGACTCATCTTTTTTTGGGTCTCCACCTTTAGTCAGACTTTTTTTTATGACCTTAATCTTTTTCTAAACAGAATATTAGATTCTCAACTGAAAATAAGATTATTTTACCTGTCTTTTTTGCTGATGAAATGCCTGTCAAGAAAATGTAATGTTTTTTTCTTTATTAGCAAAATTCTGTATACTCGCCAACCAATTTGCAAAACAGAAATCCAACCTGACTGTCTTTATTCCCTACTTAATCCTTAATCCTACCAGGACACACTAAAATATTGCACAAACTCTAAAGCTGTGAAAACTACAGCCTAATGTAATGAATTTGATTTGTCCTTAACAAAGGCATTAAGGCTTTTAATTCAGCTAATAGCAAAGCAGTGCCAGAGCAAACCCGCGTGTGCGTGCGTTTATATGTGTGTGTGTGTGTGCGCGTCTGTTTATAGGCATGTGTATTAGTGTGTCTCTGTGTGTCAGTGTGGTTTGCATGGCTGTCTGTGGAATGATCTATGTCTCTCCTTGCTAAGTAGGGTCATTAATATGTGCATTATTTAAGCCAAGTTGACTATCATAACAGATTTATTGTGCATCTCTCAGGCTTTAGAAATTAAGGGATTGAAAACGAGCCAAAGTAGATACCCTCCATTGCAACTGTATCAGCCAATGCTACTTTATGTGGTCTTTCTCTGCCGCTGTGAAAACTGCAACAGTGTGGGACAGAAAATGTTTATTCATTCCCTTTTTAAGTTGTGCTTATTTCAAGTTATCACTGCCAGTGATGGGACAAACAGAAAATAAATTGCATTGTACAGAATCAACAAGACATTTCAATAAGACCTGGCTCTGTGAGGCTGTAGAAAATGCTAACGTCAGCATGCTAACATCACAATGAAAATGCTAACATGCCGATATTAAACAGGCAGGCTATAATGTCTGCCATGGTCACCATCTTACTGTAGTTTATCATGTTAGCATGCCAGCATTTACTAATCAGCACTAGTCATAAAGCACAGCTGAGGCAAATGTCATTTGTTTTTGCAGATAACGGTCATGAAAGAAATTGACATGGTGACGGCACTAGATGAAAGATAACCAAATCAAAAAAGTTATTATGATCAACCTGCTAGTGGTGCTAGATGACAAAAAACAAGAATTCAGGGGAACAAATCACAAATGGTTTGCCTTAAAGTGCTGCTAGCTGTAAAATGTTCCCTTCTCATGGCACTGCAACCCAAAGCCTTTTTCTTTCTCTCAGGCTGAAATCATCATAAAAGCTTTGGGTATACAGTATGAAAGAACTTTTACCCCGTTTCTCTCAACCTCTCTCTTTCCACTCTCTCTTTCTTTGTCTCTCTGACCTCCTCCATCACTCTTCTCTCTCTCTCTCCTTTATCTTCCTTATCAGAACCCTACCCATGTATGATTCAGATCTAATCTGTGTGATCCCAGATCATTGGAGATCTATTTTTATCTCGAGTCAAACCATATGTTCTCTTACCCCTCTCTCTCTCTCTCTCTCTCTCTCTCTTTCTCTCGCTCACTCTCGTTGTCTTTCTTTGTCTATCTATCTATTCATCCCTCAGATCTGACAAACAGTTTGGTTGTAATTAAAACATGTTGAAATCCCGCCCTGACATTCAGCCTGCCTCCTCCATGTTCCTGCTCTGCCTTATGTCTGAGAAGGTAATTCAACTCTCTTTCTTTCCATCTGTCTTTCTCTCTCTCTCTCTCCCTGTCTTGCCAGGACTCTGACCTTGTCCTGACGTTCAACCTGTCCATGCATCGCTCTTGGTGGATGGAGAATGGCCCAGGGTGCAGGGTGACACCCATCACTCCTCCTCCCTCCTGGGCACCTGAGGACCACCGATATATATCTATATCTGGCTGCCTGATGGATTTTCAGTTCATAGAGGTGGCTCACTCCTCACTGCAGATACTTCTGGCTGTAAGTACTTTTAAGTTCGGACTGCAATTTACAGTGTATGCTGTTACATCTGGGTTACTTTCTTTAAAAGGGATGACCTGTTGCTCACAGCTGGTGTTAATTTTGTGCTTAATGGTAATTTGAAATGAATTCAATTATTCATTTGATGTTTTATACAGACACACTTAACTAGCATTGTTCAAGAGACTCTGAGGTGCGGACTTGAGATCATGCAGCGATCATGAGCATATCAGCCCCTCCCCTCCCCTTCTTCTCAGCTGCTCGTTGTGTGGCAGCAGCCAATCAGAGCTGACTAGTTCTGCAGCAGACAAAAACAGTGTAAAGGCCCAGGAGGAGAAGAAAAGCGTTTTGGAGCAGATTAGAGTTTAGTTAATAGTACCAGTTATGAATCAGTTTATTTTCCGTGGACTTTCTGTGTGCGTGAATGTAAAAAAACCACACACATTCGCCTAATAAATGGTAAAGGAAGTTCTGCCTCCTCTGTGTCTGATCAACACCCCTTGGCGACGGCTACCACACCTGAACCACTCAGTCTCAGCTACAAGCATATTAAGTTTTATGCATTCTAAAGTGTATTACTGCCATGCAAACTTCTTTATTTGTTGTTATGAGTTAGGGGAATTGTGGGTGATTGTGCAACTTTGTTATCCATTTGAGAGTAAAATAAAGCATCCATTAAGTTATTAACTTCATACCCTCATTAACATAGAATGGGGCTGTATAAGCTTCTTAAGAGACTCTCCCTCTATCTGAAATTTTTGTGTCCCGCTCTTGCTCTTTATGTCTTGTTTCATTGTTGCAAAAACATTTTCCCTCTCCCTGTGTTTCCCCTGCTTGTCTCCTACCCTCGCCCTCTGTATTTCTTCCTCTCCTGCACTGTCAAACTGTGATAATTAGCAGGATCAGAAGAGACAGCGGCGAGAGAAATGAAGAGCGGGAATGAGGGAGGCCTGTCACTTTTCATAACGGCCTTTTGTCGAAGCATACACGCGCCTATGAATACACACACACACAATAAACAAACCAGCACATTTATGTGACATGCTTGCATCATTAAACCAACAGAGAGAGAGAGAGAGAAAGAGAAAAGCAGTTTAGGAAAGAGTGTGTCTCAGTGTGTCCGCCTCTCTTCTTTTTCTGTCTGTATTTTGCTCCAGCACTTAGTATGACTGCCTCTCTCGCTAGCTCTCCTCATCCACTCTCTGTGTCTCTCCGTCAATCGATAGTGCTACTTATAGTGTTGCTTAGTGCCAAGCCACCACACAGCTGTACCACTGTCTTGCTGTAATTGGTGTGTGGAAACACTGTCATGCTTCATGAGCACACACTCTACAGTTTGACTGGTTCGCTAGCTGACTGGCTGGCTGGTTTACTGTAATTGGTGGAAACCCTGGCAGGGTTCTTAATAACATACGTTCAACCAGTCGACGGGCTGGCTGAGTGAGGGGTTATGGTTTGGTTAGCTTGAGTCGGGCGGTAAAATGACCGGTTGAGTGTTTACTGCTCTGCTGCCTGGTTTACTGATATTGGAAAGGGGAAAAAAAGTAGTTTTCCAGAGACGATTAAAAACAAAATCTGAAATGAAGATATGTCATGACAGTGTGTGGAAGTTGAATAGCCACAAGGAATTTCAGCTGTCAACATCTTCAGCAGAGCATGTTTTTGTTTGGCTGGGTGGTCAGTTGAGGGTATGATGGACTGGTTTGCCTGTCTAACAGTGCCTGTGTCTGGTGTACTGAGATACAGGTTCATATGTTACAGAAGTTCGGGTCTGATTGCACACCAAATCTTGTTTTTAATTACAGTTACATAAGATAAGAAAATTGCATGTTTCACACCTGTCTTTTTCAGGCTTACTCCAGTGGTTCCCAACATATTAGTCAAGTTCTTGTATTATATTTTATATAGTTTATGTGTTGAACTGTTAACTAATTTACTGCCTTGTTATGTTACTAGCTGATTTATTTGTTGTATGAATGTTATAGCAAATTTGTGTAATTTCTTTCGGGTTGATTGACTTAATCGTTTACCAAACTGCAAAAGTGTTTCTTCATAATTTGGTGCTCAGTATGAGGATCACAGCTGAAACAGAGCAGAGGGAGGGATCTCCAGGGAGATCCATAGAGTCCTCAGTGAAATGTAGGCCATCAATGCCAGACTGCAGCACAGTGGGGGGATGTGCGAGTATGACTTCAGTGATTACAGTTTTTCTACCTGCTAATAGCACAGACAGATGATTAATTAAATGACATTGCACAACAAAAAACATCTAAGATGAGGCTTCCTGCTGGCGCGGTGGTCTAAAATGCATCGCTGCAAGTACTTTAAGTGATTAGCATAACTTCAACCAGAGTGGAGGAACTAATCAGTGAAATCACCTGCTTGTGTGCCTTGTGTTTGGTTGGAAACAAAAGCTGCGTAGACTCAGCCCTCTGCCGCACACAATCCAATAACCTTGACTATGAAATGTTACAGGCTCATATGATGAAAATTATCATTAGCTCTGCCTGCTTCTCTGGATGTTATACCTATTAACAACCTTGAATTAGTTTATTGTAGATAGGCACAAGAACACACTTAAATTAAAAACTGCACAATATTAGCACTCATAGTCAAATATGGAGAGCTCCAAATGTTGTCATATCCTTTATATTATACCTACAGTATGCACTGTGGAAACTTCCAACACAGCAGGATCCTGTTATTAGGTCAAAACACAATCCAAATGTTTTATGCTTAATGGTGTCACCGACAAAATTGAAATGCACCCAAACTTGTATACTTCATAATTTATAGAGCTGTTAAAATGCAGGGAAAAAAGTAGCAACTGAAACTGAACCACAAAGTGTAAAAGAGAGAAGCTGTTCATGGACGACTCTAGATCTGTCCTCTCATAATGACTAGTAAGATGGTATGATGGATTTTAGAGGCCACAAACAAAGGGTTAGGGTTAGTTGGTTTGATTCACTCAGTCAATGAATCAGTTTAGAGCAAAATCATCGTGCATTATGAAATCATTAAACGTATTACTCTAAGTTTCTATGCTCATCATTGGAGAAAGAAATGAGTCATTACAATATGAAGTGTAATTTTATCATTTCTTGTTTTTCTTTTCACTCAATTGAATGTGACGTTGTTGTCATTAACCACAGACAATGATGTCATGTTCAGGTCAAAATATTCACGGAAGCAGCTCTTGGGTGAGATTGTTTTGTATTGCTGTCGTTATTCATAGCTCAAGGAAAAGAGAAGAAAAGATTGCGTGTTGATGTCAGTCAACCAAAGTGCTGAGCTCTACAGTGCTAATCCCATATTTGCTGAATAAGTAATACCTATCATTTTATGTTTGTACTTGTATTATTCGGAGTTCCTGAAACAATTAAACAAAAGCTTGCAACAAAGGATTGTAAACAGCAGCGTATAAGAACTGTGGCACCAGATGAAAACAAACAAACCCTTCGAGGTTGAAAGAGGTCGTTGCTTTATTTCTACTTAATTTGTTGTTGCTGTAAGCTGTATGCAGAGTTTTACACAAGCATCAAATGGCATAAGCACAGTTAGATGAAAGTGATTAGGAGTAATTATTGATTGTAGCATTACAGCGATTTTTCAGCGCAGGTCTCCCTTGCCAAATATTTTCATCACAAATAATTTACAGAGGGAATTGAGGGAGGAAAACTGGAGCAAAACATTTGTTTGAGTTTAAGCGTTCATCATCAGCACATAAACAGACTTAATCCAATGAATGTGACACCTTCATCGCAGCACAATTTATCTGCTGTGGAGTTATGCAGCTATAATGGATTCTCTCATTTCAGATGAATACAGTTTCATCACAGAGTAATGCGCTCCACATGAAGCACGATTATCAGATGGATAGTCAACAACTCTACAAACATAAAATACTCATAAACAGTGTGGAGGTGGTTAGATTAAAGAAGCAGGAAATGGGACAGAAGTCATTATGGATCTAAATAACGTGACGATCTTCAGAACTGATGGTCGTATATAAACCTGTGAGCTGTGAGTTTTACAAGTGTTACAGACCTTGGGGGAGATGATGCAGTGGCATCAGCACTTTTCTGCTGCGATCATTTTGGGAAAATGCAACCTCACTAGGCAGAGTGCCTTCCTCCTTACTAGAGGACAAATTACGTCACTGGGTGACTGACCTATACATGCCCTCCCCTGGCATCTGTCCTTGCTTTTCTAAAAGGTCTCCTCCCGTGATGCTTTCCCTGATTTTTTTGGTCTGGGGCTATGCAGAACACACTGTAGGTTTTTCCTTCCTTTATCAAACACCAGCTGTTTGACATTCAACTAATTTTTCCCTGAGCTCCTTTCAAAACTTACAGGTGTTATCAGAATTTCCGCAAACTGAGCATCTGGGACTCTTATGATTGTTGGAAACACTAATGATAATGATTTTAGTTTAATGACATTTCATTGTCATGTGGCCATACATTATTATGGACTTATTCATCCTTTTGGGGACAGTGTCATCTGTAAAGTTTTTAGCTAGATCAAAATTTGTCCAAGTTTTTGTTTTATGACCAAAAAAGTAAGCCTTGGATAGGGATGGGATGATATGTCAACGATATCATACTACAGTATTTTTATCGTACAGACACTCTGAAGATATTGACAGTTTGTTTTGTTTTTTCTCTATACAAATGTCATGAAAAATGAAACAGCAAGCTAGGTTTCTTATTAAAATTGTTAAAATAAATACAGATAAGACAATGGAGAAAAATAAAGATCAGTCACATTTTTATTAGGAACATGAACATTGAACCAAGAGAAACATTACGTTTAAGCTCTGTAAAGTAGAAAATACAGGACCTAAATATTTTCAAGTTGTCTCTCGTATAAACAAAATCAATTTGATATATTAACATTCATTGAAGTAAGGCTGATCAGTAATAAGAAGTTAGTTAGCTGCCTTAGGGCAGATATTTTTCAGAGACAAAATATGAGGTACTGAGTTAATTGTTGTGTGCACTCTGGAGTCGGAGCTGTTAAAGCTTGCATTTTTAAACATTCACCATATTCACTCACATAGTTTTCATGTGAGGTTGCTTTTGTTGCCACACTTTGATGTTATGCATTGTCTTCAAATCTTGTGAAGTGTGTTCTTCTGTGCAGTGTCCTTTTTTTATTTTATTTTTTTAAAGCTTAACTATCTCCATACCACTATTGAGACACCTGCTTTAGGCATTAAATCCTCATGAGTTTCAACGCTGGTACTTTGGGCTGCATCTTGTTGAAGGTAGCTACTTTAATGCATAACAACATGAGCTCAAACGATCGCTGTATGTGAATGACATGGTTTGCTACAAAACGTTACCTTTTTATTTTTACTTTAATCAAATTGTGCTACTTTAAGTTCAGATCACTAATTCTGTCATACAGTTACTTGAATTTTCCAACATATGTTTTTACATTTCTATACCTATGTACCCGCTGCAGTGTTGTGGGGGAGTTGAAGGCTATTTGAGCTCAGATGAGGGGCACACCCTGAACAGGTCCGTCACAGGGCTTACACATACTGTACAACTAACATTCACAGTTACAGTAAACAATGTAGGATCATTATATCACCTAACATGTTTCTTGGACTGTGTGTGGAAACCAAACATAAGAACAGGCACACAGAAAGACACCAGCCGAACTGCAGGTTTGAACCTTCCTGAGAGGCACAAGTCCTAACCACTGCAACACCTAATTTATTCTCATTTTTAAACTAAATTCAGTTAATTACAGATAACTCAGACTAATCTGACATGTTGGTCATATGGGAGCCATGATCAAAGTCCCCGAGAAGCTGCAGATAACCTTCAGAGGTTGAAAGTGTCGCTTTAAATACCTGCAGTATGCCTAGATATAAAATGGCCTAAACTGGGAAGGCACTCTGAAACCGGAAGGTGTATCTGCAGTGCTGGAAGCCCACTTTGCTCTCATTATCATTGCAAACATTTGTTCAGAACATTCTGTTCAAGCTCTGAAGGGGGAATATTTTACAATCAATTATTATGGACAGGTAGAACGTGTCCATTTGACAGCTGATTAGCCATGCCATTACTCTCCCCTCCCTAAAGATAATGCTGCTGGTTTAGCTGACTATAAGTAACTCTACTGGCTGTGTTTACCATGGCAACAAGTACCTGCTGTGTCGTATGTTTCAGAATTGGGATAAACACTGTCTCTAGCGTGTCACCATGCACATAAAACACCATAAAAATGGTTTCTGTGGGTTAGGGCTAGGGTTAGGGTTAGTGAGGTGCATGCCTTTGTGAAGTGAAGTTGTACAAGTAGTTGATTGTCAGGCTGATCAGGGCAGGGGCCCGCTACATCTCTTTGTCTGAGTCCATGCTGAAGTGTTGCTTTTACTTTCTCCACTTGTCACACCAAACATCCTTCAGTTTTTTTTTCTGTGGTTACCAAGTGACCCTAATCCACTGACAAAATGAGAAAAGAAAGTGGTGTTTACCTGAGAAACCTGAGGGCAGTTCACTTTAATTCAGTCCATCCAAATACAAGCAGAAGCTGCAACCAAAGAAAACTACTTTTAGACCAACAAAGAGGGACAAGAGAGACACTAAAATATTATCCCCTCTTTCTATTTATCTCTCACACACAAACTGTGGTCAGACACCATTATGTTATTATTTATTACTGTTGGCTGCAGAAAAAGCAAAACTTTTTGAAGAAAATATAAGTAGCTGTAATTTTTTTAATTGAAACATTTGAAATAGTTTAAATTCTGAAAGAAGTACATTGGACTGTCAAAATGCAATTAGTGAAATAACTTAAAAAGGAATTTTCGAAATAGTGTTTGTTTAATTATAAGCAGTGACTGAAACTGAAATCAGTGAATGAGCTAAAAAGAGTTGAAGATTTGGTTGAAGTTCAAGTACTCAAAGGGGATGAAATTGTCAAACTGCGACACACTTTGTTGGAAGTGTCAGTTGAAGTGTGATGACTGAAAACAGATAAATTGAACAGTAAGAGATGAAAGCAGTGGAGGTGTTAGTTGATGGAGAGTAAGCTGAAGAGTCAGAAAGGAAATCAACCGCATATATTACTGTAAACAATAAAAACTGCAAACAATGGAAGCAACTGGTATTAATCTGTATTAATATGAATTATATATGATACACATTATAATAATTGATTAATCAATTCTCAACAAAGTCCACTTCCCTATATTTGAGTCACTGTGACGTAGTCTCAGTAAAAATACAAAATAAATAAAATTATCTTCAAGGAAAATGTCATTTGAATCCATTACTGTGGGCTACTAGATGTGGATGCTTGGCTAGATGTATTTGGATATAAATCTTGGTTATATCGACATACTTTTGAGGAGATTCAGGGATATAAAATATGTTTTGGGGAATTTTTTATCCCAGCTATACAAATAATAATGAAAAGTTTGCAGTGCTCACGAGCAAGATACTATAAATATAACTTCAGGCACCAAACTTATTCAGACGAAGAACTGCCAGTAAACAAGATAAGAAACATACACGTCACAGCTCCATAGCTAATATTGGTGCACGCCAGCTATCTTATTTGGGTTTCTTCACATGGGGAGAAGATATAATCAGGCTTATTGTAAACAGGATATTATGTTTAGATGCAGCAACACCAAAACTGAATACTTGAGTATCCAGAATATTAACAGGATATTGATGTGCAGAGAAACGTGCCCTTTCACAGCTGATCAAATGTCCTCCATTGCAGGGCGGTACAGCTCTCTGCACTCTGTTCAGTGATACTAACAAAACTCTACCAAAAACTCATTTTCACAGGCAATGAGCCTTCAGAAGACAGAACGGGCTGGCAGAAAACTGTAGACCCAAATTCATGAAAGTCTTTAAAACGACATTTTGACTTTGCAACATTCAAAGTCTGTCTTAAAATGAACAGTAATGATAACTCATTTTAGCTGGAGAGGCAGTCCATGGCCAGAGATAATCTTAATCTTTCAAAAATGGAAGTATACTGTTAAATTGCTAAAAATAATGACTGAAGGTTATCAGCATTTGAGATCAGTGCTAAATTTTCATGACATTTCCGCTACAAAAGGGCCCCTGTGTTATCCAAATGGATTTTCTCATCACCACTGATCCCCATGCTGATACTGGCAGCATTGTCTACATCCAGTTTTTGGCTCAGCTTAAAGTAAACTCATCCCACACAGAGCAAAACACTATATTTTATGACTCATTTATTTGTTGGAGACGTAGGATAGAGAGTAGGTAAGAAATGAGGGACAGAGAGGAAATAAAGAAAAGGAAATGAGGAAAAAAAAACCTTAGATGGAAGGAAAGGAGAGCGAGAGAAGGGGGAAGCAGCACAGGAGAGAAGACGAGGCAGGAGAGAGGAGCTTTGGGAGCTGAACATTATTTAGACTAAATGAGGTCAAGACCTTGAGATATACGCTGAATCTCAAATGTAGTTGCCCACATTTGTAGCTGGCTGTGTGTTTACGTGCTGGTGTGTGGCTGTGTGAGTGTGTGCTAGCATGTGTCCATGTAGTCAATAGAATACCAACCAGGTCAATGTCATTTTTCCCACAGTTAAAGCCTTAATCGAGCAATAAGATTTCTTTATTCAGGGTAATATGTTTGCTTATTACCTCATGCACATGCATTCATCCATCACTGTCTGCCTGTATCTACTCTTACTTTCCACATTTATTTATTTAATTCTATCTCTTTCCTCCTCTCCTCCGCTCTGAGGGCTAATAAGGTCACTAAATTCCTAACCTTAAGTTGTCCATACCTTCCTGCATCTTTCCTCCAATCACCAACCTTCCATCGGTTGCCTTGGAAACAAACAGCGAATGAGCAAACAGATCAGAGAGCAAAGGTGTTCTGCTTGTGTGGACTGCTCTATCACTGTCTTAACACACACACACGCACACACACACACACACACACACACACACACACACACACACACACACACACACACACACACAAACACACACACACACACACACACACACAAGGCTTCAGTATTATCTTTTTTGGTAAAAATCCCAGCACAACAAAACAAAGCACTGCCGCCCCTTTTGATAGTTCAATCTGCAGCTGTTACTGTTTTTGGGTTTGTGAGTGGCTTCAAACGGATGAGAGACAATGAGGTAGAACAACTTGAGGTACAAGCCCTGCTAAGGGTGGCTGGCAGTGTGAGGTTTTCATTTTGATGATTGTAACAACCAATATCAGCACAACCTGTGTTAAATTCCTACACATCAGTGAGTGGAATTGAGGACAACACATTATGTTAATTGTGATACATTAAGTGTGTCAAGGATATTAATACAGAGACTGTATCAGATAGATTAACACAGAGATGTGTAATGATGTGTAACAATTCAAGAAACATAGTTACATGTTGATGTATGATAATGTGGAAACATTAATGCATTCATGTGTTGCTCAAAATTACACGTTGTGATCAGAACTCTCACTTCATCTTAAACAAGCATGTTACTCGACACAAATGGCTAAATACAATTAATATTATTTTAAACATCTTAAAAAAGACTCTTTACAAAAACCTTATATCTAGGGTTGATGGAGATGGTTTCCCCTAAAACATGTATTAGAGTCAAGCGGTCTAAAATCAGACAAATCCCCCAGCAGTCTGTACAAGTTTGAACTCATCAGCTCTTTCCACTGTATAAGCATTAAAGTGGTCATTAAAACAGTTGACATTCACAGCCCGTACAAAAGCTAGAGCAGTGCCCTTGTCTGCCTGTGGGAGGAGATGAACTATTTCTCTCAAGACTGGTTCATCTTTAATATCTGCTGTTATCATAACAAAAGTCCCCGTTCTGCATTTCTGTTCAGATAAAGTCCCTGTGTGAGAAACGCACATCGTTTCTGCAATGTTCCCTTCAAGGTCACCTGAGGTTATCAGTCAACACCTCCGGATTTCTGCCTTACCATTGAACAATCTTGCAAACTCTGTTTCTAGCTGATAAAGGAAACAGCAATCACAGGAACATGTGTTACTTGGATTACCATTACCATTACCATTTTAAGCCCTATTTCAACAACAAAGCTCATATCAGTAAATACTTGGGATACGTAAACCTGAGTCTTACCAAGCTTGGGATGTCTATGAAAGGAGGGCAATGTTGGATAATGTCTGCAACTGTAGGTGATATGGGTGCTGATCCATTTTCTGCTTTTCCATCGCTGTCTCGATCAGGCCCATGTCCTCTGGTGATGGTTTCATTCCTTTGATGACAGTCAACTGTTCACTTGGGTCTTCATCTGCTGAAGGCTGAGCTGTTGATGCTGCACTACAAGGCAACTTCCTCCTCTGATAGCGCCGCTGGCCCTCTTGTAGATTCTGTCTGATTCTGCAGCCTCATTTTTCTGAATCCTTTATGGGATACGGTATCATAGAAATGTTCCTACAAAAGAAAAAAAGTGTATACATATTAACTACATCTCAACATGAATTGGGAACTCAGGGCCGTATACTAGTAGAGTTGATAATTTCCTATCATATCACACATCTCAACCAATACAGAAATTCAACATGTTTGTGCAATAGTAAAAATGAATAACTACACAGCTGAAAATTGAAACTACTGGTTGAATTAAGTGATTTGTCATCGCACAGCTCTTACAGAGTGAAATAAAAAGAGAAAAAGGTATACTCTGCATCTGTGATAATTAATAAATACTAACAGATCCTTCACCCCATGTAACTTATGTAGAGCTTCTTTCTGCTGCTGTTGGATGGTGTGTTGATGATCAGTCAGTTTGTCTGGAGCCTTCTTTTCCAGAAGAGATTTTAGCTGTGCAGCCAGGTCCTCCTACAAAATGCAAGGACAAACAAACCCCTCAGTGATCTTGAACAAGATGTGTACATTTCTATATCAAAATCCAAAACATCAATTCTTTCAGAAGAGCAATATGTCAGCTAAAATTTGAAAACCAATGAATTATGTTAACTTTACCACACTTGGCTTAAAGATGCAAAGATAGGTCAATAATAATCTCAATAGCCTTTAATTTATCATGGTGACTTTTTCTCACTGGCTGAATTAGTTGTTACAGACATAACATTTATCTTCACTAGCTATCATAGGTATTTAGCCACTAGCCAGCTAGCTAATGTTACTAATGCATAAATATGAAGTTATGCTATCGTTATGGCTTTTGTGTCGGCCCAATGTGACTTGGCTAACGTTTACTAGACAGCTACATTAAGTTACCATGTTAATCAAAAAAATAATTAACTTAACACTAAGTCGCACTCCCGCTCTCTGCTTATTAAGTCAGAGTGAAAACAACAGGCGAGGTAATGTCTCCATTTGAGGGCTAGCTAACGTTTCACCTGTCAGATAGCAGTCACTACAGCCATCAGATCTTGAGGCAAACTAGCAAACATTAGTCAGGCCAAGGCGAAATTTTGGTTGATTTTGCCATAATCCCTAACTGCACACCCAAATTCTGCTCATCGGTCTTATGGCTACGTAGGCTATTGTGTGATATGAGAAGTAAGGGGATTATAACTGACCACCGCTCCATGTAGCATGAACAGTGATGCAGAGCTGGTAATCAGAGCTAACCAGCCATGAGCAGCCGCTGTCAGACTCTCCTTGTCAATACAGAGAGTCCACTGGAGTTTTAACAGTCACCAGTCACTTCATAAAAGTTTCTGTGTGGTAACTTTATTATAGCTGCTCTAGCAGCTCTGCTATAAGAGACTCTGTGGTGTGTGTCTGTCTGTGGGGAGGGAGTCATAGATAAGTCATGACATTGATCATGCTGGCTCTATGTCAGCATTGGCCTTGCAAAGTTCAGGGCTGATTTAAAACAGTAGATGGCTTATTGAGTGTGCAGTCACTTGCATCACCAGTAGTCCAAAAAGAGACGGTCTATGCATTAGGGCGAAGGAATAAACCAACCAACAGTGGATACACAATGTGATTGTCCAGTAATCTAAGGACACAGCAGCATGAACCATATTATTTGCAGAAATTGATACAAAATGTGTTATTTTGCTATCTACACATTAATAGTGTCTGGAAACAACACATCTTTATTAAGTGTGAAATATTGGACTATCTGCTTTGACATTGTAATACCGAAGCAATAGAGGGAGCTGGAAATTCAATTTCAGTGATCACTATCTCACTCATGTTTACCCACAGCGCCATAATGGAGGGACCATTCTTTTCTTTTCTTTTCTTTTTTTTAACAGTTGTGACGATTGAAGCCGTGTATTAAAACAGTGTCAGTTTAGCTTTGAAACCGTTACAGTTTAGACTAACCTTGTGGCTGTCATTGAAGATGCCAGACATTCACTCTGTGTGTGTGTGTGTGTGTGTGTGTGTGTGTGTGTGTGTGTGTGTGTGTGTGTGTGTGTGTGTGTGTTTTTGTTTGTGTGTGACCATCGACATTGATTCAAGTGCTCTATTTTGGAGCAAAACAACATAGTGCTGTCCTGCTCCACTTACACCAACATCTGTTTCCTGTCTGTTACAACTATTTGTTCAGTGTGCACACTTTCTCTGATATCTATCTATCTATCTATCTATCTATCTATCTGAAGGTCTGTCTCATCTTTATTGCTGATGATGTTAACATATGTAAGAATATGATGTCTTTTTTAATTCAGTCATGTTTCTCTTTCACCCAGTTTAACTACAAAAGAATAACATCTATCTCTCTCTCTCTCTCTCTCTCTCTCTCTCTCTCTCTCTCTCTCTCTCTCTCTCTCTACAGTTGGTGGGGTTTATCTACGCCTGCTATGTGGTCAAGCTCATTTCAGAAGAAGAGGATAGTTGTAAGTACACAAGTACACTATACACACATTTTGCAAAGCCCAAACACACAAAAATGTCTCTATTAAGCCCACTGTATTTTGAAAACGACACTGTTTCTCAGTGAGTGCACCGCTAAACCCTGACATTGTTGCTACGCTTGTCATGCTCTCTTACAATCATAACAAGAGTAATTTTTGAAACAATGGGTCCTTGGTGTCTGGCCGTGGTAGATGAAAGCAGGCTTCTCATTTCTTGCTGCCGACCGTCCTGCTCAAACGACGATCATCACTGGTGGATTTAATCAGCTTTAGCTAGCTAGCTAATAAGCTAATGTTAACTCTGAGTGTTGGTTGAAACTCCTGTCTCCAGCCAACACTTTACTGTTATGTTTCCAGCCATGGCCGTAGCCACCATTGAGGACACCGAGGTCATGTCCTCGGTATTTTTTTCTTGAAGTTTTGTTTAATTGTGAAGTGAAAATAGCCGACGAGACAATTATCCTTGCATCAACGGACCGTCATGTGACACGTACTTGAAGATTCCCCTGCCATGTCAAAACGAAAGTATCCGGCTATAGCCAGCGGTGGAGTGAAGCCTTGAAATCGCCAGAAATATGTTGTCTACATTTGTGAATTGGATTTGACCCGATTTTGCAAACTGTTCATTCATTGGATGAGCCCTTTTCTCCCTTTCCCAGCAGGCCGTGCTTCATTCCACATTTTAAGAACAAACAAAGAAAATAATATATTGCAGTTATAATTTTTAAATATACAACCATGGAAGTTGTAGAATATTGAAATAGGAGTTGATTTAAGTTGCACAATTGGAAATGATAAGAAAGAACTGGACCACAAGAATGACCATGATTGAGAAATGCACAGCAAGAAAGCAGTATAAATACATCATGGATTAAACCCAACAGTCATATAAATTGTAGTCTCATTTTTGACCTCGGTATTTGAAAAATCCTGGCTACGGCCTTGTTTCCAGCTGGCTCATTTTAAAACAAAAATCTTGTAAAGGGGTCTTAAAAATGTACTTGGCCGCATACATTTTGTGTCTCTAAATCCGCATGTCCCTGGCAAAAAATCTGCACCCTCACCAGGTGATAATCCATGTAGAAGACGCCTGAGAAAATGTCTGCACCATAAATTTCAGGTAAACATCAGGCGGGGTTGCCGGCGTGCAAACTTCTTCAAATCCAACAAAGAACAGAGGCTATCATTAGCCTAATAGTAGTTGTGAACGTAACCTGAAACCTTACAAACTTGTGTTACAGATTGATTTTATTACATTTATTACATATTTGTGTTACATAGACACATAAAAAACTAAAATACAAAAGATAGCATAGAAAACATTTCCAACATGGTCTCAGGGTATTAAAAGACAAAAAAATAAAAATAAAGAAACGCACCATAAAAATTGAACAATACAGTACTGAAATCCAAAACCTCATTTCCACAATTAAAGAAGTAAATATGACTCAACAAATAACAAGGACAGCTAAAGTAACCGTTTCAATGCAGATTTAATTATAGGTCTTTTATATTTTTACTTCTGTAAGCTTTCATATTTAAAAACCTGATGTGTAGCAGAAGGCCACTCTACAATGTGGCACCAATGGAAAAAAAAGGAACTCAACATGAACGCACTCGAGGCACTTAACATGATGGTATCATAGATTTGCTGAGTATAGATCATTGTTATCTGAGAGTATTGAGGAGCATACTCATTGATAATATTGTACGGATAATTCAGCTTCTGCTGTTTTACTCTGAGCTGTACAGGCAGCAGTCCTACCTTTCTGAATTCATCACTACCAACATGAGTTTGAGGGGATGGATTTAATAAACACCAAATAATGTTATCGCAGTTTGGCTGTCAAACCACTGTACCAAGCAGACCATGTTTAATCAAAATAATACTATCAATGACGAGAAGTTTCAGAACAGAGAAGTCAAGACGTCTTGTTCCTTGTCAGGAACTTGAGTGTGCTGGCACACTTAGATAATATTCTAGCAGCAAGAGATTATCAGGAGAGTGACTGTTCCAATATTATTCCTAGAAATGTGACACTTAAATATGACACACTGATATATATGTGGTTCGTTAATGATGTGCTCCTTGCCCTTGGCATTAACGCTTTGTTACTACTGTAGTGAGCCACTTAGCCGGGCATGCTAATGATTACATTGCACATTTGAGCTGATAAAACACTGTTTTATCTCATCCTTGCATTTTTGTTCTTCTGTCTTTCGTTATGTTGTTGTTACACTCGTGCTACAGCCACAAGGACACCGATTTGGTGTGTGCAAAAGACCAAAGCTTTTCATGCCTAGTTAGCATTAGCATTGCATAACTATGATTGGACAATCAGGGTTTAGGGAAGGGTTTAACGAACCGTCAGTTCAGAATATATTTGATTAGGTATGTTTGTGGGGCTGTTGTTTCTGAATTTGTGAAACAAGTAAGATACATGAAGTAAACTCCTCTGTTTTCTCTCTATCATTGCTTCCTGGCTTGTTCTCTTATTCATCGTCTTTGTAATGAAGCAGCAGGATTAAATGAAACCATCCTGGCCTTTACTGATAGTGAATCTTGTAGCCTGCAGATTTGTAACCCGGCTCGTTCATTTACAGTAACATGAGGAGAATGAGACAGGGGTGAGAGAGAGGGAGGGAGTGTGGAGGATGAAGGGAAGAAGGTAGATTGGCGCTAAATCAAAGTTGTCGTTCATTCATAGTTCTCTCCCACATACTTATCACTTCTTTCAACCGCCATCACAAGGCAACTGTTGTAACGCAAAATGAAAAGAGGTGGGAAAGAACCTCAAAAGATGCTCAACCATCCATTCACTCATCATTTATCTTCATTCGGTTTTTCAACAATTCATGCATTCATCAGTACAGCTGTGTTGATTGAGAAAGCCATACTGAACACCTATCCGAAAGCATTTTGATAGTCTTAATGGATTGAATTTGAAGTGTAATACCAGTAATATACAAGGGAAATGAGGGAGGCAAATCAACATATTAACTCTTTGATTATTCTATTTGAAATGCGGCGCATGTCTGTGAGCATTAATTTGAATGAGCATATTTACCTGAGGCCATCAGCTTAGTTATTCCATTAAAGTAGACACAGCCGTTCTGCGGGAGGATCAATAACCAGGCATGTCTTATTCAACACTGAACTGAAGATGCAGTTTGCTCTCACATAAATATTGATAGGCAATAAATGCAGACTGGATCAGTGGAAATAGTTTGAAGTGCTGAGAGTAGACAAGTTTTCCTGCTTTCCATCCTGCCCAGAGCAGATTGTGGATTAAGATTGGCAGGGAGGAAATGATTTCCGAGCAGCATCTGTTAAAACTGCGGGTCAGCACCAGGTATCAAAACCTTCTTCTGTTTCTAGAGGCTCCTCATGTGATCTCTGCGCTCAACGAGGTCACTGTGAAATAAGTTAAAGAGCATTTCCGAGTGATTTACACTGTATTTATCTCACTTTTATGGAGTAAAATTGAGATGCAGGAGTTAGTTAGAGATGAAAATGTGTTAATGCTGCATTTAAATGAGCTTTGCAGTGACAAGAAACTCAAAATGCCACTTGTACCTTGTCTAAATAATTAATGTCTAACAGTGATTATTTGGCCTTTGCTTAACTGTTATATTTTAGCCTCTGGCTCTCCGTGCTGCTCATTCCTGCTTGATTTGCACCCTGAGAAAGAGTTTGGTGGAAGGAAACAACAAAGCCAGAGTAGAGTAACATGTTTCGTATTCATGTGAGTGCTGATGTGCTCAGTGACATGGAAAATGATGCTCCATTGTTAAATCATTCTCATTTGTACAGTAACATCTGAAGTCTCAAAAAGAAGCTTAATATTATAAGACATACATTTATTGTTTAAAGGCCATGAAAACCTTATTTTCTCAATGAGCGTCTTAGTATGAGTGATGAAGTCCTACATGAACACACAATTTTTAAAAAGTGAGAGCAGTTTTGGTTATTTCACAAGTCAGCCTGAGCTGTCCTTCCTCGCTGATTTGTAGGTTAATTTGGAAAAAGCTGATGTCACGGTGAACAATATTTTCATTGGCTAAATTTTAAGCTAAATGTGATGACAGTTGTTTTTGCTCACGTGATCAATAATTAACTGTTTTCTGGGCTTAAATTTAGATTTTTGCCTCGGTTACGGAGAAATCCTTAACATTTGAAACCAGGTTTTAAAGGGCTTTAACAAACGCAGACAGATTTCACATCTATGCATCATCACTGATCCATCCATTCATCTGTTTTATGAACAGAGGGTGTGTTTGTCATTCACCTTGTGATGCTGCAAAAAGAGCATAAAAATTTAACTTGGTTCAACTTTTGCCTGACATAGGCAAGACTTGCAAACTAGATCAGTGATAATACAGTAAGCCACGTTAGTAATTTTCACTCTTCTTCTCAAGGAACAAATGTTATCAGGATTTAAATTGTGGTTTCAAGCCACTATTAAAGCCTAATAACATGAACACTATGGCAAAGTCATATCACGCCCATCTTTATACATGGAACACAAAAGATCATTTTCCCCTGAATAATTTGGAAAGCCGTTGTAATCTTTGCGTTGCCGAACCTTAAGTCCTGAATGTGGCTGCAGAAAGCACAGCGTGATAATACAGTCGTGGAGACTAAACAATAATCAGGGAGCTTTGTCTTGAAATGTGCCTTGGGTGAAGAAGCTAATACTCCCTGTGGACCAATGAAGATTTTGAGTTGCTGAGAAAGCTAATTACTCTGATAATTATTCTGTGCATGTGTGGACATGTGTGTGTGTGAGTGTGACGTGTGTGTGTGTGTGTGTGTGTGTGTGTGTGTGTGTGTGTGTGTGTGTGTGTGTGTGTGTGTGTGTGTGTGTGTGTGTGTGTGTGTGTGTGTGTGTGTGTGTGTGTGTGTGTGAAGGTATATGGTTGCGTCCACGTGTGGGAGATTAATCATTGTCTGCCTTGCTGCTATTCAGATGTGTCAGATTCTTATCAAATACCCTACCCCCATGAGCACACACACACCCACACACAGTGACACACACACACACACACACTCTCAGATACACCCATCCTAATAAAACTAAAACAATCTTCATATGATCTTTGTGGGATGTGTTTTGGATCTGTTGAACACTTCAGAGAATAATAAACATTGCAACCAAAAAAACTAACTTAAAAGATTTGTTTATTTTTTAAACAAGTAATAGCCTGTCTGCTGGTTTCTCGTGAAATTTGTATTGATCCGAGTGCAGAGTTTGTCTTCTGGGGGGAATCGTCCATGTTTTAAAGTGGACATGCCTGAGCCTTATGAATAGCATATTTGAATTTTTAAATTGAGCCACGATAGGGTGATTGGCAGCACACTGACAAGGTTAGGAGCTCCATTTCCTCTTGTGTTCAAAGGGCCGAGCACGGCAGAAACTCTGCTGGGACTATTTGACTGCAGCATGAATCAGCAGGAAACCCTCGACTTTCACACCGGGCCATTTTTCCACAAAAGGATCCACACAAAGAAGGAACACATAAAGCAAAGGCATCGGCTCCTAATGTCTGACTGAACAGCAACAATGAGCCAAACGATCATAAAATATAGTATTAAAGCAGTCGTCTGTCATCATCGGTTGTCCTGTTGTGTGGTATAGGCTAAATTATATGAATACATTAAGAGGATTATGGGCGATGTGTAAAAAAACTCACAGCCAAACCCTGACTTTTCATATAATTTCACGTTGACTGATGGACCTGTATGGCTCTTGAAAACATGCTGTGATAAAACAAGACAAATACTTTCAAACATTCTTACACTGATAAAAGGATCCTCAGTCAAATGATTCTTTGGACATCAGATAAAGTCATAATAAAGCATGATTTATTTTTTTGGATAAAGGAATAATTCAACATTTTCGTCTTATGTGCTTTCTTGTTGAGAGCTACATGAGAAGATCGAGGCCAATCTCACATCTCTATGCTAAATAAGTAATAAAGTAATGTCATAATATTCATTTCATCACTCCTGGTTACAGTTCAAAGAAATAGTATCACCCATACTGTATATAATCATGTTCTGTGTGTGTTTCTGAAGATTGTTGTGGTGTTATTATCTGTACATTGATAGCCACTAAACTGGAGTCAAATTCCTTGTCTGTGCATACTTGGCCAATAGAGATGATTCTGATTCTGAAATATATAGCTACTTCCAGCTAGTGATTAACTTAACTTAGCATTAAGACTTGGATCTTCTAGCACATCTAAATTTGACTAATTATCACCTTATATGTTGTTTTTGTAAAAAAAAAAAAATGTTCTTTTTTGTTTTTCATGAATTAAACATTATATCACATGTTAATTAATGATCTGTAGTGATGCTGCTAAGCAGATTTTGATATGTTTGGACAAAGACAGACTTTTCCCACTGCTTCCAGTCTTGCCAAGCTAAACTAATCAAGTTTCATATTCAGTGGATATACATGAGAGTTGTATCATATTCTCATCTAACTCTCAGCAAGACAGAGAATAAATATATTTCCCAAAATGCAGAATTATTCCTTTAAAAAGAGAGTTACTGTATCATATTATACTCATAAGATGTAAAGATGAATATATAACTCCATGCATTTTCATGGACTGTGTTATTTATAGTGTTGTTTAATACGCAAATGCAGCAGACTAATCAGTGAACTGTGTGGAGATCAAACTGCCTGACTGTGTTTGCTGTTGGCTTCAACATGATATTTGGACTCATGTCCCTGCTTATTGCAGGCTTAAGGTATACTTATAGCTGCTTTCATCTCTGCAGTGACAGCCAAATCCCACATTGTACTTAATGATATGAAATCTCACCGAATAAATATGAAAGTATGCTGCTGATCAAGGCAAGGAAGTACCCTTTTATAGCTCAGCTATAGAGCTCTGCAACATCAAAGTAAAAAAAAATCATGGCTTCCTCTCTTCAAAAGTCCAGACTCACTGCCTCAGTCTGAAGGAAGAAACCACCTGCTCACAGCTCCTCAGCTTAGGAATCTGGATCTATCCTAGATAATTCAGGAGTTAAGTGTATTCTCAAGGCATAAATATATTGCTGTACAAGTCTTAGTCTAACTCCTAAAAATAGGATTAGCAGGATTTTCATATTGTTGAGGCCAAATTTTCATTCAAAAATGTTTTATGCCCACAACCCTGATTAGCTCTAAGAGTGATGATAAAAGTGGGGGTTCTTGTACAGAATGTACTGTTGAGATATCTGTAGGTGTTGAAAGCCTAATGCAATGAATCATATGTGGTGGGAGGTTCCCAGTTGATAACCACAACAGCATGTGTTTTATCTAATTGATGCTGTTTCTTTTTCAGTTGATTTCATAGGAGGGTTTGACTCGTATGGCTACCAGGGGCCTCAGAAGACTTCCCACCTTCAACTACAGCCCATGTACATGTAAGTATAGCACACATCCATCTCCAAATGCCTTGTTGAAATACCATGATTGTTTTAATACATACCAAATAATAATAGTCAAGAAATGAGGATAAAATAGAATTCACAATGCTTGTATTGCTGTCTTGAATCTTAACAGCAAGGAAAAGCACTTTGGATGTGTAGGTGGGGGGCTGGCAGGTCTCACCATCCTAAATTCAACCCCACCATCAACTGTGTACTGTGTTTGGGGACTCATTTTCATCTGTGTTTGATATCTTGAGTCCTGCATTGAGGATTATATAAGCACGTTCTCGCTGTTTCAGCATATAGGCTTATCATTTATCAGCCCAAGGTCTCATCAGTTATCACCGTTGTAGCGCTTTTATCACTCCCCTCACACATGCCCAATAAAGGTGGGGTACGCATGAAAACTATTTTATCCACACTGATTGAAAAAGGCACCCTCACTAGTGTAATTGTTGTGTATTTTATTATTATTATTTTATTTATTGTATTGTATATTTTAGCTTTTTCCTCTTTGTATGATGATTTCCTGAGATTGAAACCACAGATTCCAGTTCCATCCAGATCTTTGGTTATTTGTAGACTGAAGAACAAATAGATAACTCAAAATGAGTCAGCGCTTAGACATCCTGGCGTCAATCTCACTGTCTCACTTTGTCCCATGAAAAGCAACGAGCAATGCAGCAAGAGTTCACAATGTGTAGCAAACAACAAGGCGAAATAATGGTGATTCTGAGGTGCAGAAGACAGGTTATCAATAGCTGTCCTTATTGGAAAAAAAGAGCTGGAGTGAATTAGAAAGCTACAGAAGGACATAGAGATGGAGAGATGGAGATCAAGATGGAGAGGGCAAGAGACTAGTATATAAAGAGAGAGAGACAGAGGAAGAAGAGAAAACAGAATGATGGATACAACGTAGGACTAAACAAAGAAGAAAGGCAATAAAGGGCCATTCTGTAGTTTTATATGTCCCCTGTGGAAGCCATAACACAGATCATAAATCATCGACCCCAAGATAATGGTTGCAAACACACACACACACACACACACACACACACACACACACACACACACACACAATAGCTGGAACATGAATACAAATATCTGTGCACAGACTTACACATACAGGATAACACACTCAAACACTCTGTACTTTGCATACAAACACCCACATACAGTAAATGTGCTGATAGACAGCTTGTACACATTGATGTACACACACACACATATATGCACACACACACATACACAAACATCATCAATATGCTATCATTGTTCCCCAGCTGTTGTCCTTTCACTTTGGTGTTTATTGGCTCTGGCCAGAGGGACCAATAAAATAGCATCAGCTGTAGCATCCCAATGGAAATCTCCCTCCCTCTCTCTCTTTTTCACCCCACACACACGCGCGCACACACACACATAAATAACTTCACCACAATTACTGCCTCCAGAATTTTGCAGAAATATGTACTTCTTTTTCAAAAAACTCTTGACCTCAAAAGCATGTGTTACTCTATGTGCATTGTAATGAGAGTTTGGCATAATCCCAAAAGTATCACAGTACATGAAAATAAAATAATAAGAATAACACAGAGCTGAAACATCAGGCACAGAGAGTAATTTTGTATTCATTTTTTCCAAAACTGATGTTGGATTTCATGATTAGGCTCTAGTGAATTTGTTTGGTTTACAGCTTGAACATATATATTTTTTATTTATTTTTTTGATTGAATTACTGGGGCACTAAGAAAAGGGGCAGATCAGAAAAGAATAAAACGATTTTTCTGCCTCACAAAATTATGTTTATTTTTTAGGGCATTTATTATTGCTTTTTTTATTCTTGTAAAATCCAAGATCATTTTACCTCTTTAGCCTGTATTGAAATTATACAAGTTGAGAAGGCAAAAAAATCATTGTTTGCTTGCTTGAATGCTCACAGTTCAGTTCGAGGGATTAAGAGCTGATGTCCAAACAAGCCTTAAAGCATCGCCTTTTGTACAGTGTCAACAATGATATTAAATATGATGAAAACAAAACTTTTTTTTTCTTTTTCTTACCTTTCTTGTTTTTATGTTATTGTGTTATGTCTTATATTATGGGAGAAAAGTATCTGAGAACAAGATCAATATACCCATGAGGGTGCTGAGCCATCTCTTGAGTATTATCTTCAGTGTCAGGAAGGTTACTTTTGAAATGTAGTAGGTTACAGATTACTAGTTACCCTGTTAAAATGTAATAAGTCATACAACTATTGAACTATTTCATCAAAACAATGTAACACGTTACATTTGATTCCTTTTTCTAACAAATGTCCAGAAATATGCCAGAAGAAATTCCTGCACAGGGAAAATATATAAAGCAGCAGAATGAATGATATATTCTACATATAAGCTTTTTACTGAAAATAATATATTCAGATGTAGTTTAATTACATATTTTATAGATTACTAACCTGACGATGGTTTGTTACACAGAACCATCTGAAAAGTTGTCCTTGGAAACTGAAAAATAGATGGCAGGTGATTGGATGAACCATCTGTCTTTTGCCATTCATCACCGTTTCACCTTGCGAGGCAGCTGGATTCGCAACATCACGAGATCACACGAGAATCTTCATAGGATGCTGACTTGTCTAAACTACCGCTGGTTCGGAGACAAGCTCATAACTTGACTAGATGGATTCTCGTGTGATCCCGTAATCTTGAGAATCCAGTTGGTATACAGATTACAATTACATGTATTTTGTAATTTGATTACATAACGCCGTTATGTAACTAGTTGCTCCCCAACACTAGGGTATCTTTTATAAAATACACAGGAAAAATGCCTCTGATGTTCTCATCAAGCAGCATTATGTTGTTCAGCTTATTTGCCGGGGGGAATTATTTTTATCAAGGACGATGCTGAGCAAATGCACAGTGAAGTATTTCATCATCATAAACCTGTTTAACTTTCAGTATTTTGAAGTATGCCTCAAATTTCTCAAAGAGCTTTAAACTTAAAATAAGCTCCTTTTGTTTGTAATGTATGGCAGCGTTACATGTTTTGTATGTTATTTATCTAAAAAAATAAACATTTCCCTTGAAATCTATGCAAAAGCACTGAAATGGATTAAATCACGTTTTTGTATATTCATCCTCTCCTCTCCTCTCTCTGCAGGTCAAAATAAAGACGGGAGCGCTGCCTTACCAGTCACCACTGCTTAACATCCTGCTTTTACTACTCCAAATGTCTTTTAATGAACAACAACCAACACACAGACAAGAAGACAGGATACAGAAGACACTAAGATACTCTGTGATTCAACTTACAACCCCCCACCCCCCTCACCTGCCCCCCTCCGTTCAGTACTTGGGTGACTTCTCTGGTCTAATTGTCTGCTGTTTTTTTAACAGTGTTTTTTTCTGTTCCTGATGAAACACTGGCCTCATGTGGCAGAAAACTGTTACTGCAGGACATGTGCCATGCCAATACAGGCAGCTTCTGTAACAACTACATTTTTGTTTTGTCTGACAGAGTCAGGAGCCAATGACTTGCATCCCCTTGTGCTGTTGTGAAAGAAACCAGGGGGGCGCAAAGAGGCCACAACTTATTGGTGTATTGTTGCGTGTTCTTTCCAAGGAGAACTTTCTGCTGTCAGAGAAATGTCAGTATGAAGCCCTGTTCCTTTAAGTTTCAAAATGATATCTAACAACTCTTGAGTTCAGATATGCCTGACCAAAGAGTTTAAAAACCCCAGAGACACATTCCTGTGTATCCTGTCTGGAACCTTTTGCTCTTTGTGCCTGACAGATTCGACACTGGACTTCCAAGAATCTACTAACAAGACTACCGATTTAGGAATGTCAGACATCTTTCTTTTTTCTAAGATTACTTCATGGTGCACTTGGCTTCTTATCACAGAGTTGGGAGCTGGAAAGTCGTAGGCTGGACTCAAACATGCTTACTCTGTGGTCTCATCTCAAACTTTTGAATGTTCAATAACAGTGTGGTGTGTAGATTTGCATACATTCATCTCACATGTGCACGTGTACAGGAAGCAGACACATACACGAAGACAGACTTCAGATAATGCATACTGTATGTCAATATACACATGCATGCACCAACACACACACACACACACACACACACACACACACACACACACACACACACACACACACACACACACACACACACTTACAACAGATCTATAACCAACTTTTTTTACTACTAATGTGAATCTTAACAATGTTTACAACAGAAACTCAGAAAGAATTAACTGTTGATTGACAGATGAGGAGACGGGTGTAACAGGTAAATAGACAGGCAGACTGGGAGATGCAGAAAGATGATTTTTTTTTTAGCTGCAGCATCCCAGAGGCCATCAAGTGATTTCTGCCATATTAAAGTCAGCTGGGGGCAGTTGTTCCAGATGCGTTTCTTTGGTCTCTTGCTAGTCTTGAGACGTCCATCCAAGACAAACAGGTAGATGAAGAAAGAGGCAGAACATGAGAGAGTAAACAACTACTCGTCTCCTTAGAGAAGAGGTCAGGTGCCAGTTTCCCTTCCACATCAGTCCTCTTAAAGCTTTCAATGCCGAGCTTCAGTTGTCACTCGCCCATCTCTTTCACCCTTTCTGAATTAGTAGTGAAATGCTGGAAGCCAAATTAAAAGTGCCCAATCAGCCTTGTCAGCAGCATCCAGCTCTTTCTAATAGCAGCCAAAATCTTCCAAGGGCAACTTTTACATCGAGAAATGACAATCGCAGTCAGTGACCTGAATCTTGTTGTGGATTTTGTACCCTATAAAAATTTGACAGAAAGCTGAATGTGAATAGGAGCTGGATACAAGTGAGAGAAGGAATACTTTTTAAAAAATATTTCTAACTTTAAATTCTGTAGTGTTTTTCCAAACCACTGGTGAATGACAAATATTGGCGAAAGAAAGGGGAAAAGAAATGATAATACAGCAGAGGCTGACTCCGCAACGACACTGAACACCCTTGCCTACAGAGTAATGAGGACAACGATTATGCCAGAGATACCAGAGACTTAGCAGTTCCCCTTCTTCACATCGCTACTCGAATTTTAATGTTGAAAGTGCCAACTACACATCACCGCACAGGTGTCTGTAGAACCCGTTGTCAGACTGGGACTAGAAATAATGGGTCTCAGGTTCAACTTGTCTTGGGTTCCCATGCAAGAAAAGAAAGAAGAGTAGAATAGAAAAAGAGGGTGTCACAAATCAGAAATTTTCCATTTGCATTCCAAGTTGGCAAAGCAGCTACTTATTCTGATGTAAAATGCTCAAAATGGCAGTTTGTGGAGACAGCTGGCCGATGTTTTCCTCTCTTATTCTGTTTGGAAAACTCCGTCTGGAAATGTGACGAAACATGCTTTTATTTGTGTTGCGATCACTGGGACAAAAGTTTGCAGCCTTCTCCATCTACCAAGGGACATTTCTAGGGGGGAAAAACACTGGCTTCTCTTGACATAAGAATGGACTAACAGACCATTTCACTCAACAAACTGATCTCAAAGTCCACCTTCCACCCCCCCTCTGCCAGTTATCTCCAGCTGGATATCTGTGACTATACTGACAGCTACTCTCAAGGACAGAAAACAACATTTTGTGTGTTTGCATGAGGTGTTTCCAAACTGTATTTAATCTCATGCTGCGTGTGACTAACTAGCTACTTAAAAGGAACTGTTTGGTTTGTTGAATGCTCCTCAGCTCTCTTCAGAGAGTCCTAAATGTGAACTTTGTGATTTTTTTCTATAAATAACACCGAGAATGTCTGCCGAGTAAATGGAGAAAAATAGCTACCACAATGTAAAATTGAAATGTAACTTTGAACTTCTAGACGTTTTTTAATCACATGTGGCTGTGTTTACTGTTTTTTCTAGTTGACTAATAATGTATGATGTTGTGTACAAGTGGGACTACTATGGTTTATTTCTTCTAACTGTACAGTGTATTTGACGTGTGAGCGCAGTGGCCGACATGGAGGAGGGAGAATTAGTTGCACTATAGTCTGTAATTTTTTCAATAAGCGTTCTGTCAGGGTTGGAAATTCACTTTCACTTCAGCACATAATTGACCTTACAAGATTAACTTATATTTGAATCCTGAACCAACTCTACACATTGCTTTTGAAGAAACTCAATTATTGTGGATGATGTGTGTTTTCACAAAATTCAAATCAGGAACTAATGTTGCGAAAGGGTTACATAGCCATTATTTAAAAGATTTGAAGAAATTGAAAATGAAAGTAGTGTCTTTCACAAATGACACAATTTGAACTGAAAGTGAATTAATTTGTTGACTAGTTAATACAATCTGTCACTGTGGAACCAGTATCAACCAACCCAGTGCTAATCGGGTTCATTTAACAAACTGAAGCAAATGTTCAGAAAGGATTTCAGATATGTAATGTGACCTGTTTGTGTGTATGTGTGTGTGTGCATGTGTGTGTGCGTGAGAGACTTTGTACTGCAGTACATTGTTTCCTGTGTCATGGTGAACTGAAAAACACTTAACCCAGAATCTGCAAAGCCTCAATCTGCTCTGAACTCAACACAGATTTAAAATGAAGGGGAACAAAAACTCATTCAAGATTGTTAATGAACAGCAATAAAAACAGTAATAATATCTTGTCATGTAATAATAAGAAGAAACACAACATTTACACTGTTCTCTGTGTTTGTTGATCACATTTAGACTTTGAAACAGTCAATAGAGCTTTTGTCTGTAGATCTAAAAATGCACTTTTGTACATAGTGAGTTAAACATTTGCAGAACAAGCTGGAGCTAAGCCATTCTGTTGTTGAATAGTGTCAATAAACATTCAGTCAAGTCTGTAAAGTTATGAAGTTGTATTGAGAGTTACAAGATCTTATAAAATCTAATGAGTCTATTCTGAAACTCTAGTATATAATTACATTTATTACTATGGTACTTAGTAATTGTATGACTAATAAGGAAAAAAACAAGTATCCTATGTTTGGCAAGAATTTCACAAATGTACAATTTTATCAAAATTATTTTTAACAAATGTGTTGAAGTGCTCAACAAGTTAAAGTCTCTGAAAACTCAAATCTCAAATATTCCTCCAAAATCTTGAATATTCATGACCAAATAAGTAAAAACCATCCTATCATCTGACTGTGTGGTTAGATCTAATTTGATTGACAAACCACCCAACTGTGATTACATCTTGATTCAAATGTTGCTAAATCTTGAGGATAATGTCAGAAGCACGTGGCGTCGGCACCCTTCAGCAAAAGCAGAAACTTCTTAATTGAAACAAATACCCAAAAGTTTACTTTGGCAGAAAATGTAGCATTAGAGTATGATCCCATTATTTATTAAACAAGCTGAATGAGAAAATATGTTTTCGCGGCTTTAAGTATTGTCATTGGTGCTTGCAGAGTTGGTAGTTTAATATGGAAACACCTTACAAACAAATTGTAAAATGTAAAGTATGATATGATTAACTATATGTAGGACCCAAAACAGAGCCCTGAGATACTCCACAGCTCAGCTCAGCTGCCTTAAGTAGCAGCCAACTACTTATCTTTGACATTTAAAAAATGCTGTTAGTTAGCACAAGTCATATAACAAACTGAAACTGTATTTTCCCTTAATTCAATTTAACTTGAGGGAAATAGGGCTGTTGCAGCAGAGAAAGTTATGTCATTAGAGAGATTAGAGAGTGCAATAATACATAAACATAATCCATTAAGAAACGATTCATAGTGCTAGTTTGTCAATGCAGGAATACAATGTTACTAATAACATTATATATACTAATATATAATGTTACTAACTGCCAGAACAAACAAAAATGTCCAAACTTTCTCTGTGGCTCTGGGTTGATTTGTTAACGTTCACCACTGACTTGAACCATCTATGTTGGTTTAACTCCTTCTCTTTTTAGGACGGTTTTCCCACCGGTGACTGACTGTACATAAACTAGACAGTTGGGAATAAAGTAGACAGTGGAGAAGGAAAGTCTATATTGTTTCCTCTGTCCTCTGACACATTCCAGACACTTTGTATACAGTTCATGACTTTAGATTTGTATTTGTCTCTGTGTATATGAGTTGCAAAGAGTTAGATTACTCATGCATGCATACTATTGCATGTCTTTCTCATCCAGACAGTTTTTTCCAGTATTTCAGTTCTGATGAAGAACCAACTTTCTAAAATTACTGAAATGGAGCCAAACTTGTTCCTCGCTGAAACATGATTCCAAAAGACAGCTGAGGGCAACGGTCCAAACCCCATCACTTTCTCTTTCAGTGAAGTTCTCACACCCTGACCGGACTCAGCTTCTCCTTAACTTACACAGAGAGAGAGTCATTGCCAGGAAGCACTATAATTCATGTGTTGAGAAAATATGCTAGCAGTAATTTGTAAGAGGGTGTTTTTTGCATCCTTGTTTAGTACTAAATTCAGTGTGTTAATCCTTGAGAATGGTGTTGGAGTAAAACATTTTACAAATTAAGGCTAAAAACCTCATCAGTAGGTTAGAAAATTCTTCTTTGTAGATGCATTAGACTTCAGGTGGAGTAAATGCTCAAAGTTGGTAGTAGTGTTTCATTATTTATTTGTAGCTTGCACAGTGTCCCCACTTTTTGACCTGTTTTGTGTGAAATAGTGCACTCCGCTAAATATCTGATAGCTTTTCCAGCTTTATGTAATAAGCTGAGACTTGCACTTGTAAAGGCTTTTAATATTGTTGGCCTTCTCCATTAAAACCAATTGGGCACAGCCGGGACAAGCAAACTAATTACTGCGTGGCTTGTGCCCGATGGCGTTAATGAGGAATTGTAACAGAGCTAACAACTCATTTTACAGCCGCCCCAGTTAACTTTGTTTGAAAGTTGTGCCAATAGCACTGAACTAATAGAGTGTCTGTCTAAATCACTTTCATCCTCCAGTGTTCAAGTGTTACTTTCTCTGCTCAAATGAAACGAGCTCTGGTTAAGTGGTGGTGGTGGGGGAGGGGGGGGGGGTTAAGAAGATGAGAATCATGAGACTGATGCAATGAAAAGTAATCAGTCCACAACCTTTCATATGTAGCCTGGAACTATCCAGCTACCACTACTGTCACTGCTAATGGTAACACTAGTACAATTACAGTATTATTTATTATGTATAGTCTACATAGAAATGTATGGTGAATGAGCACTGCTGCAGCCAAGGGATTCAATGGCACTCAACTCAATGGCAGTCCAGCAATGCAGGTAGCACCTAATAACTACTGAGTGAAGACCATGAGAAGAAGTTGAAAGGTCCAGTAAAAGCTGGTAAGTTTACTTGGTCTTGTGTTATTGAAGTCTTGAAGAGAGCAGGTAAAACACTTTGTGAGCTTTGTAATTGTACTACTATTCTGCAGTATTTGACACATGACGTCCACAATAGTGCATATGTGTGGAAGCTGGTGTCAGATTATCACACCAGGGGTCACGGTGCAAAGGTCAGCTATTTGGCCCTAAACAAGCACCCTGTTAGTTTGATTGATTTTTTAAAATGCATTTTTTGAATAAGCACTTGGCAAGCATCATTTCCCCTGAAATATAGGTAAAAGTATTAAAACTAGATTTTTCAGAATAATGCAGAAGTCACCTTAAGGCCTGTATTATTCCCGTTTAAATTGTGCTTTAGTGGCACATCTTACCAAATAAATGTGCATTTAATCAAAAATAACTCAGTGTTTTACCATGCAGTTATCCAGTTTAGGTCCCCTGAAGGTTTGGCCTTAAATATATCAGAGAAGTGGTTCCTAACTATTTTGCAATGACCCGTTCAAATGAAGTGTAGTTGTGTCACTCTTAACGCAGGTTATGAGCTGTTCAACTAAAGATAGATTTTTTTCTTCTTAGAATATTTAATCTGGGGGATTTTGAGAGGGCTGAAAAGGAAGTATCCAAGAAGAAATGAGGACAAACATACGAGGAAAGTTGGAAAAAATGGTGGTTTGTACAGCAGAATGTTTTATATTTCTTAATCCTATTAAAGGATATATTTACATTTTTTTCAAGTTTATCTTATTCAACGCTCATATGGATACAGCAGGTCCACTGACAGAGTTAGGGGTCAATGTAATCATTCCTTGTATCAGTAATGGCCATGAGATCCCTTCTGAATGGAAGTCCAACATGAGTGATGGGGAACAAAATCCACAATAGTTCGGTGCAAAAATGCATTGTAAAGATTAACTAAGGATAACATGAGGCTTCAACATGCCCAGATTGACAAATCAAGTCATTATTTCCCAAAGCTACAGTCTGTTCAGTACAAAATGAAGTTTGGAAGTTGAAGTGAAATACATTTTGAAAACAAACTGGGAGTAGGTTGTTAATAGATTGAAAAACAAAATAACAGATTATTTAAAAAATAAGTTAACTGAATTAAAAAAATAAAAATGATAGTCAAAAAAAGAAAATTAAATAACTGAAAACTGAAAAACTAAAATGTCCAAATTTTCTCTGTGGCTCTGGGTTAATTTGTTAACGTTCACCACCAAGGAAAGTCTATATTGTTTCCTCTGTCCTCTGACACATTCCAGACACTTTTTATACAGTTCATGACTTGAGTTTTGTATTAGTCTCTGTGTATATCAGTTGCAAAAGGTTAGATTACTCATGCTTGCATACTATTGCATGTATTTCTCATCCAGCCAGCAAGTTTTTTTCCAGTAGTTCAGTTCTGATGAAGAACCAACTTTCAAAAATTACTGAAATGGAGCCAAACTTGTTCTCCTTAACTTACACAGAGAGAGAGAGTCGTTGCCAGGAAGCACTATAATGTGTTGAGAAAATATGCTAGCAGTAATTTGTAAGAGGGTGTTTTTTGCATCCTTGTTTAGTACTAAATTCAGTGTGTTAGTCCTTGAGAATGGTGTTGGAGGAAAACATGAAACATTTTACAAATTAAGGCTAAAAACCTCATCAGTAGGTTTAAAAAAAATTACATTTATAGTCAAAAAAAGAAAACTAAATAACTGAAAACTGAGCTAAATAAAAACAAAAAACTAATGAAAATTGTACAAATATAATAACCCTGGGATGCATAGAGATTTGAACAAAGGAGTGGATGGAGAATTGGTGCTACGGTAAACTTCCATTAAAAAAAGGGGGGTCAATTAGAACGGAGCATTTAAAACGACCAAACGCTCAATATACATACACACATGGGCATGTTGATATTGTTTTAAGACACACTAGAAAATCCTTTAATTGTTATTTAAGCCCTCAGATTTATTTTAGGACCTGTACGCACACATGCCAGCCTGCACCGCTAGGCTTCCTATCGGCCTATCACTGCGGCCCTGCGCGCTGACGTCACACCCGGAAGTGCCGAGCTGCCTGCTTTGTTTTGTTTTGATGGTCGAGCTGCTGATCGGAGACCGAGAGGCAAGGGCTCCACCGGAGACCCGCTCACTAAATGGGGAGAGACAAATCGGTGATGGAAGATGACGCACCGATAGCTGACGCCTGTAAAATGCCGAGTTATATCAGCACTTTCGAGGAAGGGAGGGCGAAATTGTCCCGCAACCAGCCGACAGAAACTTCCCTCACGGACGGTAAAGTTGAGCGGTCGGTGCGGGATTTGAACCGTCGCGTCAGCAGATCAGACTCACCGGACGGAGGAGAGGAGAGGGAACCGGAGGAGGAGGAGGAGGATGATGAGGAGGAGGAGGGCGAGAGGGATGCGGAGGGAAACAACAACAACAACTGCAACAGCGGCGGTGGAGGAGGAGGAGGAGGAGAGAAGAGGAGGGTGAGCGCTGTCGAGATTTTGAGGAGGAATTTCGGGGTCTCCAGATCTCCCTCTGTGTGTTTGAGTTCAAGTAGTCGGATGCAGCGCGGCACTGAGGATGAAAGACACGAAAGAAATGTTAACAACGGCGTCACTAACCATGGGACTGAATGTGACGAGTGTGACCGAGAAGCGCCGGGCGAAGCGGTGACACGAAACGAGCCAACTCCGAGCGAGTCAACGACCTCAGACGCTGAGGGAGTTGAATTTGTTTCGGTGACAGGTCAGTGCCGTCGTAAATGTGACAGTGGCAGCTACGCAGTAAGTTTAGACGAGTCTTTTAGTGTCAAAGAGCACGTGTATTGCACAGTTTACTGCATTGCTAACGACAGCCGCAGACTAGACGGTGAAATCTCAGACGGCTACCATGAAACTGTCACACCTGACGGGCACGGAGGGGAGCTGGAGACCGGGCAGGATGCGGGGACAAGCCCCGAACAGATGCTTTACACGTTGGATGACCTGGTGGATCCTTTCGGGATCATGGCCCACCGGCTGTCCCCGGAGCAGGCAGGTGCAGAGACTGCGATGCCCAGCTGCCGGGTGTGCCTGGAGTCGAAAACAATCGCACCCCTGCCCTGCTGCAGGACGGCCGTGTGTGATGAGTGCTTGAAACTCTACGTCAGCTCCCAGGTTGGTACTAGGAGGGAGTGTGAGCAAAGAAAAAGGGGTGTTATTGTAAAGTTTGTGATGTTATAGTTCAGCAGGGTGTCCCACACTGTCCCAGAAACAACCAGGGCTGCACCACTGCACACACCCACCCCACCAGCAGCCAGTTTAGCACAATGTGACTCCACATGATTCAGATGTTTCATAAAAAAAATCTGGATTAAGGTTCAAAACTGCTTTCATCTCTCTCTCTCTCTCTCTCTCTCTCTCTCTCTCTCTCTCTCTCTCTCTCTCTCTCTCTCTCTCTCTCTCCTGAGCACTCTTTTTTTTATTTTAAATCATCATTTAGCAGATTATCAAAATGTCCCAACATCTGCATCATCTTCTCATGAAAAATAACTGTTTTTTTGTGAATCTGGGTCATTGACACATTCTCTACTAAACTAAAATAGGTCCCAGGCAGGAATGCTTTTCATAATAGCTTACTTTGTGAGCTGTTTGGCTTATTCAGCATTAATCTCCTTTTCTTACACACTAAAGAATAGACTACAGGAGGGCTGAACGATAGGCAAATTGGACATATATTGCAATATGAGTCACGATTTTAGTGGGAATGTTAATTTTTGCATTTCATTTTTACTGAATAACTATAGTGATGATGTGATTTACAAACAAACATGTTCCCGTTATGTCTGGAGAATATGATTTGTAGCTGTAGTATATGTAGCACCACAAGGCTTCATTAATAATGGTATGGTGCATTTTACCGTTATCAAAAAATTGCCGCTCCGGCGATTTGGTTATTGTACTTGGCCTGACTGCCATTTCAGTAATGTTAATTAATATTTAATTGTTCAGCCCTAATGGAAATAATGGCTTAGTGTAAAGGCAAGTAATAGAACAGCTAGAACAATCTGGTGAGTTCAGAAAATCACTTTAGTGTAATGTAGCCTTTGAAATCAGGAAAAGACACGTATGACATATCACAATATCACGATATCCAATATCTATGATGATATCTAATCTCATATCACAGTATTGATATAATATTGATATATTGTGGAGCCCAAGCCTGTAGTTATATTTGCGTGGGATTCAAAGACGATATCACCTTTTACCTTTTTCACGTGAAAGGGTTTTTTTATTCATATAAATTAAGGATCTGAAGGCAAGGGATGTTGTTTATTTTACAGATTCAAAACCTTCTCGGGGTAAGTAAAATACTTACACAGTATTCTGTTATGTATTATTTGTCTCATTTGTTCAGTCTGTGTTGCAGAATTGTAATACTTTGCTGTTTCTCATCACTTTAAGATTTCCTAAACTTCCCAGAGTACCTTTCTTTGACGGTGGTTGCAATGCATTTTGGGCTGTTTAGTAAACTGGAGAGCCACATACCATCCTCTCCTACAGTGGACCTGCATGTTTGAATGTTGTTGCTCATTAACTCTGATGAGGAAATGAATAGACAGATGAAACTTTTACTTTCATTAATCTTCAGCGTAGCTCCCATGGAGATTTGGTTCCTGTAAGCATTCTTCTGCTCATTATCTCAGGTTTAATTAACCTGTAAGATGCCCCCAATATTCTGCCAGTCGAGTAAAAGTTGCAGCCTTTGGCTGTCGCTACTGTAGCAATAATCTGCTATAATCTGTTTTGATGATACAGTTTTTATCAGTCACCCAGAGCCTTTGCTACTCATTTTTATCTGCAATTATCTTGCTTTTATAACAAGCCATGAATAATCATACAAACATAGACAAGCAGATTCTCTGATAAGCGCACTGAGAAGGAGATAAGGGTCGTGTAAACTTATCTTGTGTAGGTGGATTGTTTTCCCTGTCAGTATACTAGAAATACATTTAAGCACACTTGCAGCCTAGGTGATAACCCTCGGTAGGTAGGACAAGCATTATATAGCAGAAAGATCAGAGAACATGGTTGTCCTGCAGGGCCGCTCCAGTGCCTCTGCTCATGGGAACTAGGGCAGCGATAACAGGCAGAGTAGATAGTGTATTTTGAGCCTCACTGCAGTAGGAAGCTGCAACTTCTCTACCTCGCAATCATGTTCTGCTTTACTCCAAGGTTAAAAACACCTCATTATACATGAGTGTTAGACTCTTGTAACTGCACGCTCTGTTATAGTGATTATAGTGTTATAATGGAAACGACAGTGAAAATGCAGAACCCACAATTTAAACACACCACACAGGGGGACACGTGCATGTGCATATTTTAGAGAGAGAGAGAGAGTGAGTGAGCCAGCAGTGGTAACCTGTCCAACCAGTCTGGCAGTGGTCACACATCACAGTGTTGTGGCAACAACACTTTAAAACACTATAACAGTATACATTTTCATAATCACACAGTAGGATTTTAGTGTGTGTGTGTGTGTGTGTGTGTGTGTGTGTGTGTGTGTGTGTGTGTGTGTGTGTGTGTGTGTGTGTGTGTGTGTGTGTGTGTGTGTGTGTGTGTGTGTGTGTGTGCTACTTGTGTTGCTTTCTCTCTGCTGTCATTTCACACACCTGCAGACACACACACACACCTGCACAATGCTCTACTGTCTTATCATGTGTCAGTACAACTGGTCTCACTGGCTTTGATGGACTGAAAGAAAGTATGACATGAGGAAGAGAATAAGAGAAGGAAAAAGAGAGGGGAATTATGCCCTGGGAGTAAAAAAAGATAGATAGGCGGAAAGAGAGGAAAAAAGAGATGACGGTCACTGTTAAACCTATTGTCTCTCTAAGCTCGCTGTGATGCTTACTGTATCGTAGGTAAAATTAGATGAGGTCTGAACACACACATCAGATCTTGGTCACTTCTGGGGAAATTACATAGACTTACATTCATTTCCTGGAGACTTACCCAAACCGCCACTGACCCAAGAATCAGCTTTTCCCCAATTAACTCATCTTAAATCAGAAATATATCCCTGAAAGTAGCCTATGACAGACCACACACACACACACACACACAAAAACCCTGCTTCTATTGTTTAGATTTTTATTGATCAAGGTGTAAAAAAAAAAAAAAAACTAATGTTCGCACGTGACACTTTAAAACATACACTTCAGTATTCTAAACTAATTAACTTGTTTGAAATGATTAAGTAATAGTGCACATCAAAGTGAGATCATCTCTTTATGGTGTAGAGCTGCAACGATTAATTGATTAGTTGATCAACAGAAAATTGATTTGCAACTGTTTTTATAATCAAATTTCAATTTTTTTTATGCTGGTTTGCCAAAATATGGGTTTGATTTCAGCTCCTCAAATGTGATGATTTAATACGATTTAATACTTAAGATAGAACTTAATTGTCAGCTCTTTTCTGTCATTTACTATAGTAAACTGATTGGCTCTAGACTATTGGTCAGTCAATATAAGAAATTTAAAGACTCTGAAATTATTATGGGCATTATTCACTGTTTTCTGACATTACAAACCGATTAATCGACAAAATGACCAGCAGATACATATATAACGAAAATAATACTAGTCGCACCTAATCTGGTGTGAAGGCTTTAAAATGTCAGGCTGGCAGATCAATTTGTTGATTCCTCTATTAAATGTCAGAAAATAGTAAAAGGTTTCCTTAGTTCTCAGAGCTCAAGGTGACATCTTCAAATCAGTTTTTTTTAAATGAATGTATCCTGAAGATATTCAATTTGCAATTATACAAAAAAAGGGGGGGAAATTGACATCTATTAGCTTAATAAGTCACTTAAACAATAAATTGAATCATCAAAATTGTTGCAGAATAATTTTCTGTCAATCAAGTATGAATGATTTCACATCTGTTGTCTTTGTCTTTAAGTTTTTTTTACATTCTTCAGTTTTTTGTCAGCGTTACAGGTCTGTTCAATTTGGACACACGCACAACATCTATTTTTAAAAATGTGCGTTCGGCTCTGTATAGGTCTGAGACTATGTGACTATGTAAAAAGGGGGCTGGACACTTACTGACCTATTTTTAAAAATATATGTATATATTTTGGTTGTCTCTGCACAGTCACATTATTTTCTAGAATTACATGTTTTGTAAAAAAAAAAAAGGTTTTTAATGTGCAGAGAACGTCCACTCAGTTGAACAGACTGCCACTACTCACTGTGGACTGATGTGTGTGTTTTAATACATATTAACCTCTACTCTCTATCTGAGCCTCCTTCAGTATTCCATTAATTTTACTTTCACTCCCTCTCTTCTCTGGTAAATTATTAACTATTTCACATCAAAGCTGCTTTCTATGCTGCTTTCAGAGTCACCTTTTCTATTCCATAAAGGACACTGAAGTTTAAATAATTGCTTTTTTATTGTTAATTTGCTTACTTGAACAAAATTACAATATCCGTTGCCTTATTTTACACCTTTTAAAAATCTGCATGATTTTCTTTTTTTTCCATGCAGGCCATAAACAAAATAAACAAACCCTCCTTTACAGCACCATATCAATTGTCTGTCCTATTTCTCAGGTGCGAGTGGCCAAGACTTACATCAGCTGTCCAATCCCAGAGTGTAGCGGCTCGCTAAAGGAGGGAGTGGTGGTTTCCCATTTAGCCAGTGAAGACGTGGCGAAATATCATTACTTTTTGGAGCTGAGTCAGCTGGACTCAAGCACCAAACCCTGCCCCCAGTGCAGCGAGTTCACCTCTTTGAGGACGCAAAACCCCAACCGCGCTGAGCAAAAGTACAAGGTAACAGTTACTGCAACACAACCCAACACAGCTGTATTTATATAGCAACTTTCATACAAGCATGCTGCACAGAGTGCTTCACAACAGGATCACAACAACAGACAAATAAAAATAAAAAATGTAAAAAATGAATTGTTGAAAAAAAGATACATAAATCAATAAAATATACACCAGTGATAAAAAATGATACAAAAACCAATGCTTCCCCGCATCGTCTCTCAGCTTTTCAACAATTTCTTTTCAGCTAACAAATTGCAGCAGTTTTTTTCATGGTGATTTGCAAATGAATTGCCTTTTTTGTATCTAATGAGAATCTTAATTTATCATTAAAGATCATGAGCTCAGCCAGTAGTGGATAGGGGAAGGTTATTCAGCAGATTTGAAAATCTGGACAGTTATTTGATGTAGAAACAGTGATGTCAGAAAAGACATAGGAATGATCAGAAACAGGGACTTTGGCAATGGATAAAATGTCAACATCAACACCTCGAGTAATAACTATGGTCAGTGTATTTCCATTAATGTAATTGGCACTCTGTACATAATGAGAAATATTTAGACAGGCAACATCCAAAGTCCTTGAATCAGTGTGGTCGTCGACATGAAAATTGAAATCATGACTGTTAAGAACAACAGACAAAATCATAAAACTCATAAGAAGTTGCTATCATGGTTGAGTCTGAAAAGAACATTGAGTGCAGGTAAAACTACTGTATTTTACACATTTCCCTCCAAAAAGTAATAAAAAACTTTTCTGTGATTTCCAGTTCAAATGCAGGAGAAAATTGAACACCACATGCAGCTGATATGTATGTTTAAAAAGTTACTTAAGCATTGGTCTCCTGTCTTCTGTCCTTACTGTAGATACAGTGTAGCAAATGCCAGTTTGTGTGGTGCTTTAAATGCCACGCGCCCTGGCACATTGGACTGAAATGCCGCGACTACAGAAAAGGAGACAAGCTGCTACGAAGCTGGGCGAGCGTCATCGAGCACGGACAAAGAAACGCCCAGAAATGCCCGCAGTGCAGGGTAAGAACCGGAGAGAACCGTGAGTAGAAGAAACACACTATTGCAACACGGTTTTTCAGTGTAGAACAACATGAGCAGAGGAACAGTTGATGTGGCCACAAGCGTGAGTAGGTAAAAGAGTGGAAGTGGAAAAAGGAGTGGGGTTGAGCGATGGAGGAATCAATGGAGATAGATAAATCGATGATGGCTAAAAACCATGAGAGCAGGGGCTGATGACGGATGGAGAGCTACAGAAAAACTAGATGGATGCACAGATTTAAAGTGCATGTGAAAGATCAGAGCAGAGATGCACAGACAGTGAACATATTGAAAAAAATGATGATGTCTCTGCTTCACAGAACCATATCTTTTTCTCTCAGTCATAAAACAGTCTTATCTTAAAGTCTCATTACGACGAAGTTAGTGCACACAATATCTAATTTGACTGTCAGAAGATGACTAAAGGAAGATGACAATTAAGCAAATTACCGGTATATGGGAGCTGTTTCCACCTCCCATCTGTGTCTCTTGAGTTTCTGCTCTGGAAGGAGTGAGAGAGGATCGTGTTTGACTGCGAAGCCAACAAATTGGTGTCATGCTGTGTTGAGCTGGGAAAGAGGCTGAGTGCAGCTGAACTTAATGCCCAGTTTATAGTAACACTGCTCACTGCTCCCCCAGCCGAAAAGTAAAGACCTGTGAACTGTGCTCCTGCAGCGCTGAGCATTTAACTTAAGTGATAATGCATGTTACTGTTTGTCAGTGCAGTGTGTAGTATGTGATGGAGGATAACGATCAACTCTGTTTCCCCTTTTTCTCTGTGTAGATCCACATTCAGCGCACAGAGGGATGCGACCACATGACCTGTACGCAGTGTAACACTAACTTCTGTTATCGCTGTGGAGAGCGCTACAGACACCTAAGGTAAGTCTTGTTCAATGCAAATTTAGCTTCTGCACTGTGACGTTTTTTGCCGGTGAAACAGAAAATTGACAAGTGGATTTAAAATCATTTACATTTGATTGGACCGCTAAGAACAGGCATAGTAAATACAGTGGAAGACAGACATGTAGAGGTTAGGTAGTAGTCCAAAGTCACATTTGATTGGATACATTTTTTGTATATGAGTCAAACATTTGAAAATGTTTTATAGGAAATTGTTTTTTTCATAAAACAAGAGATGACTTAACTATTAACTTGGGAATGCAGGATTATAACTGTATCTTTAAAACTTTCTGTTGTCAGGTTTTTTGGGGACCATACATCCAACCTCAGTGTGTTTGGCTGCAAGTACCGCTACCTACCAGATAAACCACATCTGAGACGGCTAATTAGAGGCTCTGTCTGTGGTAAGTTGCTGTGTGTGTTGGAAGGAGAACACTGAATCTGAATCTTTGACTAAGGGAGTAAAAATGAAAATCACCACTTAAACTTTAATTGATCCGGGGATATTGAACTCCCTTGCTCTCTTTCAGGACTATTGAGTTTCACATTATTACAGTTACATATGAAGTGGTTTAGTGTTTAAGTAAAAACCAATTCAGTGAAGTCTGGGAGTTATTTGACGGTAAACTGTTGTTAGTGATGTTAGTTGTCTCTCTGATGTTCTAATTTTCTCTCAGTTATTTACTGGATTAGAGTTGTGCAACGTGATGAAATATATCATGTGACAATAGAACTGTTTTTTCATATTATGCTCTATTGTTTATTTCGTTGTGTCACGAATCAAACTCTTTACAGCAATATATTTCATCATTGGAGGCTGTCCATCTTTTGCCCAGATTACATATATAAATGACTCTTCTTGGTTTTTAATTCACTAAGTTTTTATTGCACTTACGTAACAAGTGTAGTTGTTGTCAACTCGAGTAGTTCACCCGGTTCATTTTCTCTCCTCTGCTCTGCTGTGTGTGCAGCAGTGAAACAAAGAGCACATGAGAGTAGTGTGACCATAAATTACAGAAAAATTGAGACATTTTTGGAGACACTCACACTGAGATGAAATGAATGAGTGCATGTAAATTAAGTTAATAACATAAATAAACATTTGCTGCATCCAAGATTGCATATGAGGCACTACATACTCAATATGTGTACTACTGTTCCACATAACCATGGTTACCAGTGCCAACCATAAACTCTGAACTACTTTTAAAAATATATTGTACTTAGCAAAAAGTGAAACCTCACTTGAATGGAAGCGTTAATGACGTAATGCGAGAGCTGCCTTGGTCGTTGTCTGCCACTGCATTGCATTGTGGGATATTTGTGTGGGCTTAGTGTCCAGTAAAAAATCTTGTATACTGTGTTAGCGTACGAAATAGCATGTGATTATGGCGTTTCGGATGCAGTCAGTCTCTACTACGTTTTGCTGTCATTTATGGTTGCACTACTCTCCTCTGCTCTTGGCTGAGCCCTCTGTGTGTGTGTGCTGCACACAGATGAGCAGAGGAGAGATTGTGAACCAGGTGAAGTACTTGATTTGATTACAACTGGATTCGTTAAGTTGCTGTAAGCGAAATATAAGCGTAGCGAGTTAAAAGCTAAGAAGAGTAATTTAATTCACGCAAACAGATTATTAACTGTTTATTCATTGAATAGACAGAAAATTTGCTATATCGGGATATGTAGCAAGGTTGCTGCGACAGAGGGTTTCCCCCAGCAGAGAACACAGACAGACAGGTGTCATTTAGACTTTTTTATTTGCAAACGTAACCATCGTGGAGCTCCTGGGTGCAGCTGCCCAGTCACATTTCCACCGACGACACAAACTTAAAACACAAAAACAAACTTAACTTTTAGCTCTTCTTTTCAGCTGTGTTGCATCTCCACTGTGTATGTGCAACCTGAGTCAGTCCAACCACTACTGCAGTGACAAAGAGAGGTTGATTAGTCAACTCACCCCAGCTGAGCTAATCAACTCACCTGGCGCTGCTCCTGCTGAGCCAGCTCTGCCCAGCCTCTCTCTCCAACAGCTGACTGCCCAAACCACGCCCACCTCCACAATATGATATATCCCAATTTATTTATTGTTATCGAGATAACAAACTATTTTGGTCATGTTGTACAGTCTTATACTGGATAGTTTTTCTATTCTAGTTTATCTTCCATGACCCAAAATGAACCAAGACCGCATCGCACTCAGAGAGAGATTATAATTGTATATTAGTGAGAGCAACAGTGATAAAAATAGCATGCACTGGATAAAAAGCAAAAGCCAGAATGAACCATACATACATAAGAACTGCGTATTATCTGCAATGGATCTGAAATTACCTCTTGATATCCTTGAAAGATGAGTAAACACATCCGTATCAAACTCTTTATGTGCAGAGATCACTGATGAAAAGCTTTATAATGAAAAGCATCATGTATGAGATCATGTCAGATTCACAGTAATTATTCATTCCAAGTTAACAACTGTATGCGCTAAAATGCACACAGGAGGTTGAACCCTCTCTGATACTGTAGATTTGTTTGACTCCATTCACTATGACAGCTACAGTGAGTTTGATCAGCAGGGTGCTAGTTGAACTGAGAGCTAATTTGTCCGCTAACAAGTACAATTTAGCCATCGCAGCTCTCATCTCTATTTCCATGGATAGATGGACTCTCAGCAGCACAGATTTTACATGTAATAAGGGACATTTTGCTGTTACCGTACTTAAACTGTTAATAATTCCCCCTAAAATCTGCTCTGGATTCAGTAACTTCTACAGCCGTAATTATGCAATGGTGAACAAACATTTGAAATTTTCTGCGGGGTTGAATTTAAACAAAATATTAAAAAACACATACAATTTTAACTCATGTATATTCTGTTTCATCTGAAAAGGAGTATGAATTCATTATGAATGATTATCGGTTTCTTCCTTGCTTTTCTCTTTCTCTCTGCAGCCACTAAGGTGCTGATTGCTCCGGTGGTCATTTTGCTGGTCGTGGTGCTTGGAGCCCTGGCACTGGTGATAGGTAACATAATTATACACATGAGCACACATGCACATGAAGCACAGTGGAACTCCGGTAAACAGAAAATGGTTTAGCTCCATTATAGATGTTATAGATATTTTCTTCCACACAGCAAAGCAACTTCTGTGTATATAGAAAATAATAACTAAACCCCACACATGCTTTTTAATATTAGTTGTTTTAGAAGAAGTTGTATTTAGAAATATCCACATCTTTTTGTGTAATGTGAAACAAGTAAACTTGTTCTAAAATGCCACAAGGGTAGATCCAGATTGTCGTTCTCTGAGTGACTGACTTTTTACTGCCTGGAACTACATTTACCAGTAATACCAACCAACTACAGACTCTCTGAGCAGTCTGGCAGCGATATAGTGAACTGCTGATGCCTCCGCTGAACTGTAATTAGCGCTAATCTCTTTCCCGTGTCTGTATGTCTGACAGATGATCCGCTGCAGGCTAACATGCCGCGATGGCAGATTCATATTTATTTTCATCGTTAATAGAATCAGCATTGTGCTGCTGTGTCTCTCCAATCCTCTTTTTTCGGTTCAATAAATGTTCCTGTTTTCAGTACACTATAAGATGGAATAATCAAATAATCGAGGCGTAACATTAACAGGCAATTAAAATGTTCAAATCTGCATTAAAGGTATTTATTACGATTATGAATCTCTTTGGAAACAAGGATATTTTGCTTTAACCTACTTTTTGCTTCCTTGTCTGCAGGTTTGGTAGTTTTCCCAGTCTACTATGTTTGTAAGAGGAGGAAGAAGCAGCGCACCCAGGGCTCCGGGCGATGGATCTGAAACCTGTCCTGCGCTTCATCCAGACCACACACACACACACACACACGGCTCAAAAAGACAACACCCACATCTCCTCAGGGACGTACACGCCAGCCTGAGTCATCGCAGAAGTCTGAGACAACCATCAAAAAATGAAAACCGGCAAATTAGTGAAGAGCTTTCAGGTTAATAAAGCGAGACCTGGACGATCACACGTCATCATGTTGAGAATATTTTTATCTCATGGGACCACTGCTGCACAAGGAATGCTTTATTAGGCCAACTCTTGTCCCAGACACTTTCGTTTGCAGTTTTTCTCTCTTTTGTCATATTCGACACGCATTTCACAACCGTTATCTTTGAGGGGAAAAAATCGAAACATGTAATAGATGGATATAGCTCGGTTTTAGCTTTAGCTTTTGATGTTTGACAGTGCTGGATACTAAATTATGAAGGCGCCACAAAAATTCCTTGACTGCAGGAAAAGTGGGGAAAAGACTGGAGGATCTCGCTGGTGAATAATGCGGGAAATGTGAGGCTGTTTATATCTTCCTTCTGCAAAAGCTTCCAGCAGCCGTTTGCGCTTCAGTGACCAAGGAAAAAAAGTGTGAGATGGAAACCAATTTTGGAACAAGCCATCATGGAGAGAAGAGTCCTCATAGATGCAGCAAGAGCTGGACGTTGAATTCGTCATCTTCTTTGCATATTGGAAACTCCCATTGCGATTTGAGTCTTTGACAAGCACACACCATAGAAAATAATATCAAAGGAGTAAACGCGGAAGGAGGATACTTACTATTTATACTATTATGCTGGATAACGTTGACTCTGGCTGATCTGAAGTTCTTGTTAGAAGGTTTTGAAAGTCCCCGACTGGTTTTAGAAACCACATCCACCTAATGGAGTTATATTGTTAGCAAGCTTTTATTTTTTTCTGTTGTCTTCCATCAAGACCTCCTAGCCGTCTATCACTGTCTATCTGGCTTTCTTTATGTCCCTCCTGCCTGCCTGGCTGAGCTAATGCACACTCACCTCCTCTCTGCTATGCTCACATAGTGTATGCCAGCATCTGCATCAACAAAAAAAGAAAAAAAAGCTGCTGTGTGGCAATTGTGCCAAAACAAAACGCTGAATGTGACAGGCTAGACAGTAAATCCTTTCCCCTTTGTTTTTTTTTTCTTTTTTTTGTTGTTAATTTTTTTTAGGGGTTGCATTTTACAGAGGTTTGTGTGGTACTGCTGTCAGTGTGTCGTGGAGTTTGCATAAAGAAATTGACGTGGAGGCTCTGTAAGATCGCACATGTTGTAGGAATTTGCATAAGACATGCAGTCATTATAACAGAAAACTATACCTGTAGATAGACAGAAGAAAGTATTTAAGATTTACTTTTCAGTTGTTTATTTTTGTTGTGTGGGCAGGTTTGCCAAAGGGCTAAACAGGGTGTTTGATTTTTTTAAAATAAGAGTTTTGAGATCACCATCAGGCTGCTGTGCACTGAATATGTTTTAGATTCAATTTGGATGTTACTTTTTAGGTGATCACGTTTTCAAGGTGTTTAACAATTGATTTGATACGTTTGGTTTTGCTTCAGATATTTGCCTTGAAACAAGGATGTCTGTCTGCTTGAGAGTTTGGATGGTGACATAGTGATTTCCAATGAGAATGCACACACCCTCTTCAGCTCACTCACATACGCACATGACAAAGCACACACACGGCACGCTGCCAGGAAACAGGAGATTTCCAAGAGCTTTAAAGGTCGTCACCTGGCAGCAGCCAGCTTTCTTTCCTTCACTTATCCCTCTATCCTCTCCTCCCTGCTGCCACACCTTCATTTTGTTTAATTGCTTCTCTTTTTTTTCTCTCTACCGCCCTTTTCCTTGTTCTATCGTTTTGCTCACATCTTTTCGCCCTCTGAGGTGTAGCTGGACTTACATCCTGCTGGCCTCAGCATTGAGGTGGGGAGGTTAACGATTTCAGTACAAAAGGCTAAATCGCCAAAATGGGTGCACATCCACTGGAGCTGTGGCTGCTGTTGAGCCACAACATCCATTCAGACTGGATGCTTTTGAGCCTCTTGATGTGTGGAAATAACACAGAGCTACCTGCGGTGCACGCTGCAGCCAAAGATAAGTGGTTTCCACATCAGTCACAGATTTTTGTGTGTGTGTGTTTATCCCACCACTCCATGCAGCAATCTGGTTTTTGTTTTCGCTCCCTCATGAGAGCTGTATGAAGTACTGAAGGAAAACAAACTAAAAGGCAAGGCTAAGCACAATATATCTGCACATAGAGATGTTACAGTAAGAAAAAGCTTCTGTCCTCACAGGCAGTGAAGATAGAAACAATGATTTAAGCACTGGAGACAATGGCTCTCTTTTATCTGTTACTGCAGCGGCTTTGTATCAGTGCATCTTTAAATCTGTTTATCTGTGGAATATATCATGAGTGTTACAGCACATTTCTCCACTGAATCTTCACTAAAACCAGGATGGAATGTGTTAAGGGTAAGCAGGTTGTATGTTCATGCATGTTATACATTTTGCAGTGCAATACCATTAGCTCGGCTTTGTCCCAGGGATCTGAAACTGTTTTTACATCTGGGAGATAAGAAAAATTCAACTGCGAAAAATACAGTGAACCTGTAGATACAAGATTACTGAAGGTCATAGAGAATATACTGTTACACACTAAATCAGTAGGTCCGGACTCTCAGGGAGTTTTTCTGTTCACTGCACTCACAGCAGCCCTTTATCTACATAAACAGTGCCACAGAAATTACCGGATAGCACCGCCGTTTCAAAATGCTTCCTGATGCATTTGCCCAGAGCTGCTTAGCAACCATATTTAGTGTCAAAAGAGATCCAGATATCTTAGTGTGTTTCCCAGCCTTTACTGGGAAATTCTTTGAATGTTGTGTGGTGGTCAGGGGTCGGATCTGGGCCTTAAAACAAGAAAGGAGGACAGAAAAAGTTGTGTTGAATCAGCACTTAGCATTTAAATGTGTCAAACAAAACCATTGAAACATGTTTGCAACCTGTTGTTTAGTTTTAACATATGCATACATGTTTTGTCCATCTGCTCAGCTAGTCCTACACTGACATGTTGAATTATTGAATTGCTGCATTTTTTTTTTTTTTTTTTGCTTAAATGACCTATGACTGACAAGTATAAGCTGTTTTTTCAGTGACATGAACATATGTATGTACTATTTCCATGGCATTTCACCAGAAACATCCTTCAGTGTACACTGTACCACCGCTGAAACGAGTTGGCCCATTGATTATCTTATTGACGGAAAATTGACCACTGACCACTTTTATACTCATTTACATAATTTGTCAAAAATCACTCATGTCCACGACCTAACCCGCTCACTGAGGCGGTCCGTATAACCTGGCTGGTGCTAATTAATTCTGCTTTCTCCAGGGAATACACTGCTCCTGTATTATAGCCACCTCCCCAGCCTCCACTAGCATTAGTATTAGGTGTGGCTGCAGGAGAAGTTCTCTGCAGTGGCGTTCATCAAACATTGTGTCTCAGGCTCTGCCGAGGGGTTGCGAGCTCAGGGATGATCTCAGACATGAGCAGAGTCACACCACCAAACTGAACAATGCACGTCATGTTGAAATAAATATAAAAACTTGGCTCGAGTGTCCTGTCTGAACTAACATCTGGTCAGACAGTGTAAACAACCTCTTAGGGGCCAAAGGGTTTGCTGTCAGACAGTAATTGCAAATATGAATTTGTTCTGCCTAGTCAGCTACAAATATAAAAAAAAGGTTGTATTGCAGGATGTTACTTGTCCTGTTCAGCACCCATACATGTCTAATTTCTTACCCTTTTATACATGTACAGGTGTGTTAAATTCACAATATTCTGCCCACTGATGCAATGTTAAGATGCCATTAGGAGATGCCCTTATTTCTTTGTTGTGTTGCTACATATTACTGAATTGATTGCTCACATCTTTGTAAACACTAAGCAACCATTTGGGGAAAGCTTTAACGGGAAACAAAAAGCTGCTTTATATTAATCAATCCATGACATGAGAGCTATTGTGGCTAATGATTTTTCCATTGCTGGGTTGTATTGGCTGGCTGATACCCCTGGCTTTTTTTTGTTTGTTTTGTTGCTGTTACAATCCCAATGATATTGACATAAATATGCAATGGTGCCTTTACAGCCACTATAGCGAAGGTGTTGCCAACCTGTGGTTCAGGACCCCCTGTGTGACTCCAAAGATTATAAATAGTAGTAAAACTCTGTCACAGAGGATTTGACAAATGAATCAGAAGGATAAACATGTGTAAGTGTAATGTATCATAATAATAGTTATAATGTAAAAGTATATGAAACCACTATTGGATAAATCAGTGAATAGTTTACTCTTAACACACAGGGTAATGTGCAGAGCAATCAGGCCTTTGATTAGCAATGTGTGTTTATTGCTAAACCAGTTTTATAGCTAAATATTGCACATTTATAGTTACTCAATCCAGGGTTTCAGCTGCATCCCAAATACTCTTGTATTTTTGCACAAGTTAAACCGTCACTTTATCTTGGCTCATACCAACCTCACTCTTTGGACACTACATTAAAAGGTGGAAGCAGTAGCACTGTGACCCCTGCATCCAACATTAGACCTGTCATTTTCAAACCCATATATGGTCATTTCAGCTCAGTAGGCCTGTGGATATTCATGTTGCAGTATGTGTTGTGTTGAAATGTAACATACTTCCTAGCAAACTTGGCAAATGTGTTGGAAAATAGCATTGTATTTATGTCAACGGTATTTCTACTCAAAGAAATGTCATTTGCACCAAGAACACCTCCCACCTGCTGCCACTGTTAAATGTCTGCTGATCTTATTGTTGCTCATTTAACCAGGCACAAACACTGTTTTCATCTAAGGATTTGATGGAGAATAAACTGAACTGTCAAAATGCCAAAACAGCCTGATTTGACTATTTTCTTTATACAGTATATCAGTATGTATTAGTAGATACTGCACATTAACCTACCTTTTGTTGACAGGTTTGTGGATTTTTAAAAATGTCTGATTTAGTTTATAACCAGTATCTGTTGGCCTGTCACATTAACAGTCTGTGTCGGCCTGTCTATTACAGCAACATAAACCTGTCTTTCTGCAGCCACAGTTGTGACTACACTTTTATGTCAGCAGGGGTCCTAAGAGCACCACAGGAGGCAAATCCCCATAGATTTGTCCTGTTAAACTGAGCAATGTATACAGGGATTACACCCTTAGTCAGAGTAACAAAGTATATATACACAGTAAAAGTAAAGAATATATACATTTTAATTATTTACCTATTTATATACAGTAGGGTGCAATATTGAAAATGCTAATTGAATTCCTTTATTGGTAAATTCCACTATTATACCTCATATTTTGTTATTATTAGTAGGTTAGTAGCAGTAGTAAGAGGATGAGTTAGTTTGGACTGCATACAACAATACATATAAAGACATTTCCTAAGAGGTTTAAAGGGAAACATTTTATACAAACACTACTGGTGAAATGTAACGAACATTTATAACCATTTACTTAAGTACATTTTCAAAGTATTTAGTACTATTTTACATGATTACTTCCATTTTTGCCACTTCACTGCATTTCAGAGGCAAGAAAACATATTTTCGACACGTTGAGTACATTCTGATGTATTTTGTAGGTCTACTTCTATTTCAGTAGGCTTTTGAATTCACTTGTAATGGAGTATTTCTATATTTAAATATTGCTTCTTTCACTTAGGATGTGAATATTTCCTCCACAATCGACAAACACATGGATTTAAAAATAGTCCAATAATTGAAGCTTCGTGTAAAGAAATATGTCCGATAAGTAAATTAAGTAAATTATAACAGCGCGAGGACATTGGCTCGCGCTCCAAGCTCCGCCTGTGAGAGCTGTCCAGGCTCGTGACAAGCCAGGAAACCCGAGTAAACACGCGCTGACCTAACGACCGTTGCCGCGCGTGCTAGTACCAAGCGGTGTCTCTGAAGGATCATTTGGGGAGTTCACCTGGCAGTGATGGAAACCAGACAACAAGGTGAGTCCATGTCGGTAAATGTTGAAGACAGCGCGTGTTATTATGCGTGCAGCCGTCAGTCACCGTCGCTGCATGACATGTTGTTTTGCTGTTGATCTGATAATGAGCTGAACTTCACTGCATACGTCACTGTTATCACGGTGAAGCTATGTAAATCAGAGAAAATAAAAAAATCTGTAATGGCTCATCATCCTCCTCTGAAGTTACTAAAGGTGCGATTGTGGAGTGATGCTCGGTGTTTGAAGAAGTATTCAGATCCTTTACTTAATTAAAATGACCAATACTGCAGTGTAAAAATACTCCATTACAAGTAAAAGTCCTGCATGAAAAAATCTTAGTTAAGTAGTAGGCCTACATGAGTATTATCAGCTTGATATAGTTAAAATATTGCAGTAAAAATAGTGGTTTGGTACCTCTGACTTATATACGACATCATTAGATTATTAATACTGAAGCATCAGTGTGTTTCTGTTGAAGCTGCTGCAGTTGAAGCTGTTTGAACTACTTTGTACAGTTAATATAGTTCAGTCCATCATACTGTATATATAACTAATTTAATCCAGTGGTTCTCAACCTAGGGGTCTGGGCCTCTAAAGGGTCACAAGATAAATTGGAGGGGTTGTGAGGTAAGAATAAAAAACAAAGTTCTGATTCACAAATCTGTTTTCTGTTTTTGGATTTTGATTTTTGGTGAAATGTTGGATCATTTGAACATTTATTTAAATGACACCATGTGAGAAGTTAAGAGGGAAAAATCAATATTTGGTGGAGCTGTTAACAACTCAGAGACATCTGAAATGTGACCCTGACTACACACTGCTTTTTTGTAAGATGTCAAAAATCAAAAAGGTTGGAAACTACTGCTTTCATCTTTAACAATATGTTGTATTATGTGTCAAATCTTCATCTGAAAAGTGTCTAAAGGTGGCAAATAAATGTTTTGGAGTAGAAAGTACAATATTTCCCTCTGAAATGTAGTGAAGTGGAAGTATAAAGTAACATTAAATGAAAAAATTAAAAGTACAGTACAAGTACCTTAAAATTTTACTTAAGTTGTACTGTACTTGAGTAAATGTACTTAGTTACTTTCCTCCACTGGTGAGTTATTGTCTTATTATTGATGCTTTGTATCCTGTTGGACTGCTGCTCTCAAACTATCACTGCAGTTTAAACTGGCACAAATCATTTGTTTCATAGCTTGTATGTTGCTTTCTGAGCCAGCTCTCTTGGGACTGAATGAAGCAAACAAAAAAGATCACACATGGATCTTCAGACATACCGTGGACCATTTCAGTGCTTTAGGCTTGTGTTGCTCTTTAGTCAAGACAACATGGAAACTCCAGACTCCTGACAGCTAAGCCCTGCAGCTGGATACAGTTTCCTGGCTCAGAGTCTACATGTAGAAAAATGCCAATTTTCCATTGATCTCTGAAATCAGATTAATCATCTCCTGATCCCCCTTCTTCACTTCCTTTGAATCATGCAAAAACTAACATGTACAGTCTGTACAGTCTTCATTGTGAATGGTTTTTGGTGAATATTGACAAATATGTTTGTTCTGTTGCCATTTCTGGCTGTTATAATCTAATTGTTGTAAGGATTAATAGTGTGTGGAATATGTGTGCTGTTTTAGGGCTGACAGTGACAGACATTGCAAAGAATTTTTTTAATGTCTGCAAATGCAAATTTTAATTTCCCAAACTCTTACTGATCATCAGACTCTCAAACAGTTGATTTGGTAAAGGTGGTAAGTTCACTTTGTCTTTCAGGCATATTGCTGTTTGTTCAGCCATTTTTTTAATTGAGAAATTATTTGAAGGAGATGAATGTGATGTGAACTGATGAATAAGGGCAATGGTTCTTAAATCCATGCAGTCAGTGGGATGTGGGTACTGTTTGTTTATCCGGGTAGTCAGTTGCATTCCTTTGCATTCCAGGTATAAGTGACTCCTTGTTAGATAGCTAACAGAGGTCAGAGGGGTTTTGAGTTGAAAGCTGAAGCAGGAAAAAAAGCTTCTCTTTAACCTTCAGGATGATTTGCATTGATAGCAGGAATATGAACTCCCAAAACTTTATGATCCTACAGCTGTATGATCCCACTGTTAATGTTTATGTTAATGGCCTGGTCTACACAGTTCCCATGTAAAAGCAGCCGTGGTAAATTAAAATTAGTTGGACTGAGAAAAAAAAGGTTATGTGCATTATACAGTATGTACAGCAGTGCTGCTGCAGGAAACATGGCCCCTGGTTTAGCTTCAATTGATTTTGTAGCCATATGACCATCCCCAGGCCTCTGATTTAGCATAGCCACATGACCGCCAGGCTAAATGGGAATCTTGTGACCAAAGGTATTCCACCCTGAACAAAAAGAAGGGGGAGAGAAACAGAGAAAGGAGGGGGGGAAATGAGTGTTATAATGTATATTTAGCAAATACTGTATGTTTTCAGTCAGCTGTGTTAATCTTCTTTAAAATTGATGCAATGTGATACAATGTTGTACTTCTGATGCTTAAGATAATGCTTTATCAGCAGGTTGTGCTACATGCTGCAGAATGACTAAAAGAAGGAAGGAAAGGAAACTTCCTCTCGAAAGATGACGTTTACTTAGAAATATTGCAGTGTAATCTTAATGTTTGACTGGTATCGTCATACAGTGTGTCACTGAAATCACCCTGTGAATTGTCCTTCCCTTAAAACACACTCAAATGCGGAACAAGAAGAAAATGTGTACTATTGAAACAACACTGTCCTCATGCTGGTCTGCCGCTCCTTCCTGTAGTGCTGCAGTATGGTGTAATGAGATTTCACTAGAAGCCAGAGGACATTAGTTGCTCAATAACACTGGATATTCTTGCTGAATTGTCTTAAACTTACAACGGATCTCATTGTTAACTCTGTGTGGCACAGATTTGCTCTGCAGGAATCTGGTATATCTGGTTTAAATAGCTTCAAGAAGTTCATATCTGTCCCACATAGGGTCAGATGTCAGATTTCCTGTCATTACTGTACAAATGCAGAATCAGATAATCAAGACATATATCTCCATGCCGATACACAGGGGTGGTGTGTGTGTATGTTTGTGCATATGTGCATATAACCAGTTTTCTTGTCTCCTCTCAACCCTGCTGCCTTGCCCTGCTGCAGAGTTGTACTCTAGTGTTCTGGGTGAAGCAGTGGTGGACTGGGGCAGCATGGGTCCAGGAGAGGAATGGGTTAACTCAGCCACACACGAGGGAGAGCAGGGTAAGACTCAACTCTCCCGGTTAACAAAAAAAATGTAAATCCACACTGATCCGCAGGATGGAAAACTGCTTCTGCACACAGAGGGTGACGTCAGGGCAGGCGTGTGTTGCCTGTGACGTCAGCAGTCAGTTGAAGTGACATCACTGCAGGTGTGGGCCAGAAGTGCTGCATGTTTTAAAGTTTAAGTATTGATCTTATCCACTAATAATCAGGAGAGTAGGTGAAAGTGGTCTGAGTGGGTAAACTGAGTTAGCAGGCAACCCTTAAATACTGTTGGGGTCAAATTTGATCAATTTTTACTTTTTGATAGAAGTAAAAACAACCTTTTTACTTTTTCGTAAAGTGACACAGAATATACAAAAACATAAATATTTAAATTTTTTTATTTTTTTTATAGCTGATACACATCTTTATACATAGAATGTGTTCTGGGTTGAATTTTATTTGTATTTATTAAAAAAATACTAAATACTAACTACTAAATACTATATAATACTAACTAAAATGTTAACTGTAATTTATCTATTAATTACAGAGCATTCATGACTGCTCTTGTACCATTTCGATTTTTTTCTTTTACATTTACATGAGGGATGCGTTAAAGCTGCGCTGATCAATATGTTTATATTAACGATGGTAAAAACGATCGTGTGTAATGTGTGTGTGTCGCTTGTAGAGACAAACTCACAGAGAATGATCACCCACCCCCTTTTAGCTTCTTTCAGTTCATTGTTTTGCTTTTTGTTTTTGCTTCTTATGGTCGGCAAATGTACTGTTTTAGTTCACACTAACAGCTGTCATCAACCTTCCAGTTCTGATAAACTTAATGTACGCTATTTTCCTGGCACCAAACAGCAGACTAGCAAAATAACTTAATTCTGCATTTACAGACCAGACCAGAGATAAAAGGAAAGTGATTAGTGGACATACAATAATCAGATGGATAGAAACACCAAATAAAGAGTTAGTTCCACATAGAACACAATTATTATCTCTCAGAGCTTGAGGGGGTTTAGCTCTTTGCCAACATATTCACTGATTACCTTTTCTAGGAGCTGAGATTTTTTTTAACTCACTAACCAGCTGGCACTGATAACAGAAAACTCCACTGGAATCTCAAGGACAGTTTCACAGGCCCCATAAGCAGTTTGCATTTTTCACCAGTTAAGCCAAAACTTCATAAAATCATTGTTAGTGAGATGAGACGAATCATGCGACCTCTTCTTTTTGAAAGACAAAATGTTTTCACCTGTTACTTTGCTCAGGTTTGAATCAGGGTGTGTTTAACCCTGCGGGTGAGGAGTCGGTTAAGAGCAACTCAAACGATGAAGACTTGGCTCAAACAGTCCAAAATGGGGAAAACTGGACAGAGAGAGCAGCTGCATGTAGAGATGAATGGGGTAAAACATCACCAACGGCGGAGGATCAGTGGGGTCGGACATCTGACAACTGGGTCATGTCCACCACCTGGGACATGCAACTGGATAGCACAGGTGACGAGGGACGTAGACTTGAGCCCGTAGAGTAGACAATCTGTCACTTTGGGTGAACATTTACTACTCACCATAATTGATCTCTGGGAACCAAAAGCCACCATCAGGGCCGTAGTTACCGCTGAGTACACTGAGGTCATCACCTTGGTATCCTGAATTTCAGGATTTAAGCCACTAACAGTTGGTGAGTTAGATGTTGAAATGTATATTTAAAAACTAACACATGATGGGCACACTGTTTATTGATTTCAATATTATTAGATTCAATATCTTTTTTAATTTAGACCTTTTTTAACAAGAAAAAAAGGATTCAGTCTTTACCCACTAGTTTATTCTTGCGGAGAAGACTTTGAGTTTTTAATTTCATGACAAAAGGCTGTCAAACTGAAAACACCACATCAAGACAAGAAATGAATAATCATGGCCAGATGTGTCAAGGGTCAGAATAGCTCCAGAAGAGGTTTAATGGGTCCAGCAGTTGATATTGAGACCTGAAGAGGAAAACAAATGAGAATATTAATGGTCCTGGTGGTTGCAAGTTCTGGGTCATCTTGTTTAAATATTGATTATACCATTAATTCATTAATTTCCAGGATGTTAAATGTTCAACCAATGTGAATGTTGCCTTAATTTGTAGTTCTGAGTCGTGCTAAATGTCAACGGGCCCCCCGTAGTTAGCTACTGTAGTGAGTAGCTGTGATAATGTGGCACAGAAAGTGACAGTCAGTTTTCTCAGGACCTGAGCTTACTTTCTATCCCGTTTTAACTAATTTTACGCAGTGAACCACAACTTGGACTATTGACATACAGTTTCAGCATTCTTTACATTCCAGAGAATTGGCAACGCTACAGCACTGCATCACAGCATCACATCATGTGTTAATACCACTATGAGTATTATGAAAAAAAAAATGCATATCTGCTGGTATTAATAATACAAGAACAGGCTTTTACATGCTTTGTAACCATTATGCCAAACTGTCATACATGTGACTCTCAGAAAAATATTCTTATACACATCTTTCAGACCATTAGCAGATTTCCAAAACACAGACACAGCCTGTTCTAGATTGTGACAAAAATGCCTTTGTGTCAACTCCTCTACAGTGTTTTTTCTTCCAACTTTAGAAAGCACATTACTATTAAAGAAACCAACTGCAATACACTAAATACTTGTCTTAAAAACATGCATTCTAAATTTAGCACCGACATAGTCTCTCATCATTAGATTTAAAGTAAGTGAAAGGCATTAGCAGTTTGAAAACAAAACAAATGGCATGAACATTACATAACCAAAGATGAAACTAATTTGGATAGGGAAGCTTAATTGTTATGGTTGCGCAACTTCTTTCTCTTGTGTGCATTTTTGTGTTTCATCTCTGTTAATAATGTTCTGATTGCTTTGATAGCCACTTAATGCTGCATATCTTATGGCTGTCTGAACGGGGGAAAAGGCTGATTTCTCTGTGCACTTAAACAGACATGAAAAGCTTCCATTTGAGCCACAGGGGTTTAAAAATCTGATTGTCCTGCTGCTGTGTAATGTAGGCAGAAATAGCTCCCGACTATAGAAAGGCAGGCCTTGTGCGGGTGCATGCTGTGCTAGTGTTCAGTGCTACAAGCTGCACTTGTGTGAACTGTGTGTGTGTTTTGCTGCATGTGGTCAGTAGTCAGTGGGTCAGTAAACAGTGCACTTTCCTTTTATCAGCCTTTACTAACTCTACTCATCTTTCTTGTAATGCTGCCACACCCAGAGAGAGGACGCCTCACAGCAGGTACTGTAATCCTGTTCATTTCAAGTCTGTAAAAATTGTGTTTGTTCAGATACATTTTTGCAAACATTGTGACACAATGACCTACCTGTATTTGCATTTCCTGGGTCGTATACACAGTAGTCCTGCTGGTGGTGTGGTACCCATCTGCCCTGATTTGCTTTGCACAAACAGCCACGGGAAATTTTACAGCAGTACAAATCTAATCACACTGGAACAGTTTCAGTGTGTAAATTGGTGGTTCTCTTTTTTTTTCTCTCTCTCTCTCTAGTGTAATTTTTTTCATGCGTCATCTTTTCCACGTGTGTTCTTTCAGCCCAGGTGCAGCCATGACGGCACATCTTTAAACCTGAATGTCTGTGTGTGAAACTGATAGGTTCAATGTATAGCTGATGCATCATTTGTAAGACTATCAGCATCATTGCTCTGCCTGAAAGCTAACATTTGTTCAAGAGTGTGTGTGCCTGCGTATATGGATGTGCTGATGTAATTTGATTATTGAGATACAGAATAAATACTGTGTGCAAGTAGTGTAGTAACAGACAGAAAGCCCACTAGAGGCAGTTTTAAATCTTTTAAGCTTTCTGAAAGCTACAACTTTTATTTTCCCATCTTGTTGGATAGATAAGTCAGTGCCTGTAATTGTCATACTCTACACATAACAAGCAGATGTTTTGTTGAAAATAAATGCCAAAGCAAGACAAAATTACTTTTAATTTTGGCACAAGGCTTGAAAAGTTCAAAATCCTCTAAATATATCTTTACAATAAACCACTAAATCCAATATTGCAACCTCAAGTTCAGTTTGCCCTCAGAAATCTGAAAGCATCTTGTTTGTATATGTGTATGTGTGTATTCACAGTGTAGTGTCAGTCTGCAGAGTTAAAGCAAGATAATCTACGTCTGTTAATCCAGATTAGAGTGCCACAGGCTGCAGCCACAGATTGCGTAACAGTCAGACAGACGCAATCAGACATGGAGACAGACTCACAGAGGAGAGACAGAGAGACAGACGGGCAGATAGCAGCACACAGGCTAAGTGACTGAGTGATGCATTCAAGAACAGAGAGACAGAACCAGGGAAACAAAACAGGAGATTTTATTCACATTTTTTCCAGAATTGTTCAGATGTTTTTTCTTTATTTCTTTAAAATACATGATAGTTATATTACATTTATTTAGCAGATACTTTTGTCCGAAGCAACTTCCAAGTATGTCCATGGGAGCAATAACTTTTCAAAATTGCCAAATTGATGAGTTTGATTCCACGATCAGATGCAGATTTTGGATTAGTCTAAAAAGGATAATCACATCAATGAGTATATTACAAGGGAACACTCTCCTAATTAGATTTTGTGTTGTTGTTTTTTAAATTCTGTAATCTGTTTAGAAGTTGAACTAGCTGTATTGTAGGTGAGAAGATACATCTGCAGATCTGAGGAAGTACTATGTATTAACTTATTCATATTTGGTGAATGACAAATTCATTGAGATGACTGAAATTGTAGAAATTAGTGAAAAACAAGTCACAGGTCATGCACAGATGCATTAATGTACATTTGTGTGTGTTACATACAGGTTTTCTGGACTCTGAGCCACTGAGGGAGGCTGATGAAGATTTGGTGTCAGAAGTCAACCTCAACAACTCCATCATGACAGAGGAGGAGAGAGAGGAGATCCAGCAAGAGCTGGCTAAAGTATAAATGCACACACTTACACTGTAGGTGACAGAGTTAGGGGTTTTTATATGGATAAACAACTCTTTTCTTTTTGTGTCCATCCAGCTGGAAGACGAGATCAGTACACTGAGGCAGGTTTTGTCATCCAAAGAGAAGCAACACGCAGAACTCAAACAGAAACTAGGCATCACTCCTCTAACTGAGTTCAAAAACAACATCAGCAGAGGATGGCAGGACATGCAGGGCTCTACGGCGTGAGTTTGTATGTGTGTGTGCATGTGTGTGTGTGAGAGAAAGAGTTTGCAGTTTTAATTGAGTTAAAGACTGAAGTGTGTGTTTCTGCTTGTGTGCTGGCAAAAGAGGCAGCAAATGCAAGGCACCAAATGCCTCTTATATTTGCTGTCAACACAGATGCCCTTTATTTGACTCACACGCACAAAGTAAACACCAGTACAAAGAGCAGGTAGTTATGTTCTTAACAGTCAAAATGGCATAAAAATCACCCCCCGTGTCTGTTGTAAAAACAGATTTTGAAACCCAATTACAAAGACATAATCCTCTGCTCCTGGCTGCACACCATGTATGTAATTTGTTATCTTTGTTGCACACTGTAACAGATATCATAAACCTGATTAAAAACACATTAAACAGCTACACAGCGCTAAAGGCTACTGCTGACCTCCCCACACGATTAGCTGCACACGTTCTGACTAATTCCCTCCCTGATTCTGTCCAATTGACATTTCAATAACAAAGTGTTGCCTGGTTTAAGATATAAAGGAAGAAGAAATGCTGATTTTGAACTGTATTACAAATAAATAAAATATATATAAAGTTCCTTGACATGCTGTTAAGACCTTTTTCTCTTTCAGTGTGCAAAGAAATAATCAAATTTCCTGATTAGACCGTTAGCAATAGTCTCCTGAGGACTCCTTTCTTATCCAGTTACACTTCAATCTGAGGATCACTTTACACACACGGTCACCATCCTCATCTATAATGAACCAGTGCAACCATGGGAGTTTGAGATCTTAGAGAGACTTAGAGTGTAAAACAGGTGTACGATTGCTTTAAGTTCCCATTCAAATCTGGAAATTTAAATAAAATGTTCATAACTGAAATGTATATTATGGAGAAAAGCTGATTGGGACATTAAAGAGTGATAAAGGGCACTGAAGTGTTTCTCTTATATGCATCTGTGTGTATTCCTGCATGTTTATGTGGATGAATGAGTAACATATTAATATAGGCTTTAGTCTGAGTCCAGTGCATAAATGTGGGAAATTTTAAATGCACTTTCTGTGGTGTGTTCATCAGGTACAAGAAGACATCAGAGACATTGACCACAGCGGGACAGAAAACCACGGCAGCCTTCAGCACCCTTGGAAGCACCATCACCAGGAAGTTTGGAGACATGAGGTACAGACATTTAACGACAAGGTTAAACCTCCTCCTGCTCACCTGTCACTTAGATTTGAATGTTAGCTCTCAATCTGCGACGATGATATTTTTATTGGCGCTTTCCATCTCTGTCTCTCAAGCAGACATTTAACTCGTGCTCTATGTAGTTCAGGGGGGAACTGAGATTATGTAAGACCCACATTAAGCTGCTTTCTTTGGAAGCTGAAGGGCTAGAGGCAAAGTCTGTCTCCCTCAGTCACTTTCTTTCTGTTGATGTGTCTCGTTCGTCTCTCTGTGGCTCACTGTTGCCCACGTTGGTCTGTATTAAATAAAGCATTTGAGTGAGAGAAAGCTAGTGAACGTGGGCCTTTGTGACTTCATGTGTGAGAGACAGAGACAGAAACAGTATCCAGTATGTGCGGGAGAGAGCACGAGGAGAGCTTTTTTTAGTTCAGGGGCCAAAAACAATGTCAGGAACATTAACATGTCAACAGGGTCATGTTGGTTCGTGTTATCACTGTGATGTTGGACACAGTAAAAATTTGAATGTAGTGCATATTTGTGAAAATGAATCTACAGTCTCTCTAGTGGACACTGTGTGAAGTGTTGATGGTGAGTGTATTGTAAAGGCAAAGGGTTCTGTGCAGTTCTTGGTAAATCATAGATTGATATTTTTGGGAAGCTGGATTACAGAAAGAGAACAATGCATTCTCTTTCATTATTCCAGCATGGTTGGTCTTGAGTTACTGTTCCCTCGGAGGTATGTTTGTGCGGTTTATGACTCATGCTGTGTGTGTGTGTAGGTTTGTTTTAAATGCACATACGCATGTTTGTAGTTTTTGCTGTGGATATGTTTGAAGTATTATTTGTAAGTATTTAACACAATTGGGAGACTTATCTAAAAATGTAATCCCATGACCTCAAGTCAATGTTAAATATATGAAACATATTACATTTTTGTACAATTACAAATGATATTTTTCAGTGTTTGTGTGCTACAACTGTTGCTTCTCTTTCAATAACTAACTAACTCTTTATTTCTGTGTGTGTGTGTGTGTGTGTGTGTGTGTGTGTGTGTGTGTGTGTGTGTGTGTGTGTGTGTGTGTGTGTGTGTGAGTGATGTCTGTCCCAGGCTACTTTTGGGGACATATTTCAGACTTCGGACCAGTTAATGGGGGACAGCTTGTCCCCAATGGAGAATAAGGGATTGTTTGGTCAGTGGTGATGGTTAAGGTTAGGGTAAGTCTCCAGGAAATGAATGAAAGTCTATTTAATATCCCCAAAAGTGGCCATGGTCTTGCGAACATGCGTGCGTGTGTGTGTAATTTCTGTGCAAAATGCTTGGTAATCATTCACTCATTGATGAACTGGTTTCAGGTTTCCTTCAGGACTGTGTTTTGCATGTTTAAATTTAGTAGAACATTTTCATTGTGTCTGTTTGTTTGTACATGTGGGGTTAAGAATATCCACATGACGTTGTTCACTCCAGCAGATATGAGTTTAAAGGATTTTGTGACTTCCTTGTGTACTTAGAGTAACAGTAGAAGATAATATAAATTCCAGTGTGTAGATTTCATTGTGGATAATATTTTGTATTTTCAACATAAATGTTCTACTAAAGTGGAATTGCCTTTAAAATGTCAGGGCCTGACTTCATAACACAAAAAGCTTGTCTCTTAAAATGTTTTCCATCTCCCTCCATGCTCCCCAAGGTCCAACTCCATAGGGTAAGAACCTGCTTTCTCCTGAGTCAGAGGTCTTGTACAGAAACATGCAGGGCGATAATACTAACTGGATGGTACAGTATGGACTGAAAACTGTCAGCTGATTCTGGCTGAGTAAATGCTGCTGCCATGCTGGACTGCAGAACTCAATCAGGTTCTTGTCTGAGCTCAGATTCGGGTTTCTTATGAGGCAATATAAATGCTCTGAAAGAATCATGTGAGGTGAACAAGGTATCCTGACTTGTGCACTTCTGACTCTGCAGCTTTTGACTTTTTACTACTACTGAGTGGACAGACTGATGGTATAATAATGTAGATGTAAACTCTACTTCTCCACCGGTAGAACAATAGACTTCCCTGAAAAGACTTCCCTTTCTCTCCATTTCATTCTGACTGACTTTGCATGTGCCTAACATAAAAATAAAATCAAAAAAGGCTAACTAACTCTGAGGGCCAACTCTGTGCATCTGTGGCTTTGTATGTGTGTGTAACTTGCACTAATCATTAACTCCTCTCTCGCCATGCTATCTGAGGACAGCTACTCTATCAGACACTCTATGAGCATGCCCACCATGAGGTAACCACTGTTTGCTTTTTTGCTCGCTTGTGTGTGTGTGTGTGTGTGTGTGTGTGTGTGTGTGTGTGTGTGTGTGTGTGTGTGTGTGTGTGTGTGTGTGTGTGTGTGTGTGTGTGTGTGTGTGTGTGTGTGTGAGAGAGAGAGAAAATGATTTCCATGTGATTTTTATATCACATTTGTTTAATGTCCTTTTTTTGTAATCTGTGACCGAGCTGAAAGGCAGGTGAGTTTACAGGATATGGAGCAAAAGTTCTAGGACTATAAATAAAGTCAACTAACCAGAACTTAACTCAGGTAGTGATAACATATATGGAACAAAACAGACAGACCAAATATATATTGGCCGATAAACAAAAGAGGAAACACAAAGACAATCACTAACAACCAAACTACACTAAAATATTCTATCAATCCAATTTTTCATGACTTTGTCAATTTGTTTCCTTATGACTTCATATCATTGTTTTCTGTCTTAAGTAATGCTTTTTAAAATGTAATGGGGTCCTGGTTGACCCCAGTCAAAAGCACCCAATTCTGCCTATGCAGTTTCAATACATGGAGCTATTTCTTGAGTTCATGTTTGCTATGGGTCCTAATTTAAAGTATCACACAATATCAGGGGCAATAGAGGCATTCTGTCAGTCATTTTGAAGGAGACAAACAAAGATACAGTAGACACAGATTTCCTCATGTGCTTTGTTGACGACCACACATTTTCATTTTACACGTTATGCAAATTAACTGCAACCTTCCTAAAATAATTATGTTTTTTTTCCCAGAAGACTTTATTTACATAACTAATAGCATTTTGAGAATAAATACATTTTGAATTTAAATTTTGCTATGTGGGTTGTTTCTTACAGTGGTTTATTCTTGGGGTATTCAGGGACCCCAGTCAGTATTCCTTGCATGTTAAATATGTTGGTAGTATCAGGGTTAATAGCTGTGTGGTGATACGCTCATTCTGATGATGATGATGATGAAACCTGGAAAAAATAAAATACATGAGATGTTATTTAATGCATACTAAGCCATACTCAAAGTCAATCCCATTTACTGTTGGCTTCAGCTGCCATCACTACCTCAGTTCAGTCAAACACGAATTTCCTAACAGAAAATACATGTTTTGTATTAAAAAAACAGGCTATAAACTATCCTTCACAGTGCAGTAGATGTAAATCAGAATGTAAATTAGTGAATATAAGTAACACAGTGGGTCTAAAATAATTAACTATAATGTTTTTTTTTTCCTTTACAGAAACTCTCCGAGCTTCAAGTCCTTTGAGGAGAAAGTTGAGAACACGGTGACCAGTATCAAGGTAAACATATGATCAGCTAGTATAATTTATTTGAAAGCATTGAGGATATAATACAGTGTGTTTTGAAAGCATTTATTCCATTTTTTATAAACCATCACAAAGTAATATGGAGGAAGACATGTTTACCTGTTATTCCTGTTGACAGTCATATACACTCACTGGCTACTTCATTAGGAACACGTGGACTCTAATGCAATCCAATACAACAACTCTGCCATAAATGCCTCATTTACAAAGTTTATACATTTTCACAAAAGGTGATAATTGTACTTTCTGTTTACTATTAGATTAGACAGTTTAATTAATCTCATTTACCACAAAAATCAAATCATACAGACAGCAAACAATGTAGACACTGCACTCAAACAACAAACATTAAGTCATTGAGACATGATTGACTGCCGAAAGGTGCTATGAATCTAAACCCCATCTTAATGAAAGAGCTGAAGGAGCTTTTGAGTCCATTAAAAACACTGTGTAATGGAAGGCCTTCAGAATACAGAACCGCTTTTAGTTTGCCCTTGTTCTCCTTTCTATAGTGACCTCAATTCAGTCTGGGGTACAGCCAATCACAGCCTTTCTGATCATTTTACTAATCTTGTTGTTATCATCTGCAGTGTTGCTGCCCCCCTCAGTAGAGCACAGCATGAAATAGGAAACTAGTTAAGATACCCTGATAAAAAAAACACGAAGAAGCTTCTTGTTGATATTAAAAGATCTAAGCTTCATCAAGAAGAATACTGACTGGGATTTCTTGAATATGTCAGTGTTGTTTTTCAAGTTTAATTTATTGTCAACAAATCAAATCTATTAACTGTCATTTTTACCATACATAACTGAAGTAGCACCAGAAACACAGACATTTCAGTTAAAAAGAAGTAGTGGGTGGTGGTGGTGTTCTGGGATTCATTATATTGAAGGGTGTTTCTGATATAGTGTCCACTCCATTAACATATATGAGGGGAGAATATTAGGAACAACTTTGAATATAACGCACTCTAGTACACCGCCACGTCCTCAAAAATAAACATAAAGTAGAATGATCACCTTTCTGATGATGTCAACAAAAACTGAAAATGTATAGGCTTCATAAAAGTAGAATTTATGGCAGAGCTGTTGCATTGGATTACATTAGATTGCACAGGTGTACCTAATAAATTGTCTGGTGAGTTTAAATTAGGAACATATATATCATGCATTGATATAAAGTATTGTAAGCTTTTAAAGTGGTAGATAGAGTCGCACACATAGAGAAACTGGTCAGGTTGCTGCATCTCAACATGTCAGTGAAGCAGAGACAGCAAAACACTATAATCTCTGTTAATTGCTACTATAGCTTAAACTGTGACTCCCCAGTGAGGCTGCTGGTTATTTATAGTCACAGTGATGCTGCTGTCACACTGACACAGTCTGAACAGTAACAGCAGCGACTGTCAGACACTGGAAAAGCTAAAAGATGCATAGCTGGGAATCTTAAAACAAAAGCTTTGAAAATAGTTACTGAATGGTTTACATTTAGGCGTTTGTTATCTATAAAAAAAATACATTATCTTCTTATATACTCCCTGCACATGTCTGACAGTGGTGGTCTTTGTCAAAATCTGTCACCCTGAATCTGTTTTGCAGCACAGCAGGATTTAGGTGATGACCACGCACCTTATATTGATGCGTTATCTTTTTTTTTTAGACTAAGGTTGGGACTTCCGGGAGCGGAGGAAGCTTTGAGGACGTCCTCTCCTCCACAGCAAATGCCAGCTCTCAGGAAACACCTACTAACAACTTGATGGACACAACTGAGAGACCATGTTAGAGCTGCATCCACACCTCGACGCAGGACTCAAAAACAGGGACTTTCAGAAACGCAGCACACGTCTACTCTGAATTAAATATTACAGATTATTTTGATTGGATGTCAGGTGTTAGGATGATTTTGCAAACAATTCCCATGTATATGATATAAAGTAAGCAAGACCCAAATTCTTCCACTTGATAGAAAATCAACATTGTATCAAATTTATCTTGTCATTTAACTTAACTAAAACCATACCCACCATTGATTTCCACAAGTACTGTATAATGTTCAAGCACTTGCAAGATCACAGGTGGTTGATCTGTCTTGTTGAAGGGCTCTAGTTTTAAGACATCAGCAAAGATAAATAGTCACCTGCCCACTAGTGGCCTCCAAACCACATTACACCACAGATGTTGATCAGAAGAGGTTGAGAAGAGAGCAGCACAAGCCTTAGTTAAAAATCAGCTCCATGAGGGACAAAGAACCAAAACTCTGTGTTTCTGTCTTTTCATCTATCTAATTCTTCACTTCAGTTGAACGTTGCATTGTTTGGCTCATGTAATGTCTCTGTCAACATGAGCAGACAACAGAAGAAAAAAAAAAAGTTTATTAATTCCTTCTTTATGCTATGTAAATTCAGTCTAAGTGGAAACAGATGGAATGGATATAATGGATTTGGCAGATTTGTAACACTCAACACGCAGGACAGTGTTCATACCAAAATATTTTATACCAAAACAATACAAACCTACATTTTTAGGTAATATTAGAAATATGTATTTGATCTAAAAATATATATTTTATGTTTTTCAACTAACACTTAATGCTGTATAAAGTAAAAATGTGCGTGTATATCACCCATGTTGATATGATCAAACCAGACGTCCATGTAAACTTGTATACATTTTACACTAAGATAAAAAGATCTTGCTCTGACGACTTTATCAAAGCATCTAAAAAGATCTTTTCTAACTTTTCAAATGCAGCTGCCTGTATGACTTACATTTCGGTTTCTTTTGTTAATATACCCTGATACACACACACGCTCTGCTGCTGACAGATGCTGGATCATACTTGGCACTTAACACTTGGATCAAACCATGTGTATATTTCATCCGTGTGTTCGTAATATAGGACCGCTTAGTTTATAGGAAGAATTGAAACACTGTATATGTGCCATGTGCAGTGAAACATGGGCAAACACTGCAATTTTGTTTTTGTGTAAATGATGGAGTGCAGTTTCAGTTTTCTCGTGACTGCCAAGAAAGACAGAATCAGATTAATCACTTTGGACAATTAAGTCTGCAGCTGTACACTGTTTTCTGTAAACATCTTCATTCTAGCACATGTTAGACTGGTGTTTTTATTTAGAAAACTGTTGTTTTTTAACCTTAATTCAGGAAGGGTTTGTATACTGTAGCTGTGTTTTCAGCTCAGACACTTTGACACAGGAGTAGAAGATCAGATTTTAACCTAAAAACCTCCAGATGATGTAAAAGACAGTTTTACCTGCTGAGTCACAGGGTACAATATCGGATGCCTTTTGCTATGTAACTGATACACAGTATATAACATTAATATAACAGTATCATACTGTAGCTGCAGCACTGCCGTAATCCAATCTTTCACTGTAATGCAACCCTGAAATCCAGTACATGTTCTTACTTACTTGTGCTGTAGCTACACAAGCTCAGAGATGGTTTCTAACTCTTCCCGGTAATGTTACGAAAAGGTCAGTGCCGCAAAAGATTAAAAGTATGATTATGTAAAAACATCCTTCTTCGTTTTTCATCTACGTCCTTTCTGGCCGCTGCATAACTTTGCCATCAAAGTCACTCTCTGCTTTCAATATAATGTCTAATCTGTTTTCTGTTTCATTTTTCTCACACTGTCTTTCATGTTTTAAATATTTTTGTCTTTGCTGTGGGTTGAGAACATGCCCGGATTATTTCATGTTTAATTCAGTCCGTCTATGAAGTGTATTTATTTAAATTCATGTCAACTTTCAAGTACTGAAACATGTCTTTTGAAGCAAGAAATGGTTTGTCAGGTCTCAACTAACTGAGCTTATGAATGTGTTCATGCATTGGAAAATTCAGCACAGGGCAGAATATATTTTACATTTGTATGTTCTCTTAAAAAACACCTTTTAACAAAAGCTTTTATTAAAACTCTAAAACATAACATTCAAGTAAAATAACCTTGTGTTTAACTTATTCATCTGTATTCGTACAATTAATCACAGCATTATAAAAATGTGTTTTTATGGCTGATGTATCAATATTAAAGATTGTTTAAACCAAAGCAAATTTCACAAGTGACTATTTTTACAATATAATGATGAAAACTGACTGCACCTAATAAAACAGCAACAAAAACACATAGGCCTATAGTAATACATGTAATAAAGGGCAACTGAAATTGTATGCAATAATTTTAAATGACAGTAATGAAAATATCATCTGTTAAGTAACTTCTTATTGGTCAGGAACATTGTAAATCCCCAGCTGTGAAGGTGTCACCAGGCTAAAAACTGTACATTAACTTGTTTTGAATACTGTACCGAAAGACGGCATTAGAAAATGTATTAACACTGTTTTGGAAGTGGAGTGATGCTGCTGCAGCTGAATCTGGTGGTGCAGAAGCATCACAGTATAATAACTGCCTGATTATGTGCAAAATTACTTGTCAAAATGTCAGAAACACACAGTTCAGCCTGTTGATGTAAAGAAAACATCTGCATGATTTATATTTTCCCTCTAAATTAAACAGTTTTTCCCAACTGCTCATGCAGATACATCAATGACCATAACTCTGAAGATTAAAAGGGAAATTGATGACTTCTGTTGCTCTCAATGTTAGATAATGATGTTTAATCGATTAAAAATAAGACTAATGCACAATAATTGCTGGTTAATGTGATCATGTCAGAATATACCTGAAAAAACATGTTTTTTATTTTCAATCCATTTATAGAGACTTTTAATTACATTTTGACATGTTAATGCATTTGCACATTATCTGGCAGTTTTTGTATTATTGGTTGTTAAAATGTATTGATTATACATACTGTGCTTTCAGGACAATATTGATTAGACTACATTACACAGTGTAGTCAATCTGCAAAGTGCTGTGTTACAGCTAAAGCAAATACCAACCATCGCCAAACACACTGAGGTAAAACAGAAAAGATAACGGATCAAAATAGCTACAAATGCCTCACAAATGAGAAACAAACTCCCAAATTCAGAAGTTTTCCATGTTCTGTCTCATCCCTGGTCATGTGATGCGACTGTGCGTCTTTGTACACACACTGTTTCAGTCCAGTATTTCCTCCACTGAAGAGGTTTTTGTGTGTGTTACAGTCAGGAAGTATGTGAAGCCGTGTTTGGCTGTGAGGATACTCCACCAGACGCCTGTGAGTTCCCAGAATCCTTTTTTCCATCAGTCATGTGACATCCCCTGTCTTTGTTCAAAGAGTCAACAAGCTGGAGCACGTCTGGGTGGTGGAAACAACCTGAGAGGACACAAAAATGATGATTAACACCAAAGCAAATGAATTAAAGACAAGACACTTTCAATACTGATTTGGTACAGTCAAGAAGAAGAGAGGCAGATATGAAATGGAGGAGAGGAGAAAAAGATGAGTTGGTGGTTAATATCTGACAGATTGGAGGCTTACCGTTGGTGGAGTCAAAGAACTCCTGCAATCGTCCAGGTGTTCCCTCCAGCTCTTCATACTCGTGAGCCTGCAGGATCATCTCCAGACGGTCAAACTGTTTCACCAGCCGTGCCTCTGGACTGCTCTGACTTTCATATTCCTGCAGGTTACATACAATTAATAAGACACACCTGAAGAGCAAAGTAGCAGAATATGTAAATATTGTTTCCACAATTAAGCCAGTTGGACTAGAAAAATTCTACAGTGTCTTTTGGCATCCAATATGCTACATGCAGACATGACACATAAACACATTTAAGATCAGACAGAGTTATACCTCCCACAGTCCATAAATCTCCTGTTTGAGTCCATCTGGCAGAAGACCTGAAAGATGTCTCATTGCTTCCTAAAGGAAAAAAGTACATTACAACATCAATCTGTATTTTTAAGATACCAGGTAAATTAGTATAGATGAAATCTGAGTCACTTGCCTCTTCTCGCCGATGTTTCTCTGTTTTACTGATGTTGTCTGACGGAGCAATATCGCCCACAATGCATTCTGCCATGTCGTGAACCAGAGCCAACTTAATACACCTAAAGACGGTCGTAGAGACAACACAGAAAAACCAGCATCTTTTTAAGCATAATCAGGTCAGTGACTGACTTCACATCTCTGTGTGACCAGTTAACTTTATGCTGCATTAGAATAGTTTTGCATCAGACAGGTTTTCTGTCTTTCAGAGTTAAAAATAAATGGCTCCATGGGGACAGTCTCCATTAAGAAAATGTAAGTCAATAAACTTCTGATGCATTTCATCTTGATTAAGTTTGTAGATAAAGGCTGTTACATTCATTAAATATAACGGTTTTTTTTTATTAAAGTGTACATTTTTGCAAGATGTTAATGGGGATTGTATTTGTTCCGCTATAAAACACTGACAGAAGTTTCATTTTGGGGTGAACTATTCCTTTACATCCTGAAAATGTGTGTATCTATATGTATGTTTCCAATAAAAAAATCTACATGTTACAGCAAAATGAACAAAGTCCAATGAAACTCTTTACATAATTTACAAAATATAGTCTGTTTTTGTTTACTTTGTTAGTTTAGTGTTAAAGGCAAGTCAAGGTCTGAAGTAATGCCAACTTAAAAAACTCTTTACATCAGTGTTTTTCTGTTGTGTAATCATATCTTAACGGGTCTGTATCATTGCATCACATCCATATTTCTACTGCACATTTTCCCTCAGTAAATGATTAATGTGCAGTATATCAGCTCATCAGACTCTGGGAGCCTTTAATTAATGTGAGAGGACTGTAACACTGTTTCTGTTTGGCTGTGTGAATGTCCGACCTGTCCTTGTCCACTTTGGGGTCAGTGATGGTCAGAGACATAATAGCCATGCGGTACATGTGGTCGGACACGCTCTCTGGTTCCTTCACATTCCTGTACACCCAGCCTGTCCGTGGGACCCTCTGCAGAAAACATCGACAAAAACACGCAAATTATCTTCTCGCACAAGAGAGGAGGAGAAGGGGAAGTCTCATTTCTAACATTTAATATTGATCCATTTAAGGGACAATCTGCCTTAAAATATAATTAACTTTATTTGGCCATTTCATAAGCTCAGCGAACCAGTCTTCAGAAAACAGTCTGCACATTGATAAGCAGGAATGAATTAAGTAATGTCCAGCTTTAGCCTTTGAATTAATTTAGTTGTGACTGTGAGCAGTAACTACTTTGATCATTTTTTAAACATAAAAGTCAAACATCTGCTTGTTGCAGCTTTTCTAACATTTCTGTTTCTATCATCCCTACTTTTACTTGAGATTTGTATCTTTTCAACAAGAAATGTCAACAGTCACTTCAAACTATTTTAGTCCAGCTTTTATTAAACTTAATCTCTTTTATTTCATTTTACTTTTCTTTTAGTTTTTTACTAACCCCTTTCTCTTATTTATTTATTTTATCTATTTATTTATTTTAACCTAATTTATTTAGATTGTCTAAACATTGTTATTCTTATTCCAGACATCCCAACTCTCCCAGGAAGTTTTGACTTTTTGCAGGTTGGGATGTCTGTTATTCTCTCTTGCGTGCATTGGTCTCTTCTTGTCTTACTAATTTGTTCTTATTCCTTTTATTTATGTTGTCACTTGTTAGATATTATTATCAGCGTGTCAATCAACTGTAAAGCACTACAATAGCCTGTATGAAAGGTGCTATATAAATAAACTTTGACTGATTGAAACAGAGGCTCTCACCTGAGGACCCCCTGACCAGTAGGCCAGTCTATAAGCGACTAACAAACAACCAAACAACTTGAGCGAAAAGTTAGTCTCAGCACTAACATACCCACGTGCAGAAAATTATACATTAAATTAAGTTTGAGAGGAAGCCTTACTTTGAGCTGGCCGATAAATTTCATAAATTGCAGCATATTGCTCATGCCGGTTGTTTTGTCCATGGATGCAGCCATTGCAGCCCGACGACCCGGACACAGAAGGGTGGTGTGTAAGCTGATGTAGTCCTCGGATGAGGCCGCTAGGTGGCGGCATGACTAACTGGAGAGCGACATCTACATTTTTAGTCCTCTGACCGGTTGGTTGATTTCTCATGTGTGGTGTTTGGAGTAGAAAAAAAAACACTAACAGTATTATGAAAGTAGTATTATGCTTTTGGACACGATATCACTTTTTAATTATGCGCTAAAGTATAAAAGAAGATGGCGGGGAAGAATAACTTGTAACGCTAGTTGGCGATAAAACAAGAAACAACGCTGTAAACACGCCCGGAAATGAAGAAGAAGAAGCAGTGGCACCGGAAGCAGGAGAAGCGGGAGTTTGAAAAACATAAACATCATTTTTCACCACACGAACATCTGCAGAAATGTTGGCCAAGGCCCCAAAACTGAAGAATACCATCAAATCAAAAATGAAAAGCAACGTTAATGTGAGGCCGGCGTCAGAGGCGATGGTAGGTAGACTTTTGTTTGTATGTTTGTGGCTAATGTGAGCTAATCAGCTGAGTTTTTTTTTACCGATATTGTCTCCGTTTTTCTCAGATTGAACTACTGACGCTGCTTTTCCTGAGCAGTCTGGCTGAGGAGGCGAAGGCCAAAGCTTTTGAGGAGAAATCTGCAACCATCAGAGCTCACCACGTCAAATCAGTCTCCAAGGTTAGTTTAAAGAAAAGCCCAAACTATTAGTGTCTCATAACCTACACAGTAAAGATCCCCTCCACACAGGGTTTAAAATGAAATATACCCTGCTTTAATAATTGTTTTGTTTTGTTAGTTTATTTTGCAAGTTAAAATTTACACAAAAAAATGACAGTGATATACAGTGTACGGAGAGGCAGAAAACCCTACTGGGCTTAGCCTCCCACCTAAAAAGTGTTAAAAGTTCTCAATATTACAGAAATTATATGACCACAAGTGGGAACAAACCAAATGATTACAATATGTATAACAACTACAATAACAGAAATAAAAACAGAAAAAAATGGCCTCAGCATCTGTACATGATACATGAAAACTATCAGTGAAACAAATAAAACATGGAGAAAAAACAATTACAAAACAGCAGTTAAATGTTCCTTTAAACATCTTGTATAACTTTTACAGATGAACATTTTTTTCTCAGGTGGGAAAAGCTATTCCATAACTTTGTACCCCTAAATCTTAACAAAAATTAACCTCTGCAAATAAGAACTTTGGGAAGATGAAGATCTGATGATTGATGAGAATATGAATATTGTTGGTGTATGATGTGGTTTTTCCACACACACAAAAAGTTAAATTATGTTGTTGGCAAATCCTTCTCCCTCATTAAAAATCCTAAATATGCAGAATGTTTCATTTCAAAAGTTGCTGAACTGCTGATCACATATGGGATTAAATTTGTGGCATAATGAATTAATAAACTCAAGAATTCAACCAAAAAAACTGAAAGTTGGGGGAAAAAAGACCTTTAAATGCAAAGCTTGCAATAAAACTCAGTGCTACCTTTGATTACAGTGTTCTCCACTTTTTTTTCACTGATGGAGATTTCTCTTTTGCTTTCCATTTTTCTGCTCAATTTTTCAGTTTCATTTCTGATGCAAAGCTCTTGTTGGTCAATTACTTTTGAAGGGACAGGTCAATGATCTTGTGTGTGTCAAAACTGAAAGTGTAACATCAAGCAGCCAATAGTTTTATGTAAGTTCTGCCTTTGAGGTAATTTCTTCTTTTCAATTTATTTGTTATTCATTTCATTTGTTTGATTATTGGGAGATATTGTTCAGTTATTATGACACAGATGTAATCCCTTAGAAGCAAGCTGTCTCCGAACTTCACTGTCAGTCCATGGAGTGTCCACATCACCATTTTTTAAGTTCATATACAGCATTGTTTTTAACCTTTATTTATTCAGGAAAGTTTAAATGAGAGGTAGCCTCTCTTTCACAGGAACACCCTGGATGTGCATAGGGATTCACTAACCTAACTTCTCAAACCTGTTAGGCACCACTGACCCAGTGAAAAGGTTTACTATTTTACTCCAAAAAAAACCCACACACACTAGATGCCAGAATCACATGCCGTTTGCTGGAGGAGATAATTAACATCATCATTAACCAAAAAATGGCTATTATTACAGATTCATTAACACTAGTATTTGTATCTTATATTGGAGTTGATAACTACAGTACTGATTAAGATGTACTAGTGCTTATTCATAAAGCTAATATTTCCTTTATTGAAAACATGTAAACTTACAGAGATTGTTTCCTTTCTTTATAGAAATTGCTGAAAAAAGCTAGAGGATGAAAACCGTGGAGTGTCATCGTTGTATTTATGATCATCTTACGAACGTAATTGGGACGGCAGCAAGCTTTTGTTCTTCTAAATTTTTTATATTTTTATTGTATTGCCTCCTATTTATGTTCCTGTGTTTAAACCTTTGTTGTATTTAAGTTCTTGTGAATCTATTTTCCAACACCAAATTTGTGTTTTTAATGTCTTGTATAATTATTTTCAGTCCAATTAAAAGATTAATCACTTGTTCTACTGTATATTTTTGTATTCTGTCACAGACTTGTTACATCTACATTTATTTCAAGGAGGAAAATAGTCCAACTACTCTGTCACCGTAGCTCTCGTAGCTTACTACTCATTGGTCTATTTGTGATTCAGTGTTATCATAGATGATTAAAGACACAGTCCCAATTTAGAAATTACAAAAGCCCTATTTGAATAATATGACCTAAATATTTTAACATTGTCACCTGATACTAATAGGACATAGATTGAAAATAATGTGGACTGTTTTTCTTCATCATTCTTCACAATCAGACAATAATATATAAACAGAAGTTTTATTGGATCAACACCTTTTTAGATGAAATTATATTTTAAAAATCCAATTCACTTCCCTTCCCGTAAGGCTTTAGATGGTATTAAAAAGTCTTGCATTTCATTTACATAGTAACATTACTTTTTTTTGTATGGGGTTGTGGAGCTGTTGGGAGACGCTTTACATCTACAAACTACAAGTGATTCTGGTGCCAAAGTGGATTTTGGTGTGTAGTTTCAGACAGTGTAGAAAACACTGTGGCTACTGCTATCCACTGTAGCTAAGAAACTGTTAATGGGTGTTAACTTTAGCAAAAAAAAATTCTAGTCCAACCATCATCCATTTGCTGCCTCTATCTGCGCCCTGGTGAAGTTTATTGATATTGTATCCAGCTGGGGAAAATGTGATATAAAAGTGAATAGTAATTATATGTTTTTGACTGAAAAATATATTATAAAGGTAATAAAAGACAAAGATATTGCATATTGTTTTGTGAGTTCTGCAAAAACACTGCTTGCTCACCACATGAAGGAATTTGAAATGGAAAATAGAATAATTTGAACCATTTAATGGAGAATTTCTTGTAAATATGTTAAAAGCTTTGATCTTCTTGTGATGGACGGCTCAGATTACGGTGCATCCAGGTCTCTCGAGCTCCCGTCTCGCTTTGCTACCATCCATCATGATCTGTGTTTTAAGCCGCACGCTTCACGGCCTCTTTGTCGAGTATGGGCTCAAATTCCTCGTCTCTTCGCGCTACATAGATTATCCGTGTGCTGAGATGCTATCCTGCTCATTCCTTATCACTACAGGGTTCTTCACAGCGAGACACTTCTTCTTTGGTGTGTGAGAAGGTGAAAAGGTCAATTCTAAAATGTCTAATTGCTCAATTATACTAAATGAAAATGTTTTGTGTCTGCTCCACCACAACCTTGAGAATGATTAAAGTTAACCAGACCATTTTGAGCTGCTTAATTCAAATAACTCAAGATTAAAGAGTGTTACCTTTTTTATTATAAAGGTGCAAAAGATAGAAGCTTGTATTTAATGTTATGATGGTTCACATGAATATGAATACAAGGCACATGTCCATATGGTTTACATTGGTCCCTAACTTTGGGCTTTATTGTTCCCTCACTACTTTTGCTGCTTTGCTCTCTGTTCTCCATCTTTATCATTTTACTTTCTCCCTTGTTCTTCTTGGCAGTTCAGACATTCCATGGCCTCCGCTGGTTATTGTCTTCAAGAATCTGATCTGGCACCCCGGCGAGCACAGCCTTGTCATATTTATGCTCCCAGTCAGGTTTAGTGGGTGTTTCTGGGCTTGTGGAGCCCCACCCTTGTAAACTTTGAACCCCTGAACACCCCCCCCTCTCTTTCTCTCTCTTTCTCTCTTTCTCTCTTTCTTCTCTTCTCTCCTCTCCTGACTTCACATGGTTTTAAGATGGAGAACATTATGTTTTATCAACCACACATCCGCACACATTTTCTATTTTAAAACAAACTCTTATCACTTTGCTTCCTCCCACGATTCCAGCTGGCATTTACTCCTCGTCAGTGAAAAGGGAGTTAAACCTCTTCGCACTCTCTTTTTTGGAGATATGCGCTTTGCAGTCTCAATCTAATCTATAATTCTGCTGCATGCATTGATGGATGAGATCCCTCTACAGCAGCTGGCTGCACATCCACAGGCTCCACAGTGTTATTTTATCATTCTACTCTCTCGGTTTGCTCTTGTTCTTGAGGGATTTGTGAAACACGCCCCTCTTCCTCTATCAAAATGAAGAAGTGGCCTGGCCTTAGCGTGCGTTGCCTCTTTGCTGTGTGTGTGTGTGCGCGCGCTCGTGGGTGAGCACCTGTTGACAATTTAAGCCAGCGTCTGGCAGTATCTTTCAGCTCTGTCTCTCAAAGATAAATCAGTCCCAGTGTAAAATCCCACTGCAAAGCTCCTGCTGAGTCATTTTTTTCAGACAAGTCAAAAAAATCAGAAAGCACGGCAGTCCATTTTGGCAGCGATGTTATTATGATGACTGTTCTGTCTTAATAAAGAGCACATGGTCTCAAGTGTGTCAGCGGTTTCTGTTTATGTCTTTGCTATAAGCAGGAATAGTATTATTTTAGTTGAGCAACAATATCCCAAGGCAGTTAGAAATAAGCATCAGTAAACTTGGCCTATTAGCGATTCTGTAAATTTTTGATTCTATGAGATTTGACAGGCTCTGAAAAGATTATGTACCAAGCAGAGATTCATGACTTGAAGAGGAGAGGCATTTCCAGGAAAAGCCTGTTGCATGAAGGGGAACATTGGAGAGTTCAAGTCTGTTTTGGAGAAGTGCATGAGGAGCCATAGAGTTCCCAAAACAGGCGATAACACACACCGGGATGCCAAACAATAAATCCTCTGGAGGGTCACAGTTTTCATCACCTTCCAGAGTTTTTGTGAGAATCGCAGATGCTTTCTGACACCTCCTGAGTTCAGGTTTTCATTTTTCTCATTGGGAGGTAGTCAAATCATCCTGTATTTTGGGGTTTTCATTTCCTGATTCCGTCCTTAATGTGAAACATGCAGTACCCAATGATGGCTTAAGTTGATCTAAATATTTCTTTTAAAAAGTGGGCACATGGGAATTGCAGTTTTTTCCTGCAGTGAATGTGTTTTTTTTTTGTTTTTTTTTTTTTTTTCCAATTCCTATTTATTCCATTTTTGTTTCTTAATCCAGCCTGTGTGAGGAGACTTTGAAAAGCTGGTGTTAATTTTGTGATGATATGCTTCAAAAACATAGTCATGTCTCTCTGTTTTAAATGGAACCAAATGAGGGCATATTTTGTTTTCAGTCACACACCCGCGCATTTGCCAGTAGATGTACCAATGACTTAAGCTTTCAGACTTTAAAAATACCTATAAACATGCAATGAACCACTTGTTGTTTAATAAGTTTACATAATGATGATGTCTTACCAATCTCATTTAAAATCTGTTCTCTTCTAAACTAACTGTGATACAAAATTATGCTGAGAGTGCACAGGGAAATATATCCCTTTCAGCAGCTTAAACTTGAAACCAGGCTTCTAGTGTCAGACTTGGCAAAAACAAGGTCAAACATCCAGTTGGCAAAAACATATTTTTGATTTCAGGGGAACTTTATTTAAAAAGGTTAACAGAAAGTGCTGTATTATTATTCACAGCCTGTGTGCTGCTGTTGATGTGATGATGGCTCAGGAGGAGGGTCGAGAATCACAGGAGAGGAGGGTGAGAGTATGCGAGGGGAAACAGGGACAAACCCACAGCAGCTTCTCCAAACTTTACATTTGATCTTAGTTGCTGCTGTTATTTCATGGTTTATCTTCTGTTTGAATTTCTTATGACGGTTTACTCACTTTAGTGATCTTATGGACACAAGAAAACATATAGCAGGACTCAAAACTCGACTGCTGTCTTGACCTGGCTGGAATCTCTACATGGGTCCATTTAATTGGATTTTGTAGTGCAAATTCAAGATGGGATATGGGATGTGAACCAAGATGTCTTTGCTGACTGGATCAATGTGGTACTAAAGGTGAAGGAAAATGCGGATACCATCATTACTTTGGATTCTGCACTTTATGAATCTCACAAAGGGTCAAGATAACACAAAGATTCTGCGATACAGACGTAAGTTTTGCCAGCATGTCTTGTCTTTCCCACCTCTTCAATAGTAGTATTAGGTGTTGCTCCTGTGATATTTGCCTTATCCTTTCCAATTTGTCTGGTAGAAGATTGCAAACTGTAGACAGACACTACATATGGAGACAATAAGTGTGTGCTTTGAGCTTTCAGGGAACAATGTGGTCATAGATTTCCATTGGTTTCACTCATTTGCACACTACAAATGTGAAAGCTTGGCTTTTTCTGTTGGCTCTATTCTCATAAAACTAAGCAGTTTAATCATTAGTTTTAGAGCACTTTAGTATTTTTTTTATTTTTATTTTTTTTCACATAAGCACAGAAAGATAACAAAGCTCACTCACTGTTATTAGATTCAGACATCACCAGTTAGTCGCTCTTCCATATGCACACACTCACTTCTTTATTTACCTCTTACTCGTGGCAGGTAGCTCCTCAGTGAGCGGACTCTGCCAGGCAGGTTGTGCAACCTGCTCGACCATGAATGGCTGCCTGTCCTGTAAACCTCGCCTCTTCTTCCACCTGGAAATGGATGGGATGAGGCAGAGGGGTTCCTGTCTGTCATCGTGCCCCCGGGGTCACTACAGCACTCGCTCGCCACACATCAACACCTGCACTAGTAGGTACCGATGAACACATGTAGGCGTGTTGAAATGATGTAATGTGTTTTGAGAAAGCATGAGTGAGACTAGACTAAATTCAGTGTGTCTGATTCCATAGAACTTGTGATAGGTGGCTTTAATGTGAACAACTCTTGACTAAATGCATTCAAAGTCATCTGTCATACTTAAAATAGCCACTCTTAATGTTAAGAGAAGGAAACACAGACATCTTTTGGTGTCCTGGTCACTCTGCACTCAAAAAGGTTAATTCCCATTTGCCCACAGGGTGCAAGGAAGACTGTGCTTCCTGCTTCAGTGAAACGTTCTGCACACGCTGTCACCCAGGCCACTTCCTGTTCCGGGGCAAATGTGAAGACAGCTGTCCGAAGGGGCTAACAGCAAACGCAGCAATGCGAGAATGTACAGGTGAGACACTGCTCTTCAATACAGTACAATATTCATGAAGGCTGTGCCAGGAAAAATATTTATCCACTAAGCTCCAACAAAGCTGCATCAGAATTCAGCGGATAAACCTCAAACCTCTCTTAAAATGAGAAAATATTTTTCCACAAAAGAACTGCCTTTTTGTAATGTGTGTTGTTTTTGGCTATGTTCATTGTTCCATTCAGAAGTAATACAAGCTTTAAGATAAGTAAGAGAGAAGTTTTTGCCAAAACTGCAGCGCATTGTAATATGTTTGTATCCCTCTACCTCAGAATGCCCTGTAGGATTTGAGCTGTGTGTGAGGAGTAACATGTGTGCGAGGTGTAGAGCAGATCTGTACTTTCTTCACGGCCAGTGCCATATAACCTGCCCGAGAGGATTTGAGCCCGATGTTCAGCTCATGCAGTGCATCCCCCAAGGTAAAAGATATTTCAATAACAACCCACATGCATTTGACATATCAGACACATACAACCACAAACAACATTTATGCATCGTCAGCATTTGCATTCACACTGTTTTATGTTTTCAGCTCTTGCCATTTGTGAGTGTCTATATCATAATCTGTTCTTCTAATTTCATAGTGGACTGTGAGGTAGGAGAATGGACAGAGTGGGGTCCATGCATTCGGAAACGCAGCACGCGGGCCTACAGGAAGGGAAAGGAGACACGTACCCGACAATTCCTGCGTGCCCCTAGTATCTATGGTGACCCCTGCCCACACCTGTCAGAGATCAGGAAGTGTGTCACCAAAAAGAGACTGAGTCAAAAAAGGCTGTGGTAAATTCAAAGGGAGATCTTTCTGAAATTGTATACACACTCACCTTCTACACTGGCTGGCAACTAAGAAAAATGTGGAAAATTCTTGTAAATTGTAAAAATGTAAAAGTAAAACCTCAAATAAAACTGATTTTTATATGCATTCCAGCAGAAGTTAATAAAAGGGATGGATGACTGATGAAAAGAAATTCAACATCTTTGCACCACCTTTGGACTCATCTGGATTCATTATATGAACAGTATTTATGTTGTATTGATGCGACTGGTGGCCAGTTATGGTAAAATTAGCTTTTAGGTTTTACATACTGATGGCCTAAGATGACTGTTGCGGAGTGTATGCCTTATCGAAATTTTGTTAAGACTCTTACACACTGTCTTCTTACTTTTATGACAATTTATTAAGATGTTCACCAAAACATTGCCCCTTTATAACAGAAAACATTCTGACATGACGGTAGGAAAATCTCAAGCACAAATGATGTATTAATTACTTTGGTTTCTGGGTCCTCATATTGTACCTGCTGGCTCGCTATCACGTGGCTTGCATGGATACTTGAATAGAAGAGAGCCATCATTAATGTTATTAGTAACTTTTGTTACTAAGACCAGTGAAAATATCTGCTGTGAAAAAGGCTCATTTGTGAGCACTAATTAGTCCCACAAAATACATTTATTCAAATAATAAGGAAAACATATATAAAATAAACAAAGGACACAAGAAACCTTAATTAGTATATAATAATGTCAACATTTCCCTGTGTAATTGACATTTAGGACTATACCTCTGAACGTACTGTTAAAAATAATTTATAATAATTCAGTAATTGGAACAAAATGTATACTATTACGAAACAAAATATAACAATTACACAATTAGTATACTATTACATACTGTATTATTGTATCGTATTATTATATACTCTATTGTATATAATACAGTATTGAAGTTAACATTCATAATTTGTGTATGTGGATATTTTATGAAGAAATTAATGAAATAATGATACAAAAAGACTATTATACCAAAACAAACCTGTCCATTGAGCTCGGTATTTCTCAAAAAAGCTGTCCTTTTTGTAAATTAATGAATTTTGCTTCTTTTTCCTCCACTGTTTGTTGTGCTCATATCAGCTGATCCATTAACACACACAGTACCCCAATTTTTATGTCTAGGACGGCGTGGCCATGACCCGTCCTACTCTATCTCTGATTGGCTAATACTCGTTGCCTTCGTTGGTTGGGTTGGTTAGATTGAGGCATGAGGAATGTGATTGGTTAGAACATCAAGGGGAAACCAATCAGAGACTGAGTTTAGTGGGTAATGACATTGCTTTCCTAGGGAAAGAAATAACATACTGTACGTGCTGTGTGCGCGGCTACACAGCAGTCATTACTTGGCGTTACTTTAAAACTACACATACATGCGGCTTTGTAAATATCTTCATCTGCGCTTCTGCTAAGGACGCTTGTAGAGGCATCCCAATGTCCAGGTGAGTAGCCTGTAATAGTAGAGACGTTAAGAAGCATAGTGACAGCTAACATGCTAACTACATATGCTATAACAGCTGTCAAGTTAACCTTAGCTGGGGCTAATCATATGTGCTTTTTAATGTACCTCACACTAAACAGACACGCCGCTGACTTTATTTCAATTAATGTAGTTTAGCCTTGTTAATGCAGTGTCATTGGCAAATTAGTAATTTAGCTTACGTTAGCTTAGCAATAGCTAGTGGGTGGGTGTGTTGTCAGTCATCAGAAAGGGGCCTTTGCAAAGGTTATAATAACTCGTAATAATTAATTTATAGTGAAACTTCTATGTCACACTTCAGCTTGACAGACTACCATTATTTGGAAAGTTAATTTATTAGAAGTAGTTGTATTTGTAACAACTTAAGCTCAGTGTGCAAGAGGGTGTTTCCTAAACTGTCAACAACGCTGCGCATGTCAAGTGAGACTAATAATAAATCGCATGCCTATATTGTTATGATCAGTGTATCAAAGTATGCAACTATGCAAAACAGCATTGCCCTGCCAGATCTTTCCTGACAGTTGTTTGTTTTTCTCTGCAGCATGGCAGGCTGTGGAGAAGTGGACTGTTCAGTGAGCGACCCTGCTCCCTCCAAGCAAATAGGAGATAACTGTTATACAGCTAGCTCCAGCTCTGCCTCCACCCCAGAGTGTTCCATCTGCCTGCAGAACTGCGTCCACCCTGTACGCCTCCCTTGCTGCCATGTCTTTTGTTTCCTGTGTGTGAAAGGTGCCTCCTGGCACAGCAAACGCTGCGCTCTCTGCCGGCAGGAGGTCCCAGAGGACTTCCTGGAGCGGCCAGTTCTCCTCTCACCTGAGGAACTGAAAGCAGCAGCTTCAGGGGTGAGCCGAAGTGGAGTGACAGGGAGCGGTTCCCGTGGGGACTACGCATGGTACTATGAGGGGCGCAATGGCTGGTGGCAGTATGATGAGAGGACCACCCGTGAGCTGGAGGAGGCCTTTGCCAAAGGGAGGAAGAGCATAGAGATGCTGATTGCAGGGTTCCTATATGTGGCAGATCTGGAGAACATGGTGCAATATCGACGAAATGAGCATGGCCGCAGACGCAAGATAAAGAGGGACGTTGTAGATATCCCTAAGAAGGGGGTGGCAGGACTGAGGTTAGACCCTGAACCTGCACCCATCCCTGCTTTACCAGTACCAGTCACCCCATCAGCAACAGAACGTGTCAGTTCAGCTGATGGATCAGACATTGCAGGCCAATCACAGCCTATGACCTTTGGGATTTTGGCGTCTTTTCCCCCTGTTAGACCTCCAACACTCCTAGGGCGCCATCTCACCAGTCCTCCATCTTCATCACCCTCAACCTTGGAAGAGTCTTTATCCCAGCTTACAATCAGCCAGCCAGAGGGCGGAGAGTTGGAAGAGGACGATGAGCTTCACAATCAGACGTATGAGTACACATCCGGCAGCAGTGAGAGTGAGGAGGAAAGGCAAGAATTGGGGAGAGGCAGAGCAGAATCGATGCCATGGCGACATAGGCAAAGACCGCTAAGAGACACCCAGCCGGCTAGAATGCCTCCAAGGGGCGGACCGTCCAGCTCTGCACTCAGTCTCCGCTCACGTAGCCCTGATGGACAGTGTACTGTGACAGAAGTGTGACCATGATTGACAGCGGTTCTGTTCTTATACAGACGACAGATAAACTCTTGTCAGTTCAGCAAAAAAAGTGTGAAAGTACTTGTGCATATTTAAAAGGTCCCATGAAATGCAAAAATGACCCCCCTCACACACATCTATCATATGATCTAAAACTGCATTTCATCCTTTTTTATCTGGAAAGTTAAACTAATTTTATTGGGGATCTTGCTGACCTTCATTTCCATAACTTGCAGAGGTAACTAGCAGTAGTGGCAGTGACAGGGGATATATTTTGCAAAAATGTAATTGACAGCTCTCTCCAATACTAATATATAAACCTGGCACTAGGATAAAATCATGTCCCTCATTGTTGTCCTTGCTTTTGTCCTCCACTTGCATGTAGGTCAGGCATGTCCAAACTATTCCACAAAGAGCCATGTGGTTGCAGGTTTTCATTCCAACAAAGCAGGAACACACCAGGCTTGACTGATTTTATCCACTGATCTCAGGCTTCAGACAGTTGATTGGTCGAATCATGTGTGCTCACAGCCCTTTATAGAATAGTTCGGATATGCCTGATGTAGGTGAAAGGTGAAAACACCTGAAACCATAAGAAAAAGTTACAATCTTGAAGCCGTTTCAAGGGACCTTTTTAATAGGTGAATTAAAGCCTTTCATTAAAAATATCAAAAGCTAGTTTTAGCCAGCAATATATGTGGAAACTGTATGCGTCGCCCTCAGCCACAGGTTATGTTGTAACGCATTAAAAGAAAATTCTGTTTCCAGGACAATACATGTGACAACTTAAGGCAATGTCGTCCAAAAACGACTATCTGTCACCGCCTTTACACCAGTATCTGCAATACAGCCTTGTTGAAACTAAATGACATATTCATTGTTTTCTAATCTTTGGAGCTCATTGTTGATGCGGCTGATATTTTTGTAAGTTTCTTTTTTTCTTTTTGCAAGTGATGGTGTAAAAATCAAGCTTAAATGTAGCACCTCATGTACTACTTAAAGTACTGAGGGTAAAAATGGCCTCCTTTTTCCTTATTTGCTGTTTAGGTTATTTGAAGTTAACTTTAATTAAGACCTAATTAATAACCATTTAGAATGAAGTGTGTGTGCTTGTGCGTGCGTGTGTGTGTGTATGTATATGTTTTAGTGTGGAAATCTTGTTTTGAAAATGATGTGTGTTTGTGTTGTTGCAAGCAATGTTGGGTGTTGAAAAGCTACTGGCAGAACCACTGGAAAGTACCAGGCTATATGTAGATAGGCACATTAGGATATCTATTTCTTGTCATTGTCATGCTTTTGATAGGGCTACTATCAAAGCACTGGCCTCAACATGCACTTGGACAAACTTTAGCCGACCTCGCACGCTCCCCTTTCACTTCAGCTGCTATTATGTTTACTGTCAACTTCTCATTGTTGGTGTCTTATCTGAATTACCTAAAACCAATTGTCTCTGTGGTGTAGCCCCCGTGGTGTTTTGTCGAGTTATTAAAAGTGTTTGTCTATAAGTTAAAATCAGATGTTTTTTTAAAAATGTTTTAATATAAGTGGAATACATTACAGGATTATGGGAATGTGTGGCACTGATCCATAGGCCTGTTTGCAATATGTGTCATGATTTTAGTGCAGTGTACGTAAGAGATTCCACAGGATGGAGCTATTGCACAAATTAAGTGGAGCCTCCCACACCCGTTGTTTGAGACCCCCTTAACAGGCTCCAAAGCTTGAAATCCTGCCAGTGAGTCAACAAAGCAAGTATGGCTCTTGACTGTAGATATTTTCCTTGTTTACACAGTGTTTAACAAGAGATTCTTAAGCTTTAATTAAGGCAGTAGAATTTACTTGTTCCCTTGGCTTCATTTAAATCCACCATTCAAGTTTTCTATTATGTGCATTTCTGGGTGGTTCAACCCAAAAAGAAAAATGTAATTAGAGCACTGAAATTATAGAAAGTGGTTGAAAATGCCTAAACGTCTTTGCACTTTGAAAAACAAGAGTTACCTCTTTATGCCTTGTAAATCAATAGTTAATAAATCAATTATTTAATAAACAGAAAATGAATATTCAATAATATTAGCAATTGATTCATTGTACAGAGGGTAAATATAGCTTACTTTTTACTTTTATCAAGGTAAACTCAAAGGAAAACTAAGACACATTTTGGGCATTTATCAGATTGTGGGGTGAATTTTTCACTATTTTTTTGCAATTGTATTGACTAAATAGTTAATTAATCAAAATTATAAAGCAACAGATTATATACCCCTAGTCAACAGCCTGTGTGGTCATACCTGGTTTACTTTAGTAGTTACTAAGTGTTTGTAGGAGATAGAAATATATTCTGTAATTGTTTTATAAATACATTTTTTATGTGACCAAATTTTTGGGAAAATATCTTGGAATATGTTATTATTGAGTAACTTAGTAAATTGTGTATACTAACCAGATATCCTCTTTCAAACTAAGCCATAACATATTTTCTTAATCTTCTCCCTTTATACAACACAACAGTGGTTATATCTATAGCTTTTTGGTTTTGGTCTTGTCTCATACTGCTGAAAAGGAACTGTGATTACATGCTATGGTTACAGGACTAGTCAAGAATAAAGTGTGTGCTCTGCACAGGTCTGTTTCAGGTTTGTGGGGAGATGAGACATTGCTAAAACCAAGACCACTGTCACCGATGCAGCTGCTCTGCAGCATTTGCCAGCTGAAGCAAACCACAGGCCCAGTGTGTGGAGTCGGACTGTGACTTGAATTAGAAACACAGTTTAATGAGCCAGGCTTTGGTTTTCTTTTGAGAGTTTCCATAGAAATGAGTACAATGACGAGGGTGGCAAAATACTTTTGGGGATAATTTACATCTGCAGGCCACACTCATTCCTCTACATACACGCCACAGCCATCATTACTACATATCTAAATTCAGGTCCTTTTCCAGTATCTTTTTTGAACCAATTTTATGATATAATGTTTTACACTTCTTAGGAGAATAGCAAGTTATTCACATCTGTTGTGTAATACCTATTGTACATTTTGATCATTAGCAAGTGGATTTAAATTCATATACGAGCCTATATGGCTACTTAAGCTTAATTGTAGTTTAGGCAAATTTAACCCATATGATAACCAATAAATATTCCACTTCTGGGGTACATCTGCTACTTGTAACCACCATTACTTATAGGCAAGAGACACATTGATATCTCACCATGTTAGTTGCCCTAATGTGACCCATATGTCAGCCTATCACTAACTTACAGTATGTGGCACCCACATGGTCATGTAGACAGCAGTGTTTTTGATTTATTTTGGTGCTCTGGTAACACTTGAAACCCCCCTATTCAGCATTTATAAGCACTATTCAAAGATTTAATAGATGGTTTATTATACACTCTAGCACTGAATTATAAATGATTGATTGGTAAATAGGGGGATTGTGCGTGACATATTACCATTATGCTTTGCTCAAAACTTGTTCACTTTGCACATTAACTCTCATTTAACTTTATTGCAGCTCAGAATAATCAAATTGAATGCAAAAATGGTGATATACATAGGACAAAGATAAAACAAACCTGCAGACCTGGCTTCTGGCTGACAAAGGCTGCAGTTCAGTAATAATCAGTGTGACATGACGAAACATTAACAGTGGAAATAACACTTAGAATAGTACTTGCGTGATGTATACTGAGACATCAGTAATGTGCCCTATATTATTTTTTAGGGCATCAACTTTACTGGCAAGCTGTGTGACACTGACAGTCAGATTTATATGTCATGGAAAAAGTGACTGCATTTAGATTGGACATGTATGGATGAGAGTTTGGTGAGGGACGTGTCAGGGCATGAGATGTTTGCCAATCTGAAGGACACCAACAGAGGAAGGGGAGCTAAATGAATCTGAAAAAAGAACAATGACATGGTTTTTGAGTTAAATAGAGTGTGTATGTCTTCACGTGCATGATAAGAGGACATTGACTGCTCTTGATCTGGGCATGCAATGTACTATAGGGCCAGACATAGTTTCCCAGCCCAACACACACACACACACACACACACACACACACACACACACACACACACACACACACACACACACACACACACACATACACACATACACATATATACACACATACACAGACAGACAGGAGACAACAGTACTATATGTTTTCAGACACATAGCTGCCCTTTAACTGTACTATCATATCCTGCTCAAATGCCCTCTGTAGCCTCCCTCTTCACACCACAGAAAATACACACCCTGTCTCCAATCCCTCCACAAATAGTTCCGTCATACCCACATCTCTCGCCACCCCGAGGCCCACAGTAGAGCATTGTTGTTGTGGGGATTATTTATGACCTTGTTTTTCTTGAGCAAGGTCAATTTGTTGTTCCTATTAAGCATATGTGCTCTTAAAAACTGTAGAAAATAAAGAACATGCATGCCAATTGACAGCTACTTTTACTCTAACATATTCTACATATAGTATTTGTGTAGGTATAATGGTGCAGTTGCGGAATTCTCACAAAAACATTCAGTATTTGGATTCAGTCCTGCAGCTGTATGTTGGGTCCATACATTTATGAATGTCATGAGTATTTCTAACCATAATGACGAGATTCACAGACAGGGTATCTCACCCCTTCAGGAGCCAGGAATGACCTCACTCCTACTGTAACCATCATCGACCTAACACTATTAGAGCCTATCAAGTGACATGCCTCGCTAAGCTTGGCGCTACTAAACCATTTATAACAACGATGCGTCACGTCATTACTATGATGACTTCTGAAATCATAAAGTTTATATTCTGGGTATTAACCATTTCTAAATACAGTACAGTCTACTTCTGGTTTGTGTTCTATTATTGCTGCTATCTAATGAGGTGTGTCAGGTAAGGTGCAGCAAAGTGGCTACTGTTACGTACACTGAGCTAGAAGTTTGCAGTATTCTTTCATGCATGTACAATACTGGCTGGCCTGTCAGTTGATTCTTGAGTGGCATGAGTGTTCATTGCTCATGTTTTATTCTCACAGTTTTCTGAACTGAGAAGGGGTTACAGATCACCATGGACAGTCATTTGCCACACCAACCAGCATGTTTCTGCATGTTTTTTCTTCCTGAGAGCAGTTTCATTTTCTTATATCAGTTGCCTCTTCATCTCTTTTTTGAATGCAGTTTTCTTGTGATATAGTTATCGTCTTTATTTTCATGACAGTGAATGAAAAAGGTTCAGCAGTGCTGTAAAACAGTCAATATAATATATAATATAATCATTAGTAATGCTCTTTTGGAGGGTTGGGTGATGTTGTCATTGACAAAATAAGTTAAACAACATAATTAAAGAACTAATTTTGTTTATTTACTATATCTAAACATATACTGTATATATCACTAGTGATTAGGGGCTTAGATGGGGGCCCATGACAGTTGACTACATAATAATCGAGTCCCTAAGTGTTTGTAATTAAACACTTTGATATTTGGGGAAATACACTTATTTGCTTTCTTGCTACGCGTCAGATAAAATCAATACTTCTTTCATGTCTCTACACTAAATTTTATGCTACAGCCAGCATGCAATTAGCTTAGCTTAGCATAAAGACTGGAAATAAAGGGAACCACTAGACTGGCTCCAACACTTTTACAGCTTACTAATGAACATATTGTATCAGTTTTTATAAAAAAAACAAAGTGTTCCAATGACAAGTTGTGGTATTATGATTTCTTGGCAGGGTGCAGTGACTTCTCAAACTCTCCTCTGGCTGCTTGGCAAGAGTCGTGAGACCACTGGGGGAACCAGGACGTTTTATGGACAGGACTACAAGACTCAGCTTTAGAGATGCAGGTAGGTCGATTTTTTTTTCTTTTTTACCCTTGGACAGAGAGAAGCTGTTTCTTTGTAGTCTGCATAAGTTTAGCTATTTGTGCCTAAAAATGTATCAACTATGTAGAACAAGAAGATGTGTATCGAACTGCTTTTATGTTAAGTCATGCTCATTGTCAGTTTGAATCGCCATAGTGAAAATAACAAAGGCCGTTCAGTGGGACACATCACCACATGATATTTTACATTTGTCAACCACCTACACGTGCTCCAAAGGAGTTTCTGTGTGTTAGGGAGGGAGCAATGTGACAGTTGCACCTCCATCATTAGCTCTGACTCTCATTCCAGCCTGTCAGCCCCTCCAGCACAATAAAGACACACAAGAAACATCTCTGTGTTGGCCCTATTGACACCAGCTTCAATTCACATTGTCTCAAATATCGTTTGCCTAATTTCTGTCACTCTTGTCTACTCTGTCCGATTCTTTGAACAAAATAAATGTCATTCCCATCAACCTCAGATGTACTTTGTGTTTAGTGGTAATTGACAAGTCTAAGATGGCCTTCATGGAAAATGTTATACTTACTAAACATCAGCATATTTCTGGCATTTTAATTTTTGATTTTTGTATTTGTAACTTGAGCTTCCCTTGGTACAATAAATGTTCATTGTTCATTCCCAGGAAAGTGCTCATGCTCTCTAGAGACTTCCACCTGCTAAGGCAGCTAACTTCAGTTTAACTCTACAGCTAACTTGAATTGGTATAAAACAATTGAATCATGAGTTGCTTCTAGACTTTCACAATGTGAATGCACTGAATGGATCAAATGTGAAAGTGAAACATCATTTCGAAGGGGTTATGACGCTAAAAAAATGTAGCCACTGTTTTACAGGTACTCCTTTTCCCTTTTTGGGCCTCTGTTGGACCCTGAAGTTCTGCTATTGTTGTATTGTTGTTGTCTGCTATGTACAGTACTGTGGAGAGGAATAACCCCTTGGGGACAGTAAAGTCTAAAGTCTAATGTTGTGATTCCACAGTTTGGCCACTTTGTCAAACTGACTTGAAAGATCGGTGCTGTCCCTGGGGTTCATAGGGGCCACAGGATAGGTACTTGTGGTTCCCACGAATTTGAACTTCCTTGTGAGTATTGTGACGTTAGCATTTAGCACAAAGCACCGCTGTTCCTAAGTGTGAGAGGCGCACAGAGGCCAGCCGACTAACCAGGTAGTCGCTCCCAGCTGACCGCTCCATTGAATCCAAATTAAAATTGGTCATTCGGCACTTGATAAATAGACCACTATAGTCACCTCTGCCGGGCAACACCAGCTAATCCCACGAGAGCACCCGCTCTTGTTTTGAAAGGCGAGCCTCAGGGGTTGTCTTTCAAAGGGGAGATATTTGGGCCCCATTCTATTTTAATGGAGAGGGCTGAGATTCTCAAGAACCCTGTAGGGTCCTCCCGGCTGTCCTTGATGGTCCCACCTCTTGTACCGCTACACTCATCATCCGGCATTTGAGATGGCTGCTTCAATGGATGGACGCAGACACACTGACAGTTCGGACAAGTGGACCAAGATAGAGTGAGCTGGACCGTGACACTAGCTCTGGTACAACAGATGGGACGTTTTGTACTTTGTAGATTAAGTGGGTGAAAAATGGAAGTGCAGAGTGGTTTGATTTAAAAGTACACCAATGGTCTAACAGGGTTGACCCCAAAATTCATAATTTAAGTCATCAGCACTCCCAGTAGATGAACAACAGCTTAGAAATCTATGTCATGCATGTTAGTGATACAGGTGTTCAGGAGGAGTGGGCTCTACAACAATTGCAACCAGTATCCTTAAAATCTGGAGTATTATTTAATATCTTAAATGTGTAAGGTACAGACAGAGAGCACCCCATGTTTTAGTTCTGCAGTACTCTAAATTGTTCTTTGATGTCAGGTCTGTATAAAAGTTGTGTCCTCAGCCTTTGAATGTGTGCTCAACACTAAAAGATCAGTAAAAAAAAACAGGTGTCCATCTTCTCTGCTTGTTTATGAAACCACACACTCACATGTCCGGTGCAGGTGGATGCCAATGTTGAAGACTTCCTTTGAAAGAGAGGAAAAATGCAAACACTGTAGAACTGGAAAGTATACTAACATGCATGTTGTTTGAAACATGCAAACGTCTGTGGACTGTTGGGTTTTAACTAGATAACGCCTCCATATAATGCAAAATGATGGACTTAACAACCCTGTAAAACAGCTGTAAAACAGCTCAGTTTCGGGTCATTCATCCCCTTTATGTTTAACCTCTGGAACAGGGTGGTCCTGTCACTCTGTTCACATTTTTGTGAGACACACACACACACACACACACACACACACATACGAGTGGCAGTTAGCTATCTATTTTGAGTCTGTCGCAGTAGCAACTGACACATGCTGAGGATTTCAGTGTAGACCCCCAAGTCCCACACCAATGAATGAGTGGCTCATCAGGCTAGAGATGCGACTCGGGGGGCAGAGGGCACGGGACAGGGGACAGGTGTATGTGGGCAAGAAGAGGCAGGAAGCAGCGTGAGATTCACACGTGTCCCAGACAACCTAGAAGACATTATGTCAGCCACTAGAAGCTTATCCAGATAAATGTAACACTCTTAATCACGCATGTATAGAAGATACTGTATATCGAGTCTTGTTAACATGAATAGAGGCTCTGCAGTCTGCCTGGCAACCAGTGTAGACAGCCTGTCTCTTATCAGTGAATTCTGAATGGTTATAACTAAATAAACCTGTCTTGTGCGTTTCAAATGCTCTAATAGTATACATGACAAAAACACATCAACTTCTGGGCTAAAATGAGACTATTTCCATTCACATAACATTATGAAGCAACATGATCTGTTATGCCATTTCAACAAAGTAATGAATGCTTGAACGTTTATATATTATCAAAAATCCAGTTAAATATTATGTTGATTTTTGAAAAATTGCAATGAAAACCACATACAGGAGCCAGGAATAGCTGTGGTGACAATAATCTTATTTTATTCCACTACCTTGAGAAATCATTTTCTTGTTGATAATTTTGTTATTTCTTTCTTGAGATAACCATATAAATATCAAATTTTTGCAACACAATGACTTCTGTTATCTCAAGATAAGATATTTTCATCATGTCAGCACAGATGCTCTGGTCTTGACTATTTTAGTTGATATAAAAACTGACCTAATGTTTTAGATTAACCCCGTCACAAAATGTAATAATTAAGTAAAAGACTGAAATTATATAACAATGAGCTAATAAATAGGTGTTGCAAACAGCATTTTTACATTTGGACTTGTCATAACAGGTAAAGCATAGATGCAACTAATCACAATAGCAATGGCTCAGTTGCTTTTCCTGTCACCATTTTATTAATTGCACCTGTATTCTTCCTGCTATGACATGTCAATATATCTTCTGTAAAAATGGCGTATTCAAAACATTGATTCTAGAGTGTCTCCTGCAATTAAGTACCCATACTTGCACACAGATAATTTTGCTCCTCTTTTTGTAATAGAGGGAAGATTATATTTAAGTGTTGAACATCGCCCTTTTAGGTTCCTGTCTTTGGTGGCATCACAGGACACAAATGCACATGGGTGTCCTTTTATATCTAGTCTGATCTTGCACACACGCACACACACTATAGTAACTCATTCATAAGTGCAGATCAGCACCCCTACCATGATCAAAGCCATGAGAATAGTTTGTACCCAGATGTCATAAAAAAGGCCAATACATGCAGCAGTACATACAGTTGGTCGGACATCTTCATGAATGTGTTTGTGTAAAGATTGCTGTATAGTAAGAGGACTGGCGCACAAAAGCCCACGATAAGTTGTGCAATTCAGCTGAAATACTCCTAGAACTCTTTAGTGCTATGATGCAAAACTATATTTTGAGTGGGTGTGATAACTTGGCCCTCTGACGTCAGGGGAGTCATAGCTACAGTTCAGCTGTCTGCTCTTGTGTTCCCTTTCTTTCTCTCTCTGTCATCTGTCTGCCCTCGTGAATAGCCCGTCCAGTGGGGAACATGCTGTGCCAAGCTCTGCCATGCTGTGTCTGTCTGCAAAGAGTGTGTACAGTCAGGGAAGCAGGGAAAAAGAGTGGAGGCTGAAGGAACAGGAGGAGAAATAATGTAATTTTTTCACTCTTTATCCAGTGGATTTCCTGTTTAACTATTAGGTCATGCAGGCACTAGCTTGCCAAGAGTTAGCAGGGGGCCTGATGAGGACATAGGGGAGATGGCCAACAAGACGCCTTGTTAAAATACCCTCATGCAGCCAAAGGAGGTGCCAACCTGTAAGATGGGCTCTCACTTACACATAGATGCACAGACTGAGAGTAGGGATAGGCAAGCAGCCAGAGGAGAGAGGAAAAAAAGGATGTAATAGGCAAGCAGGTAGGGGAAAAGTAGTCTTGAAACCAGTTATAGTAGAAAAAAGGGGGGAATATTCTGACCCCATTCTATTTAAATGGCAAGGTCTGGTATTCTGAAGAACAATTAAAGTAAAAGTGAAAGCAACAGGTAGAGTTGATTGTAAGGTTTGTACCCCGAGGTGTAAATGAAATATATTTGAAATATATTTGTTTTACATAATTGATGTAGGCAGAAATGGGAATAGGTAAGATAAAAGAAAGAGAGATAGAGAAACAGAGAGAAACCAAAATCCCCCCCCCCCCCACCACCACCACCACCACCACCACCACCACCCACCACCCACTCTTTATTTATACCCCTAAAGACAGCGGGCTAAGATTTCTGGCACCAAAACACACGTCACGCTTGCTATTTCTGTCTGAGGTGCCACATAGCGCCGAGAGGTTGGGTGACATGGCTGAGGCATCATGGGGCCAAGGGACTTCCGTACACCCACGCAGCCCTTTACATGACATTTCACACTTTGGATACCTTTGTGCATGTTTGTGACTGTGTGACAGAGCATGCTAACAAGCACAGAATTGTTTCTTGATGAGGAAAGTGTAAGATGTCACAAGTATAAATTTTATGCTCTGAGCGTGTGTGTGTATGTTTATGAATCGGAGAGTGCGTGAGTGTGTTTCTTCACCTTCTGAAGAGGAGGTGTCAGGAAAGCCAGAGGTTGTTGATTCAGTCTTATGAGGCGCGAAACACAGTGTGAAAAGTGATCCCTCATGGTACACAATCACTCTGCCCTGTATACCTGATATCCTAGTAACGTAACATAGCTGGTCTTGAACCAACACTGTGCAGCGTTAATGTGTTTCACAGCATGCTTCAGAGAGTATAATCGTGACATATTTCATATAATTCAGCCTGTCATATATGAGACTCAAAGATCACCCTATTGTTGTCATGTATCCTGCAGTTGCTCAGGTATTTTTGAACCAGCTGATGTGTTGAAGTTCGCGGACAGTTAGCTCATTTGCAGCGGCACCTAACATTGCTTGGGCTAAGACTTGAACTGCCATTGCAGTTGTATGCAGGGAGCAGCTGGTGTCAGATACCCATATGTTCATGGTGCACTAAATCATCATCACCCTGAAATGTGACCCATTAATAATGGGACAATAGAATGCAACGCTGCAATAGAAAAAGATGGAGCCCTTATATCAAAGCACTGTCATATTTATTACCAAGAAAAAAAAATACATTAAAGGCATATCATAGTCATTTGTCACAGCTGTTATTTGAACATCTTAAATATATTACTTTGACAATATTATACAGTAAAACACACTGTTGTTGACAGTTGCTGCTGGGGGGCACAGTTGCAACACAATTTACTCACACTGGTGGCTAGATCGAATTTGATTCAACCTGACAACCATGAGGATTGAACACAGGAGCATGCACCCTCAAACTAGGGCTGCATGCAAAATCTCATTATACAGGAAATCACCTGAAATTCAATACAAAACAGAGAGGAAAGTGGATAAGGGTAAAACTGCAACAAAGCAATATATCAATGTGTTGACCAAGTTTTGGCACAGAACAAGCAAAAAACAACAACACAGCAACACTGGAGAATGTTGTGGATGTGATTTTGAACATTACATCTAGATGACATGAAGCATTTCTTAGCGACTCACTTAAAGCACTTTGTTTAACTGAAAAGTCCTTACTATTTACACAGACAAAAGGTGTTGGGTGGGCTTTCAGAGGGGAGAAAGCTTTACAGAAATGGAAAATGTATCACATAATGACAGTCTCAGTCTGAAGTGAATAAGAAATGTGAGGCCGGTGCTTTAGGGCGGGGCTTGGGGTTCTGGTCATTGGGCTAGGAGAGCGGGTCATAGGGCTTGGGGGTCGGTACATTGGGCCCGATGGGGTTGTGATCCTGGCAGTAGGGGTTCGGCTGGCCCATCTGGAAGGAGGTCGCTGGTTGGCTGGCCGTGCAGGACGAGAAAAGCTCTTCCTGAGGTTTGCTGGGGACAACTCAGCTGGATTTGCCTGGACAGAAACATTACAGGATGTGTGTCAGTGTTAATGTGTGCAACTGTTATTGAATCTACTTCTAATGAACTGCTAATCAAATGAGGAGCCAGAAAAACATACCTGCTGTGGATCCTGTCTATAAACTGTGCGTCCTGTTCTGGGACTGGAGCTGTACTCGTGTTGGATCTCCAGCATGTCCAGCAGCTCAATAAGTCCTTCATCCCTCCCTCTGCCACAACCTTGCAAATCCGACTGACCCACTATCCCACCCCTCTGGATCTTCTGAGCTCCAGATGAGGCACTTGAGACCCTGTAGTCCATTTTGGGCTCCACAAGATGGGAGGCAGGTTTCCTTGCTCTCTCCCCATGAGCCAGTCCTCCATCTCTATCAGCCAGACTGTTCGCCCTAGGTCTAATCCTTGGACTCCCTGACACCTGTGATCTCCTCTGGGACTGTTGGGGACTAGGGTAGGATCCTTTAGAACCACTATAGGTTCCTCTCAGATCCTTATGGTTCAGTCTACCAGAGTCTGATACTAACCCCCATTCTTGGCTGGGCTCTATCTCTGCTGTCAGCACATCAGAATCTGCTTGGCATTTCTGGTTAGGCACGCGCACAGACGCCCTGCCTGTGACTGCAGTGGCTCCAAGAGCTCTGCGCTGACAGCCAGGGGTGGGGCACTTTGGCTCAGACACCGGTCCCTGTTGGGTCACCACTCCTGATTCAGTGAGCAATTTGCCCTCGTTTTCTTGTAACATGGCTCCGAACTTCCTGAGAACAGAGGGGCTGCCGCACTTCCTATCTCCGAGAACTCCTGGACTGAAGCACTTCCTGTCCAGACCAGGAGATTCAGAGGCTGTGATTGGAAGCTGTGAGGTTGAGCGTGAATGTACAGCAGGAGCATCCCTCTGTCCAAGAGGGGGTTTGGGTTTGTTGGGGGAATTCTCTCTGCGGGAAGAGCTCTTCATGTGAGAAACTTGGTTCTTTCTGTTTTCAGTCTCCTCAAAACTGCCCGAAAACTGCTCTTGACCAACCCTGCTGGGAAATTAAGATGATAATAAAGGAAATCAGGAACAAGCATAAATACACTCAACAGATGTCATTCTATAAAATGCCTATGAACGTAGCTCAAGTACAAAGTCACTCACCTTTCATTTCCAGATCTTCTTTTGATCTCTTCCTGGTATACAGGGGCACCCTTGCTCACCTTGATTGTGTCACTGAAGTGCTGGGGGAGATGAGAAAACATATTAAAATAAGAATCCAACCTGCACCTATATTAAAAAGCTTTAAATTAGAGTGTGCTACTTCAAGATCACTGGCAAGGTTCCCTGTACTGTACCTTTACCAAAAGTGAACCTCAACTGACCCTTCATCAATGCTTGATATAGCACTGCTAAAACTGTTTGGATATACTGTACTTTAATGTTGGCAGTGCACATGGCGTTTCATGTCGACCAGTAAAGTCTTGGCTTTATACTTGACTGCTCTGACAGGAGTTAAGGAAGTGTTCAGCAAAGAGTTGGGAAAGAGTAAAGTGAAAGTATGTGAAACTAACTCCTATCTGGTAACTTCTCTGTGTAAGCAGACTTGAAGGAACCAGCTTACTATGAATAATAGTAATCAATATGTTCCTGACTGAACACCCAGCTTTGACTTATGTTATGTCCACCTAGCAAGTGTCCACCAACTGGATAAGGAAGGAAAAAAATGATAACTGTTTTTCTTCTGCTTACCACATGGCGAGCTCCATTGTTCTTCCGGCTCATTTGTTTCCCCTGGCCCAAATAATCCTGCAATAAGTCTCCGATTTCCGAAACGCCGTTGGTGTGGCAATAACCATAGCCATTCTGATGACTCAAGGGGTAGCTATACCCATTGGGGCTATAGTTACAGCTGTTACTATAGTGGTGTGGCACTGTTATGGCTCCTGGGTGATTATTGCTGTGATGGGCAGGCATAAAAAGGCCATTGCCATGGCTGCACTCCAAGTCGCCGGCATTTTTCTGGTTGTCAGTGGTGATATCGCTTCCTCCTCTGCGGGCCTGAACTTCACTGTAGAGCTAAAGAATGAAAACAGAAGAAAACATTAATAATGTCCTGCTGACTTCCTGTTGAATGTCCCTCAGATATTGAACTTTAATTAGGTGTGTATCTACAGGACCCAACCACAAACTGTGTTTACACAACAACAAGTTTTATAATTATCACAATATCATTGCACAACCTAACCTATATTTATGATCAGCACATGTTATTCCACTTTACACAAGCATCTGTTTCCAATTGCAACCTTCCTTTGGTATCTGTTTTCAAACTCTGTGTTTGTGTGTTGTGTATGTGTGTGTGTGTGTGTGTGTGTGTGTGTGTGTGTGTGTGCGCGTGTGTGTGCGTGTGTGAGTGAGACAGAGAGAGAGAGAGAGAAAGAGAGAGATTGTGTTAAGCGTGTCTGTCAGCACATAACAGTTCAGTTTAATTAGCTTGTTAACATTTGTTTGTATCACTGCTCCAACAAGGACATAAGGTTGAGTCTGTCTGTGTGCTGCCAACACTTTATTATGGCGCACACACACATACACATTATGCCAATTAACACACACTCTTGGGACTTTGAAGCACTTCATAACCTGGAAACAAACCCGTTAACATATTCACACACTCAAGTAGCATATGTCCTCTTTGAATCAGTACCAACCACATTCAGATCATTGCTAAACCAAACTGTGCAATGTTTATTCAGATGATCCAGATTAATTTCTTCACCTGCAGATAAATGATCTGTCAAACTACTAAGCACACAAAAACAATTAGATGGTGTTTGAACTAAACCTGTGCAGAATTATTATACTTATACATGTCTGTCCCTTACTGTCCCTTATAATAAGGTAGGTAAGGGAACGGCTGATTTATTACACAAAAAGTGGTGTATCAGAGTGAAAACTAAAACACTCAAAACCCATTTTCACTCATTAGTTAAAATCATATTTACTGCCCCAAACTATGCAAATTAAGTTTCAGTTTAAGATGATGTATTGGGAAGTCCTCTCTCCAAGGGTCTGACACAGAGTGCAACGTTTTTATGCAAAACCTCACCTCTTCTATCTTTCTCTGGATGTCCTGCAGCTGATCCTCCCACTCCTGCATCTCTGAATCAAAGTTGTCCATCAGCTCCGACTTCTCTTGCCCCCAGCCCCGACCACTGTGTTCCAGCCCACGCTCCAGATCAATGGCTGCCATGACGCAGGCCACTCAATACCAAAGCTTTTATAAATGGCAATTTCCCCTTTCTCCTGTTTCACTTTCCTGTCAAGAGGTCACAGTAGGGTTGCTGGCGAGGGACGGAAGGTTCAATGGCCTGGAAACGCAATATAGACAAATACATGGGAGAGAGGAAAAAGAGGATTGTTAATGATTGGTTTACTTTACCAAATAAATCATGCTTTCAGCTTTTTTCCACCTCTCTTTTTGTATGTCATTAACCCCAAATATGGTTTTGAAATCACATTTTTTCTTAAACATTTCTGCTACTTTCGCAATGCTGGTCAGCCTGTTCTTCAATAAAGGCAATAGAATGAATCAATGGCAATGACTAAGACAAAGTAGAATGTGATTGCTTCAAAGACTTATGTTGGACACTTTCTGCCCTTACAAAGGTCAGATATTTACAGCCCTCTCCTTTTGCATTCTTGTCCAAAATTCGCAGGCATGTAAGTCTACCTATGCAGCACGTGTGGACAAGAGTGTTTCATGACAGCATCAGTGTTTAGACTCTTGGTCACTTTGACCTCCAGCCTGCCTCTTGCGCACCTCGCTACATGGCAAGAAGAAAATCTCAAGCATACACTGGGGTGGCCATTTTCTTGGAACCTAACCCAGTGGTACACACATGGCCTCTGTTCTGTGACCCTTATATCGTTAATCACCTAAACTTAAAGGCCATTTACTGCTTTATCTTGGCTATAAAACTGAGAAACCTAATAGCTGATGACTTAGAGTAAAAGAGACTAATTATGTGCAATTCTTGTGGAGAATATTTAGGGTTTAGATGTGGAGTTACTAAACTTGTCTTAAACGGCTGCACAAGGCTTTAAACATTTGAAAGATTCAAAATTAAGGCTTTGTCGATACATGGGTCGACAATGAAATGTCCTCTTCAAACTTTTGCTGTATGATATATAATACATTCAAAACTGTCACTGAGATGTATCTCTGCCTGGCAAATGTAATCTAAAACTAGTTTTAATGGATAACTAGTCCAAATAGGAGCACTATTTGCCAAACTACTGCTAATAATTGTTGACCAGGCTTTTTGTTGTTGTTGCCATCATTGAATATGACAAGTATACTGGTCGAAAGTGCCCGAATGTACCAGCCACTTCCCCCCCACCTGTGATGTAAGAGTAGAGTATTAATAATCTTGTAACTATGCATAGTAAACTGGCTGCATGGCCTGTGTCATGGGAGCCAGGAGAGTGGATGCGTCAGACAGAAAGAAAACCAAAAAAAATTACATCCTAAACATGACCCCAAATAAATAAAGAAGTCAATTAATAAGTGAGATTAAAGTAAAATAAAGATTTTTTTTAATTAACTAAATTACCAAAAAGCTTAACAAAACAGTAAAAGCAGGCAACTTCATGTTTGCCATTCATGCTCTTAACTGTAGTAATATGTTGAGCCTTTATACTATGAATTTAAATTTAATAAATAAATTCACATTACAGCTGCCTCGATAATTATCAAATGTCCTTACCTTATTTTAAGTTAAAAATGCTCACTACCCTCCAGTAAATCCTCAGCCTGGTCTAGTTCCTGTGCGCTCTGCGCTCTCCAATGGATCCACTCCCCTCGTCGCCAAATTGTCAAGTCCCTCTCTCCGGTGCTTGCCCCCTCGGTTTTCCACCGCTGTGTTACGTAAAACCCCGCGGACTGGATTTAAAGTGCACTCTCTCCGATAGTCATGCCTCAGTGTCGAGATTAAGCGTTGGCAAAAGGGTAAACAACTTTTTGTTCCAGCCGGGGTACCCAGCCTTTATACCGTCCCCCTGTGTTTACGTGAGCACGCCATCGGAGCCGGGATCAAATATCATAATGTCAAATTTATTCCAGCATTTGAAGTCTCCATGGGACAACTGTCGTCACCAGCATCCTGGCTATAATTATTGGGGCTCACGGAGAGAGGGAAAGTGTTTACATTGCTATTTCAGCTGCAGCAACCTCTTGGCCAATGGGCTTCTCTGTTGCTACTCCGCTTTAGGATGCTTGGGCAGATTTTGTCTTGTGACCAACCCCTGTTGCAAATCGTTTTTTCCAAGGGATGCCAAATGGGTGTGGGTGACACAGTGAGTAATAATGTGTCACGGTCAATAATATCTTTATTAATGATAGTCAAGACAAAAAGACTGCCAGGTGGATGCCTGGCATGTTTTGCAATATTTTAAGTCATTCTTTACAATCTTTCAGTGGTAAATTTAACATAGTCTTAGCTTTGTAATTTGATTTAACATACGTTTTTTGGGTTTTTTTTTGGTGCAAATTCAACAAATATTACTGAGTACAATCAACATAGGTGTCAGATATTTTATGTTGCAAACTGTGCAAATGAGAAAAATCTCAGACTACATCCTGGTGTAACCTGTGACTGTGTTCTTGACTCATCCTGCTGCAGTGACATCTGAAGACAGTTGCTACTGTTCAATCTGCCACACCATCAATTACTAATGGCTGCCTCTAATCAGGTACCCTCATGGGAATTTTGGGGCACCCGGACAAGATCTGACATTTGGCACTCAACATGATCATCAGAATTCCTTCCAGTTTGAAGCCCCTGGATCAACACAGTCATTCCTCCACCTGTTGTGTTTCCTAATACATGACAAGCACAGCCATTCAGGAGTTAAGGAGAGGGACAAAAACAAACTTTATCCTTACTTTACCTTAAGGCAGCAACAGCAGGATGATACATCAAGTGTCATTCTGAAAAACAAAGAAGAGGTGACTGCTGTCGTAAAACGTTAGAAGAAAATATATTTAGTATTGAGGTTAAACCAGGACATAAAGGAGCAATGTTAAACCTATGACCTCCAGTTCATGTAAGTCTATGTTCACACTGTGGTCTGTCTTGTTCACGTCTGATTAATTTTTTCATTGATTGTATTGATCTATTTCTACAGTATGTGTGTGACCACATAATACCAACTCAAAGGTCCACATACTAGCTTTCTCAAACATCTCATAGTCATCACAAAGAGCAATAGGAACTGACCCAGTTTCCCCCTGTTTACAGTCTTTATGCTAAACTGAGCTAAACTAGTCTAGTCAGCTCATGTCTCTCCTGGCTCTGGCTCAGCCGGAAAGCAAGTAAGGGTATTTCCATAAAGGTCTAACCATTCCTTTGACAAACTGGACTGAAAAATACCACAAGATGCGGTTGATCTGTGACGGGGACAACAGACACTTTTTAGGAGCTGGGGCAATATCAGATACAGTAAGAATAATAACAGGTTACATCAACAAGCCTAAGCACCTATTTGTTTTTTGCATAGGATAATCATCTTCATAGCCCTGTGCTGTAACTCACCTTCTTCAGGGACTCATGTGGACAGTAAGGTGTTATGGATAATGTAGACTCCAGTGTTGAACCTAGCCACACATCCTTAAATGTGACAGTGGCCTTGGCAAGTGCTGACCTTTTCCTGTTCTTTGGGTAACCTTGGCAACAAATGATGCGGGTGATCAAAACAAACAAAAAAATCAAATCACACAAAAAAAAAAAAAAAAGGGGTGATATAAATTAAGGGAAGCGTACATCACAGAACAAAAAAAAGGGTAAAAAGAAAGACTAGTTTAAAGATGGTGGCATAAGAGAGGGATGAGAACAACACAAGTATGAGGATGAGAAGGATGATGGGCTGAAACATCTGGGTGGAGGAAGAGTGAAGTGACAATGAGGAACAAGAGGTTGTTTAAGTGAGAAAAAGGAAGAAACAGAATCATCATTGACCAGTTTGAGATATTTCATGTGCCATAATCCAACTTTACTCATACTGTGTACTGTACATTTAGACTCTCTCACCGACAGCGGCTCCTCTGCTTCTCTGTCCTCTGGCCGCGGCACTTCAAGTTTGTCTATGAAGGCCTGCAGTTCTTTTCGGAAGGCTTTCATCTGGGCGTTAATGCGATATAGCAGCTCATGTTCCCTGATCCTGCCCCCATCCTCCTCTCCAACCTCCTCCCCTCCTAGCCCGAACATTAGGTCCCCGTTGGTAACGAAGACCCTTGCCTCTGAGATGATGGTGGCCGTGTCTGCAATGAGCCGGTCGATGGTCCGAACGAGCCTCTCCGCTTCAACACGTATGTCAATCATGTGCTGCCTGTCGCGCAAGCTGCACCGCCCACCAGGCAGCAAGCGGGCCAATGCAGAAGAGGCGGCACCCTCAGGACCAGTGGGGGTGTAGAGGCCCCTAGTAGGTGTCAGGCACCGGCTGCTGCCGTTATTGTTTCTGACCTCATCTGAGTCACTTTCTCCGCCTACAGGACCCTCACGTTTGCGGTGTGGCGGGAGCAAGCGGGAGGAGGTGGAGTCCTCGTCGCTCTCACGCCGACCACTTGTTGCACCGCCAGCGTCACTCTCTGCGTCGCTGTCTCTCGGACTGGGTCGCAGAGAAAGGTGGGAGGCCAGGTCATAGCGCTGCATGTTGGAGAGGAGCACACGGTTCTCGTACTGCAGCTGCATGACCTGTAGGGAAAAACAGAGGTGGTAGTAGTGTGGTAGAGCATAGCTGTAGACTTTTAGTTTGTTTTCTAACCGTGATCAAATTTCTACAAAAAAAGACATTATTAGAAAAATACTTTTATATGGGCCCTAACAAAATACTTATGTGGTGACTACAGCAAAAAGTACAGAAACAAATATTTTATCAGTTCATAATAAAATTATCAAATTAGAGTCATTATAGCCAATCAACCCTTCATACCTTGCCACTTAGGTCATTAATCTGTAGCCTTGCTGTCTTCAGTTCCTCCTGCAGCGCCTCTGCTTTTGCTCCATCTATCCCTGCACCACCTCCTCCTCCTCCATGCCTGGCACCTCCCTCATGTGTGCCAGCTTTAAACCGTAACTTGTTCAGCTCTCCAGTCACCCTCTGGTTCTGTTCCTCAGCGTCAGCTAGGTTCCTCCTCAGGAGCTCTGCCTCATCTTCCACCAGCTGCAGCTGCTGCCTGAGCTCCGTAAGATCATCTCCAAGGCCTCGCCCTGCTCCCGGCCCGCCCATAGCTCCAGACCCAGAGCCTCCCGCCCCCTCTCCTTCACCACGTAGGTCGTCAAGCTCAGCCCTCAGGCCTCGGTTCTCCACCTGTGGGAAAGAGGGGAACCCGTTCGCTAATCTCATAACTTCCACTCAATAACTCCACGTTGAATTGTCTGCTCTTACCTCCAACTCAACAATTTTCCTCCCCAAGATGTTGGCCTCTTCCTCCACCAGACGGAGCCGCAGCTTCAGTTCTGACTCGCGGGTGGTGGGTGGCCCCCCAGCCTCTCCTTTAGGATGGGTGCTGTCCAGCTCGCCATAGAAGGAGCGGTACTTCTGCAGCTCTTGCTCCAGACGGTCCTTCTCTTTGTCAATCTTGGCCGTCTTCTTCCTCATAAGTACGGCTTCCTCTTTGATGAAAGCTAACTGGCACTTAAGGTCCTCATTGTCCTCCTGAAGCAGAGAGGAGAGAAGACAGACTGTACTGTACCGCACATGCAAGTAGAAACGGTTCAAACTTAATCCTACAGTTAAGAAGGTTGGCAATCAGATGTAAAGATGGAAGAACATAAGATTAACGTGCAGAGAAGATTTATGCCACAGTCTTTCTAAGCCAAAACATCTTTCATTGGACCAAGAGGATATTTGACAATAAGTCTTAAGTAACTGCTGAAGCTCTGCAAACCCAGATTTCTTTCTCTTATCAAATGATTGGAACATTTGCTTTGGCGTGTTACGTGAGGAAAAAGCAGTGTTTGATTTGGAAACACAAACCTGCAGAATCTATGTTTTTAATGAACTGTATTGATGCTGGAATGAATGATTGAATAAAGGAAAAAGATCATTATTCAATGCTGAGATCACACACTATGGGAAATACTTCCTGATGATTCTTTCTGTTTCTTTGTGGTAGTGCAACTGTTAATGCAAGGCAAGAAAAAAAAAGAATGATAGGCAGTGATTACAGTATTTGTAATTACGTTATTATTAACCTTTATTTTACCTCGAAGACCATTGAGGAGGAGTACAATGGTGTTGAGAAACATTTACACCAACACAATGAAACACAAAACAATATCAGGCAAAGAAAAAAAAAGAAAGGAAAAAAAGAAAATGAAAAGGAAAAATGAAACAATGAATATATACAGTTAAACAGTCAGGATACGGTGTACATCTCACCTCATTAGGAGTCTGTGCTGCTTTCTTGTCTGTCTTTTGGATGTCCTTGCTTCCTCTTCTCTTTTGAGACTATTGGAGGACAGTGAATTATATAATGATCAAATGTGTGACCACCACGCTCCCAGCAGGTGTGTATGATAGTGATATGTGTGTGCTTACCTCTTTGGCTTTGTCTAGTTCATTTTGCAGAGCTTGTTTGGTCACTTCCACCTCTATAAGTTTCTGTCTCAGCTTTTCATTCTCGTCCTCTGTCTTGGAGCGTTTCTCCTCTACCTTCTCCAGCTCGTGGTGCAGCCTCACAGAGACATCCTTCGCTACCTGCAGTGGTTGTTTTGTGATTTAATTGAAAACTACACTCGTGAAACTTAGTTTAGTTCATACAATGATAAAACTTTATAATATTTATTGTCAAATGAAAACCTTAAACACCAATTTTGGAAATTCCCACGTTTTATTTACAACTTTTATAAAGTTTTACGATCTTGTAAAAGATAGCATATATCTGATATTTTGGATGGAATTCTTTCATTTGTGGCATCAACTGTGGTGCTTAACATACATTCATTACACATTAACTACAACATCCTTTTGGCAGAGTAATCCCGATATCCTGCAAACTGCACCCAGACAGACACCTCCCCCTCCCATCTGTACCTTCAGGTCCTGCTCCAGACTCCTGAGCAGCTCCTCATCGATCTCTCCGGTCTGGGCGTAGCGCAGCCTCTTCCTCTCAGCCTTTCTCAGGCGATACTGCAGGATTCGGCAGTTCTTGTTGGCTCTCTCTAGCTCACGCCTCATTTCCTGCAGCTGACAAGTGTCTTCTTCGTAGAACGTGTCTCGCATCTCATCCATCTCGGTCCTCATCTCTTCAATCTCACACTGGTGGACAGATTATTGTAAGTGTCACAATAACAATATTTCGGTTAAAATTATAACCATAAGTGAATAATCTGTAATCTTTTGGGGTATAGAATTTGACTTTTGACTCCATATATGGAGTAATGGATGTTTTGGACATGAGCCAAATACAGCCTACTTCAGGCAAGCAAACGATTTTATGTGATGTGAATTTAAAATTATTTAACATGCCATTAAGACAACATTTCTTTCTTAAATGTTTACTGCAGCTACCAACATGGCACATGCATCTGATGCAAATCCAAGCTGCTGACTCCCTTGATTGTCCCTCTGAACAAATGATATTATTGATCATAGCAGATCAATATTATTATGATCAATAGGCAATTAGTCATTTGTAGCCAGTATAATTTCCCTTTAGGTCTCAGGTTTATGTTCTTGGTGAAGAATTCTTGGAGGATGCCCAATACACAAATCAATTCATGTTTACTTGGCCATGTTTACTTGGTGAAGGGACCATTTTGATTCATCTGATAAAAAAAACAACAACCCAAATGTCGACTGGTGAGGTTGTATTTTCATCTCCACATAGTTAAAGCTGATGATGGAGCACTAGCAGTCCATATAAAAACGAATATGTGGCAAAGTGGCAAACCTTGAGATCTTCGTTTTCATCCAGCAGTCTCTCCATCTCGTCTTCGAAGGCCTGGTCCTGCTGCTGTGTCACGGACCCCGCCTCTGTAGCCTCTGCAGCCGACTCCGGCTCTCCGTGAGCGGCCTCCTCTCCTCCACCGTTGCCGTCTGCTTTGGTTTGCATCTTCGCCCCGCTTCTCTTCAGTCTCTTCTGCAGATGGAAGTGGATCAGTTCAGCTTGTAAGCATCCTCCTCTCCACAAACCCAACCCGAGGCCCGATGTGCATCCCGCAGACGGGTCGCTTCTCTCCCTGCGGCTGCCTCCCTCTCCAGGTTTCCTCCCTTTCTCTTTCACCGAAAAGGCAGACGAGATTTTACGCTGGTTGGAGTCACCTTGGATGCAGGGCAGACGTAGAGTGGAGCGAAGGGACGGCGCTGAATCTATCAGATCTCTTCCAACAGCATCCGCCCTGTTTGGTCTGACGAGATCAGCTTCAGCACCATCCGGGTGAACAGCTGCACCGGCGTGGCTCTCGGGCTCCCTCTCCCTTCCGTCAGCGGACCTCTCCTTCACCCCGATGCTTTTACTCCTTCCTGCAGAGAGTGGAGACTTGGACCTGGCCGGGTGTCTGGGAGCTCGCTTAGTTGCCCCTTCCTGGGCTCTGGCCGGCGAGGGAGCCCGGTGCTGCCTCCTCCCTGCGCTATTGTCTGCAGCCGATGACGATGGTGATGGAGGAGCTGCAGCGCCACTCGTGGCAGGCTTCATTCTCTGCTACACTGACATGAACTCCAAACATATTTACAGTGTTTCATCCTGGACAAGAGGGGACAACACTCATTTAATTACACTACTTAGCCATAGTTCCAACTATTTTGCAACACTGAGAAAATTAGAAAGTTTTAACTTGATCCAGGATGGAAATCCACAAGATGCCGCTCTTCTCAAATTCTTTAAAGTGCTCACCTTCTCATCCTGACCCAACTTTACGAGGGAGGTAAAGGATTACTTATTTGTAAGATATCATTACAGACAGACTTTAGCCTACTGATCCCAAAGACCTTACTTTTTTTTTCTTCAAAAGTTAAACAAAATGCCTTTTCACAAAGAGGTCCACATTATATATTAATCCTTACCGCAGAGTGCTGCTGGGAGGCGCTGAGGGCACCACCAGGCACTGCAGGGGCACGGGCCATATGACGTGATCATGTACGTCAAATCAGGAAGCAACCCCCCTTCCACATGGTCGTTTCACCCTGTAACAGTGACAGCCCTCAAACTGTTTTACACCAAGAACCCCTAAACTGACTCAAACTAAACCACGGACCCCGGTTTGATAAAGTCTTGTCCCGGAGCCCCCCATCTGATAAGATTTGTTGCTAAAGATGATATTATGTTAGCCTCCTTATGGATGGAATTACTGTATAGTGAAATTAAATTATTCCCCTTTTGCTGCCCCCCGGAACTTCATCTAGGTCCATACACAATAAGTATTGTATTATAAGATCCCACTTTACTTAAATTAAAATTAAAGATTGCTTAATCGGAATTAGCATAATTAACTGCCAAAGCAGGTGTCAAAAGGTAAACTAATAGTTTAAACTGCATGTAAGAAAAATTCGTTTTTAAAGTAACCTCTTAAAATTGCATTTCATGTATTGACAATAAATACTCAATAACATTAGAAATGACGATGCTTTTAGTGTTTGCAGGGCTGTTACCCTCCAAAAATAGTTTGTAATTAATATGTTGTAGATATATTTAGGAATATGCACCTTGCAGGCTCAACCTAAACTGAATTAATACTAGCTTTTAATTTGAGCCTTAAAATGATGTACATATTGTATAATGCATTGTGTAATAGTGCAGGTGTCACCTTAAGGCCCTTATCATCTGAAGTTATATTGTGATTTAGTGGGAAATACCGTATTACTTAACACATCTACAACTAATGAGACCACCAGAAAACATTTGCCACATAGTGAACCTGGAGCCTTATAGCCCTGTGAGGGTCTGAGGCCCTGGGTCAGTTGTATGCTTGCACAGTTCTTGATCCAGACTTTAATATATAATTCATGCATGCACATACAGTATGTTTCACCCAGTTTTAAAAAAACAACAACAAAAAAAACTGCACTATATTGCCCTTTACCTAATCTGCATCTGACCCAGGAATGTAATGGCTAAATGCAGGCTCAGCAGCAGAGGGCGCTGTCTACACATAACTCAGCACAAGCTCTGAAAGCAATCTGTCCCACACAGACGGGGTGTAAAACGCTGACTGTTTCCACTCTCTTAGGCTAGAATGAGCTCCTTAGTCATATAATTGCTAATGAGATGAGTGAGTGACAGGTCGGGTTTGCAAGGCTTAACCCCTGCAAACTGACCCTTCACCCTCCAACAGACTGGCCCTTTAAGAAGACAGGGCGAGTAAATCGTCAGTATACCGCGAGATTACAGGCCTGTACATTTGTGCAACATTATCAATGACAGGTTAAGAGTAATGAATTTGAGAACTATCAGTTTGATTTTTGCACAAATTGTTTCCATGGAGTGTTGCATATGGAAGTGTTTATTTAAAGTTTGGCATCAAAGTGCAGCCATTTATTAATTATTCTGACACAAATGGCTTTGCCCAAAATCCACAGTACTTGTATACATACAGGTATGTGTATGTATTCCTGTGGCAGCAGGATTGCAGGTTATAGTGACCTGCGCTAAATGCCTTTGGTAGAAAAGCTGAAGCCCTTCAGCAATCCTCTTAGTACCTTGGCTTAGATCCCTCTGTGTCCCCAAGGAGGACAAATACACCTCCTCACACTCATCTCATCCAATGTACCATTCACATCTACACCCTTAGACCTCTTTACAACTCCACCCTGATGGCACGGGTGCAAAGAGACAGGTGGTGGGGCACCAGGATAAGGTGGAGAGTAAAGTAGTGCATGTACAATAGGATAGAGACAGGAAGATGTGGAGGAGGAGAAAATGTAGAATACGCTAAAAGCATTTGCTATCTGGCCTGATGATATCTGCACTTGGAAAACAGGAAAAGGATAGTAGATGAATAATTTAATGGATGCTTAGTGAATCCACGATGTGGAATAAGAGCAATGGGTTAATGGTATGTTTTTCACAAGCTAATTAAGAAATGGATGGCAAGTGTGTGAAATAAAAGTGGATGAGGAATGGGGTAAAGTCCTGGAATCAGTCAGGGTATTAGGTTGCACTGCACCAGTATCACTTGAGTTTATCTCATAAAAAGTCATCAGTTTACTTATATTATACACACAGTGAACATCTTTTTTTCCTCCTCTCCTTTCTAAAGCCAAATGTTAACTAATCCATACAGTTTGAGAGTTACAGTGGAGACCTGATGGCAGATTAGTAAAGGCTTCTCTTCTAGTGACCTGCTTTCCTGGGTACCTCATGGAGTGACGTTGAAGTAAGCTCTTTTGGAGCTAAAGCCAATTTACCCCCAAAAGATTAGGGCAGATCTGTCTGGACAGGCCAAAGACACACAGCCTACCTCTGCCTTACTCACACACACTTAAAGAGCCCTTTCCATCCTGCAGATCCTGGGATGGAAAAGACAGATGAAGGAAGTAGGGGAATGAGTCTAGAGAGGAAACAGGAAGGTGAGGGATAGGGAGGCTTCAGTATGAGATTAAGTTCCTGATGGATGACATCTTGAACATGTACTCATCCTATGGATCCATACACAAACCAGACACACACACATAAGCTTATGGGTGCTGACACTGTCTTTATTTCAGTTATATGTGCAGCAACAAGCTGTGTCGATTTCATTAATAAGACAATGAAATTATCGTTTGTTTCCTTAAAAAAAAGCTCTTTTCAGGATGAATTTCCCTTCAGTCCTACGTGGCAGTGAGACAATATTGAGCTGAATTTCAATCTCTTATTCTTACACCTCGGCTACATTGCACAGCAAAAAGAAATAAATCATGAGGACCCACAAAAAAATATGTAATGTAACAAAGATACCCACACATTTGCATAAATACTAAAAGGACCTACTGTCCCCACCCACCCCGAGTGTTTAAAACCAAGTTTTGAATTCACAATAAACACAAATGAAATAGTAGTTGATTTTGTAAATGCAGCACAGATACATCAGTGAGACAGCAAAGACATGTTAAGTCCATGATAAGTTTGAGTGGTAGATGGTGTAGATGAATAAAGAGCCTTTGTAATCTGAGTAGTCAAATACAGTAGATGGCAGATATGAGAACTTTGTAACGCGTTTTTTTCATTTTTCTAAACTTCTTTCAACTATGTATTCGTAAACAAAACAAATCTCCAAAAAGCCTTTGGTATAAACCTTTTCATGTTCTTTTGTTGTAATAGTTAAATTCATTAAAATATTTTAAAGCACTAAAATAAATTAGAATATTAAAGACTATTTAAGCTCTCAAAATAAAACAATACTGAAATCCAGTGTAAAAAAATTGGAGGTGAATTTTGGTTGATAAGTTAGTGGATGCTGAGCAGTTTGTAGGCCCCTAACATTTTGGTCGTATTATGGTCCAAAACAGTTGGACAGAACAGCACAGAGCCTACATCATCAACATTTGGATTTTTTCGATAAAAAACTGTAATAGAGACAACAAACAACCCTCTTCCTGTCAAAACCAGAACCCATTACAGACACAAACACACACTGCAATTCTTTGCAGGGATGGTTGTCTGGTTTGAACTTCTCTTTATTCTTTCCGTCCCCTCCCTCCTTCTCTGGCCCTTAAAATAACTGTTTTCTCTCCATTTATCACCAAGCAAGCCCCTCGCCCTCTTTACTCCCTTTTCGCTCTTCCTTTCTTTTGCCTCTTTCCGTTATCCTCCACTTCCTCCACTTTGCTGTGACCGTTAGTTACCATTGTGGTGCCGTTTGTGATGGGCTTGCCTCCCTTACTTGAGGAGTAAGGCTTGCCTCGGTAAGCGTGGTAGTAGAAGTTGGCGAATAGGATGATGAAGGTGACAGCGTAGCCAATCAGAGCCCACTGCATCCAGCAGGGAAACTGGCAGCCTGTGTAGAGGGAGTGGCCAGCGTGGCCGATGGTCACGTGGAACTGGATCTGTTGAACACATAAAATTCATGCACACAGTTATATGATTAAAAGAAAAAGCAAATCTGAAACATAGTAAAAAAGGAGCAAAATGATCTAAACACAAACACATTATTCCCTACGTACACAGATCTATTACGTCAATATGACAATCAGTAACAAATGAATAGGATAACAGATCTTAAATAGAACATTGGATTGGACAGACTTTAATGCCATGAAAGAATAGTATTTCATCTCCTCTTTTCTGGTGTCTCAGATGTCTCATAGACCAGTTTACTGGCAATGAAAGCAAGATTATGTCATAACAAGTAGCGTCTGTGCTGAAAAAAGTGTCATTCTATGGACTTCCATATATCTGCTAACTTAAACGTCTGCTGGAAAATAAAACTTTTCATTACAACTTCTTTGCAATTTTTCAAGAATTATTCAAAAATTAAACCATGAAGTGATTCCCACCATCTGAATAATGGTGAGGTATTTCTTCCACCAGAGGTACTTCTGCATATGAGGTCCCAAGGCGGCCAGGCCATAGTAACCATACATGAGGACGTGGATGGAAGAGTTGATGGTTGCACCAAAAAAAGCTGCGGATAGATAACATGGGCACATTTCGGTCATACCACCAATAAAGGTCAGTGCTTTTAAAATCTTAAGTGAGAAGATCAATGTGATGAATTGCATACAGCAGTATTGCATTATGTCAACACATCCTCTGAGCGCCCCTTTACCCTCCCAGCCTTTTACTCACATTGTCCACCGGGGACCCACTTGATGCCAATCCACCAGAGGATGAACATGGTGCAGTGGTGGTAGACATGGAGGAAGCTGACCTGGTTGAATTTCTTCCTCAGGATGAAAAAGACTGTATCCAGGAATTCCACTCCTTTGGAAATGTAGTACCACCAAAGAGCAGACGCTATCTGAAGACATGAAATGAGGCGGAGTCAATTATACTGCTTCACTGCTATGGTGCGTAGGCACCGACACCACTGTGAGTGAGAGCATCTTTGGCATGATTATTATATTTGATTATTACAAACTCAATACATACAGTTAAATAATACCATAATATAGATGGATGATGGATCATAGTATACTCAGCATTTAGAGTACAAAGATAGTAACAAATGTTTATATCATATTTTTTCAGAGTAATTGTATTATATACAGTCCCCATTTATAGTGAGTATGTGACTAAATGAAGCAAATGCCTTGCCTGAAAGCCACAATTCATTTGTACTCTATTGTGCAGATGTCTTCTACATTAAGTAAGGATAGAATGACACTTTATTGATCCCAGAGCTGAAATTCAGACTTTAACCATAAAATTAAGTGGAGGGATTTGGAAAGAAAGCACATCACCTATCCCTCCCTGTGCATTTTCCTATCTACCTCATTCTTCCCCGTCTGTTGCACACATGGACAAATGCATAGTACACACGGTTGCTCTCTAAGCCATGGTGCTCTGGCATCTCTTATCCCTTACTAATGCCATCATGAAAGAGCAAGTAGGTGGACATGAGGGGGGGCGGAGTTTAAGGGTGGCGAGAGCAATTACTCCAGCCTCTGAGAGCAGGCCACACCCTCTTTGTCCTGAAATCACTAGAGATATAAACTTTTATCTCTCAATCCTCTCTCTATTTCTTCCGTCCTCTAACTTTACACAACACTTAATGCACTGAAATACACATGCGACAAAAATAGAACAATAGTGTTCTTGATGCCAACATTAGAATTACAGCATCCTTCCACATGGTAGACCTGGATAAAATCCACTACTTGATATGCAGTTAGTGATGATTGAGACATTAAATGAATGCTACTTTTTTCAAGAGGCATTTAGTAAGCATGCACGGAGGTGTGTGTATCTGTCTACGTGCATGTGTGTTGCAAAAGTGTTTATGTGTTGCAGGAAACTCACCCTGACTTCGTTGACATCATTCGAGTAGTTGACAGGCTGACAGAGGTAGCTGTACCCGGCTGCTCTAGAGGCTATTAGGAGCTGGTGGTAAGAAACAAACCATAGTCAGAGGGAGACTGGCAGGAAAATAGTTGAAAAAAGCTATAGCAAAGGTTCAAACAAGTAAGGTGCAAACAATACAGGATCCTGGCAACACTGACAAGACAGCAGGACTAAACAAAATGTATTTCAGGTAAAATATCTTTTTTTCCCCTGAATTTCCCGTGCACTCCAGGATAAAAGATCATTACTGGAATCCATCTTCTGCTTTGTATAATCTGCTGCATGCTCCTTTATTAAAGTCTGTGTTTCGGTTTCTACATTTATCTGTTTTAAAATAATTAATCAGATGCATAAGCCACTCTCTGAACTTACTGTTCCATCACTTAAATGTCATATTAGAGAGGCTAAATTGTAAGTAAGTGATGTCATTCACTCTAATTTTCTCTACAGGCTGCTTATTGTCCCTTCTGAAAAAACAAGTGCATTCTGTGAGTCTTGCTGCAAACATGCAACATGCCAAAAGCAGAAAAACAGCTGGAATTGCAGAGGACTGAATGTGACCTCTTCAGACTTGTAGGGCATTAAATACTTTAGTATTATTTTACTCTGCTACAACATAAATTGAAGTGAAGGGAAAGTACTTGGCGTGTTGTTACCTTAATGTTCATGTTATGTGAAGCCTGTACATAAACTATTAGACCTGCAATCTGTTTTAAGATTCTCCATCATAATGTATTCATCAAAATTTGGTAACACTAGTGTTAGGAGACTTTAGTAGAATCTTATGGTTTTATTGCCAAATCACCCCTTTATAGCCCTGAAAAAACTATAAGTCTATGTGGCCATTTCTGCAAGTTGCACACATTGCTGTCCAATGATACACAAAGTCATCTCTGTGTCTTTCCAGGGTTGAGTCTACATTGGCACTGACCTCTTTGGCGATGTAAAAGTTGAGGACCACCATGCTGAAATTGTAGACTATGAGGGTCTTCCTGAGTGTAAATGGCTGGCGGTCCTGCATGTATCTAGGCCCTGCCCACAGGAAGAGCAGGTACAGGCAGCTGATGGCCAGAGTGGGCAAGGCAGATGACATCATTGGCCAGCTCTCCACCCTCTTGTCTGCAGGAAAATAGGTTCAAGTCAGTGGTGGGAGAGCTTGCTAATGACACAGCCACATACTGTACAAAACATGTGCAATGGGTGGAGTATAATAGGTTTATTAAGTTAACCAACCCTTACACAGACAACTAAAGATTTTAACATATTGTAGCATTTGGGCAAAAAGGTTAAGTACAAGGAAAATTGTTAGCTCTAACAACATTCTTTTGCCTTTTTTTTTTTTTACCTTGTTGCTTTTTATGGCTATATTTTCGTGGGTAATGATGACAATTTACTCACTACATAAACAAAGGGACAGTATACAATATATCACTATATAAGCAACAAATCAGGTTTTAGCTCCAATTTTGACCATATTATCTAAACCAAGTAATGGTTCAAACATAATGTATCACACAAACTAGCTGTTGTCTTTCCTGGTTCAGCTTTGACCCATACATATGTTCTCATGCCATTTTCCAATGCAATACTGTTTGTATCACAAAGGCAATTTCAAAAAGATGGTTTAAACAATATGGTCAAAATTAGTATGAAACTCCTGATCTTTACTGTTGCAATGACATTAAAAAGACTAATCAAGTGGCATTGTTACTTTCCAGTTTTTCAACATTTTAGCTTGTGAGTAACATATATTCCATTATTATTTTTATTGATTATAATATCACATGATGATAAAAAACTACATTATTAAACTACAGTTAAAAAAAATACTCAGCTGCCAGTGATGCGATATTATCTACTGTAGCAGCAGCACAACTCTTTTGTGGTTTAGAAATTGATCCAAAATCCCAGCTTACCTGCTATAGTAAGGCTCCATTTGTAAAATTCTACACTGTCATTCACCAGATGTGTTACAACCTCCATGGCTCTGCCTTTGGTCTTGTTTATACTGTAGCAGGGAGAGGGAGAGAGAAGCAAGAAAGTCAGAGTCACTGAGAGCCACCCATATTAAATTACAGGCCTAACGTATCCTATCAGTGTAACTAGAAGCATGAGGAGGACCACTGTGGAATCATTTTGTGCTCACAGTATGTGTGACTTTCTAGAAATACTCTTGTTTGCAATCATGATGTGCATCTATAGAAGTTTAAACCGCACCCAAGAGTGAAAATGTTGCACCCTATACATATAAAACAGGCTTCTCAATGTGTTACCTGCTAATTATGTTATTCAGTTCATAATAAATGCATGGATCAAATTTTTCTGCCATTACAGCCTTTCCACCATTGCTGTAAACATCCAAAAAGAACACAATAGGCCTCTCCTCACTTTCCCCTACCGAGACAGTATGGTAACATTAGCTCCACGACATGCTAATGCATTTCCATTGATTCTTATGATTGCTGATCAGTCACAGCAGTTTGAGGTAATTGTAGGAAATAGGCTAGATGATATTGGGTTTTGCAATTGCTCTTTCTCTGTTCCTGACACTCTTTTCTCTCCATCCGTATCTTTTCTCTGGTAGGTGTGCAGTGCATACAAACCATAATGTGCAGAACTTAAATTAAGAAGAGGATAGATAGATAGATAGATAGATAGATAGATAGATAGATAGATAGATAGATAGGTAGACAAATATGTTTAATAATTCATTTATTAACCTGCTTAACTTAAAATATACTTTTTCTATGAAATTTTTGTACATCTATTGAACCCTAATTAAAATACTAAAATAATGAAAAAATGCAGTTCTCCAAGAAGTAGCAAATCAAGAGCGACATGCTGCATTCAATTGACTCTTATTAAGAAGTGTTGCATAACAATCAGCTCTTATCCATCTGACAGCAGGTGTGCTTTCATTAATCTATAATTAATCCGATGCGTCAGATCAGCTGCCCTCTAAATAAGTTATTTATCTATACAGTAACTACTCTCCACCAATGAGTGTCTACTGATAGTAAAATGTGGAGTATTTTCAGTGCAATATTGCAGATAGGAGTGAAGACTAGATATTCTGCAGAAAGGAAGCTTTTTTTCCCGCAGGGCTTTATATAAAAACACACCCACAGTTTAGTTGTAGTGGGCCGCGCTGGGAAATGAGATAGAGCGGGTTAACCGGGTTTGTGCGCACACAAAAAGACTGGGGCGCATGTGTCAGCAGGTTTCGCTCGGACCGCTCAAGAGGCTTAAATTCAATTGATCAACGAGCTTAGATGTAAGTACAAATGCCCAACGACCCACAAGCCCGTTTGATGGTTATCTGCCTGCCTGTGCTGTGGCACACTAAAATAAGCCTTGTTCACAGGGAAAATGTGATAAATAACAGCAGTGGTGTCATATTCCAATAACAATTCTGTGGTACAGAATATACAATATCTCACATTATCTTACTCACATGCTGCTTAATTAAATTAAAACAAAAAAAAATCCACAGCCAATAAAATTACAATTCTGTTTTAGTATAAGGATTCCACTCTAAATAAAATAGGAGTTTTGCCCAGGCTCACTGTAACAGGTGGGTGGCTGAGAGGAACTTAGAGATGAAGACATTAGACTCCTAACTAATGGCATGAAAAGTGTTTCCCTCGTCCCACTTAGGAACTGATTTGTCGGGGACAAAGGGTAGGACTCTTCTCCGGCACGGATTCCAAATTAACCCCTGAAAAAAAGGCTCACAACTTGGAAGTGAGCAAGCTTTTAAAATTCAATGCAGAAAAAGGCGTTTCGCATGTAAATAAATAAATTACTACAACACAAAAAGACACACAAAGACGCAGTTACTCACGTCCTCGATATTTAAGAGCGTGTAATGACATCCGGTGCAATTTGATGCGCCCACTCCTTTCAATGACGGCTGCTCTCTGCTCCTGCCGTTGCTCCTAATCAGTTTCTACAGCACTCCGCTTACACTTCGACATTAAACAGCAATTTGGCAAGAAACTAGACAAGGCAAGTGAAAAGCTATGACTAAGATAGGCCAATTATGCATTCGCTCTGCTCAGTCGCATCATCTTCTCGCAATCTCCTGGACGCCGAGGAGCCAGATGGCATTGCGCATGCGGGCATTCGCTCTCGTGTCTCGTGTTTGTGCGTGCGTGTGTGCGCGTGTGTGGTGTGTGTGTGTGTGTGTGTGTGTGTGTGTGTGTGTGTGTGTGTGTGTGTGTGTGTGTGTGTGTGTGTGTGTGTGTGTATGTTAGTTTGTAATAGTATGGCTATCGTTGTGAGAATTAATTTGACTTTTTAAGAAAGTCAGGGCACATTTTGACCCGTCACACCTTTAACGGGCTGTTTGAAGCTTCAGGTTTAGTTTTAAGGTGAAGGTCCGAAATGGGTTTAGATTCAGTTTAGGGTTAGGGTTAGGCCTAGTTGTGATGGTTAAATTTAGAGTAAGGCGCAAGGGAACGCATTATGTCAATAAATGTCCTAACTAAGATACAAACATGTGTGTGTGGTGTCTACTTTTAGGGACAACTTTTAGACCTAGAACCAGTTAATTGAGGGCGGCTTGTCCAATTGGAGACCAGAGTGGTCAAAAAAATGATTTTTAGGTCAGTGGTTAGGGTTAGGTTAAGGTAAGGGTAATTGTTAGGGTTAGGCAAGTGATGATAGATAGATAGACAGACAGACAGACAGACAGACAGATAGATATATATTTGTGTGTGTGTGTGTGTGTGTGTGTGTGTGTGTGTGTGTGTGTGTGCGTGCGTGTGCGTGCACGTGATGGCTTTGTGTGTCTAAGACAATTAGCCACTTTACTGCCTGTATCTAAACTAAATGAATAACTAATGAACCACTTAAGTAGAAAACTAACTCATTATTAAACTACATACATGTTTTTTTATGGACTAAGAGCATGATTCTACACTCTATAAAAGGTTGTCTAAACTCCTTGCCTGGTTTGAACCACTAGATGGTGCTGTTAAACTATCTTTGATTTCATTCTTAAACCAGCACATCAAATGTGCATTTCTTTTTTAATTCTGCTGAGACATTCAAAAAAAGGAGGTCTAACTTGATCATCTGCCTCAACTCGAGTTCATTGATAAAACAGCCTGCAAAAGGTGGTTCACACTCAGTTTGCAGATGTGCTACTTCCAGTTTGCCCCAGGATGGTGTAGAAGTGCTTGCCTTTGTTACATTATCCACCTCTTATTTAAAAAAGGCAGCGTTTGATCTGAAATGACCTGCAGCCAACAACTCCTTTGCTCAACAGAAGAGATGTGGTTTCCTTAAGGGAAGCCTAATTTATTCTGTCAGAGTAAGTCAACAATTGGGTTCCTTTTTTGTGCTTCAGTCTACCACAACATCCTGCTATTAAATTCACAACAACATGTACAGTCACTTTGCAAACACTGTACATCACAAGAGAAACGGCAAACACCTGAGTCAAGATTAGTTGAGCTGATAGCATGATATCGAGTGCCTCATTCACATCTAGGGTTCGTTTGCACGCAGGAATAAGCACAGGGTGGATTGTCCCACCTTGGAGCACCTGGTTCATCAAAAAGACTCAATTGCTTTATCCTTTACTAGTGTTATTCATGGTTTTGCTCTGTTGCTTTGCTTTTCCATGAGCTATGGTGGCAAATCCAGCTGGACTTTGCTAATCTGGTCCAAAGACCCAAGAGCTGCTTGTATCCAAAACAGCACAGGAAAGGAGTGTGTTTAGTTGTATTGTGTGTGCATGTGTGTGTTTATGGGTGTGGAAGAAATTGATTCCTACATGTGCTGGTGATTCAGTGGAATACATGTTTCTTATTTTTTCCCTCAAATCTTAGGCTGAGATCCAAAACAGTCAGCATTCTTCTGTGTGTACTTGACACAAATAATTAAAACATCACTATGTTTCAGATCACACTGGGTTGGTAACATAAACAAAAACAATGTGATCTGTGACTCATTTTGAATTCACCCATTCCAGTCCATTTCACTTTAGTGTAGTTAAACACTGTTAGTTATTTAGCAACTCAGAAACAGCTTATACAGTTCATATACAGTCTATATATTGACACAAATAATGTAGAAATTTGTACATGGCATACATTACCACCGTAATCTACTGTATCACACACACAGACACACACACACACACACACACACACACACACACACACACACACACACACACACACACACACACACACACACACACACACACACACACACACACACACACACACACACACACACACATTTGCCTTGATGGTTCATTTCATGAATGCAATTGTGCTATAATTATGATACTTGCAGATATTTGCTAAGGCTCAGAAAACATCTGCAGTATCGTTTGCCTGAGGATGAATGAGAAAGAGCTTGTTGGTGCAGAACATTCAAACAAAATAGGTCTTGTTTATTGAATTATGTTGACAAAGTACCTATTGTTATTCAAGAAATAAGGGGAAATTGATGAATTGTAAAAGTCTGGACATCCAACCTAGCCCTGCAGATGTAAAGATACAGGTATTTTCCATCTACAGGCCAGCTGCAGCCTTTATGTGCATTGCCTGCAAGTCTCAGATGTGTAAATATTGTTGTAGCCATTATTTTCTTTGACTCATTTCTAGCCATTATTTTCTTTGACACACATGTCAAGTGTGACATTACATGCCTGTAACTGCAGCTAATAACTGCTGTTGATATCACTGTCCTGTCCTTTAGGTGGAGCAGGTTGGAATTTGTAGAGCTGATCAAGGACCTAATGCCCTCTGAGGAGGTGTAATGGCCTGCTTAATGTGAATATTTGTGAGTGAGATAAAACTTAACTAACCTGTAGTTTTTGTCAGATTCACCCGGCTGACTGTACACTATGGTCTTACAGTAATTCCCTTGTACAGACACACACACACACACACACACACACATACACACTCATATCTGTATGTCCCTTGTAGCAATTTAGTTTGGCATATTGAGAATGTGGCAAATGAAAAATGCGAAGGAGGCAAGTCGGCCGTCCTGTAATGAGAAATATCATGACTACTTGTCTGTAGTTCCACCAACCACATCAGTATAACCTGGAGGGCTGCGCTGGTTGCACATTGTGGGCTATATGAAAACACTTAATATTAGAACAGCCTTGAATAGAGCACTGACTGGCTCATTTGACATTCACATCTGGAAAGTAAATCCCATTGAGTTGTGGTTGTTCAGCTTCATGGTGTTTTTAAATATTAGGGTACATTTTGGATTAGCTGCATACAGAGCCAGTGTATGATTAGTGTGCTTATTATACAAATCAAATAATTGAAAAGTAAAGATATCAGCCATGTTATTAACTTAGTTGTATGAAGTGAAGTCATAACATTTCATCTGAGCTCATACAGTATGTATGTATAAATCAACTTGTATCCCACTTGGTGATCAATGTGTAATGTGTCATCGAATTTGCCAGAAAGAAACTTGAAAAAGCTGAAATCTGAAAAAAGAACAATAGTTAAAAAGATGGTCAAATACAGCTAAGACAATCTAGGACATATGCAAAACTACAGAGTGAGAAGAGAGTCAAAAAGATAAGCACAAAGTATTTTTGGATTTGAATTTTACCCCATCTTGTACAATAGGATCATCAACCAATAACAAGCCAAATATAGTCTAGTAATACATTTTGCCATCATTAAAGAGATTACCAGAGTAGTTTTTAAAATTATGTTTCCAATTTTTAATTTTCACAGGTAAATAAGGGCTTCACAGGCATTTAGCATTGTCTTTAGGGAGGCATGTTTTTTATATTACCATTAAAAGATTTTGGACTGCATGTATTTTATGTGCTCTCATGTGTTTGTGTGTGTCATAGTAGCTATATACTAGAATACTAGAGTTTAGGTGTCATGTGTTATTGACTGAACTTCCTGTTTTCACCCTTCCTGTTTTCGTTCTCTGGCTTTTTTTCCTTTCTTTTCTGTTTCATTCATTCATCCTGTCATATTTTTTTGTACCATAATTGTGTTAGTTATGTAACTTCATTTCAACTTTGACCTGCATACAGTGTTTTCACGGCTTATAAAGTTAGCAGCTGTTAATCTTACATGCCTTTTATCGCTCCTTATGGCATTCATATGTCATTTTACATCTGGCGGCGCCTTTTTGAGAAGGGTAAATATTTCACAGTTTCCAACTCAGCCACTGCCAGAATGCAGCCATCTCCATTTAGCCCCCAGAACATCCATCAGAGATATATTAGTCTATGATTTATGCAGGAACATACTGTGCATAAACCACCAAATCTCTGTGAGGGAAATTTCCTTCTGAAGGGCACATTCACAGCCAACCACCTGGGACGCACCATTTTCCACATACCTCTGGAGCAGAGTACTGCTTTAAAAAAGCCTTTTGGGAAATACCACTTTTACCAAACTTTCTCCTACTAAGGGGGTAGTTTCTTTCACACGGGGCTCCTGTAACTGGAAAAAAGGGTGGGAAGTCAAAATTTTGCAACGTGAAGTATCTGTATTTGCACATTTTCTAACAAAAAAAGTCAAAGATCATTGGAAGACACATCAACAAATTACTGTCATCAGTACAATTACTGGAAGACATTTTTACGATTTTTTATTATGCGTGACAGGAAAAGCACAGATAGGAAAAAGACTATAACTTAGTCAAGATGTATTCTGAAGTCCCACCTCTGTTTCAGCATGTGCGGCCAGGAAATTACAGGCTTAGAGATGTGGCTCTTCAAGTGTGTATATACTTACTTTTCTCAATGGTTTCTCTGTGTGTATGTCCTTCAGGTATGTCTGCATGTGTGCACCAATGTGTGATGACCGACAAATCTCTGTTAGTTTGTAGCTGTCTGCGAAATGCATAACTGTGGCATTTTAAGTCGGGTTAAACACTATGTATTATATCATTTCCCATAAACAACTGAACTGATGCTCCTTTAATTACTCCTCCTGTCCTAACTACAATTTCTCAAATTGCACCTAATTGCCATGTGTCATTCTGTTTAACAGTTTCTGTGTAACCTGGATCGATTCTGTTCCATTAGAGTCTTTCATATGGTTTTCATTTAAGAAACATATGCATCAGAATTAGATTTATCTGGCTTCATGCAGTAGCTGATTCCTCTCTCTTTAGTGACTCACTAGTTGTGGCATTAGGGTCACAGCTTGTGCCATTTTGAGGATAACTGTTTTTTCTTGTTTTTTTTACTGTTCCCCATAAAAACAGGACTTGAACTCCACACATATGTTCTATACATGTGCACACACACAGTGTCTTGTCCTCATTTGACCATTTTCACCCGCATGCAAAGGACTGATGAAGCAACACCAATTTTTCCGTTATTCCGTTATTCTTTTATTTCTTTCTTTCTTTCTTTCTTTCTTTCTTTCTTTCTTTCTTTCTTTCTTTCTTTCTTTCTTTCTTTCTTTCTTTCTTTCTTTCCTTCCTTCCTTCTGGCCATGCTTATTCATTTTTCCATCTCCCCTTTTTGCCAAAACCTCTTATTCCAGTCATTCTACAGTTTCTATTTATTCATTTTTTCATCCATTCACTGTGTTATGTTTCCCTTCTGTCAACTCTTATACATTTTCAGTCTTCATCATCTTTCAGCAACAATTTCTCTTATGTGTTAATTATATGTGTTCCCCATGTCACATGTCCATTCACACGTACATGCACATACACATCTTGTTTCACCTTTATTTGTTCGGGGTAGGTTTGATGAATATGCAGCAACACCCTGTTCATAGTTAGACTGAAATATAAATATGATGTTGTACAAGAACAGACAGAAACAGAAAATACACTTAACAAACATATTAATGTGTTCGTTACATTCAAGGCCTTGCCAAACAAGTTTACACAGTGCTGATTAAACCAATCACTGCCAGGTTGTGTTGGTGGCAATATCCCTGCACTGGCCAGATGGATACAGTACATACTGTGCATACTTTATGGGTAGAGTTTGCCCACCAGAGATTTCTGCCAGCCAAGCCGCCTAACTTCTGGGTAACTTGAATTAGGATAAAATATTTCAATTGTTCAACTCTTCAAGGCTTTCCAATATTATGACAGAGTGGAACACATTCTGATAGTGAATTGAATAATTTTGCACGGGTTGTGTGCATCAGCTCAAAACAACTTATCCACAGTTTTACAGCCACAACATTAGGGACAGAGTAGGTTACAGGGGAGTCTATGACATAAACACGTATTGTCAGTGTTTTTGTAATTACTCTCCCTGCCAGAAGGGATAGACAAAAGTCCTACACTCTCCAGCTTTAAGTAGCCTTGCAGATAATTTTAGTAAATCATTTCCGGTATATGGCTCCTGAACCATCAGCTAATCATTGCAGCAAGTTAATATGAGCCAGATTTCCAGAGAAGTAAACATGAGATATAAGTTGACAATTTTCTGGTGGGTATTGCAGATAAATAAATAGTAGTAATCATTATCATTCAGAAGACCAACCAACCATTTAATTTACAGTAAAATGGTGAGTATTATAATTATCTCCAGTAATTCACTTACAAGCAGACTGGTTAACTCAGTCCAAGGGTTTAGGAGCGTAGGCAGAAGTGAATGCTTCAACAATGCTCTCCTTACAACTTAGAGAAAAAGTTGCTTCTGATTCTGACAAGAAAACACAATATGATTGCAATTTAACCTGTTTTTTTATGATAAATTTAAATTCCCATTTGAGTCACACATGTTATCCTCTTAATTCAAAATCAGTCAAGTAATTTCTCATGGATAACTGGACAGAATCAACAATAGTATAAAAAAGAGAAGATGTAATTGAGATTCATGCACAGAAGAACCTATATTATTTAAATACATATGAACAGGACAGGACCCAGAGTGAATCCCTGTGGCACACCCTTATTACTGTAACTAGTAGATCAGACCAGGATGTACCACTCTGATTTCTGTTTGGTAATTAAAGTCATTAAATAGTAGATAAATAAAGACAGTGCAAAACATTTATGCTACTGAGTAACTGAGTGTAAATCTTTGAGCAGTTCCTGACAACTGAACACGCCTTACAATCTTACTTGTACATCAAACTCTTAACTGCAGGACATAATTGGGCAGATACTCCTTGATCAGATCGAGTGAGACTTGGTGAGACATAATAACAAACAGACAGGACACAAAAAGATGGGTCCCCATTAGTCACTTAGACATGAAAAGATGGGAAAATATGGTCCAGGTTGAAATATCTTGAAGTTTCCCTTTAATGAAAATGGGGCTTGTAAAATCACTGGTAAAATAACTGCTGGGGCTGGACATTCCGGTTATTTTGCCAATGGGAAGGCAACAATACTAAAAAGATTGATTTTCAAGAGCAGTAGTTCTCAAACTATCATCTGTAACTGCTTATTATCATGAATTTATAATCTATTCTTTGGAACATTCTGATGATGTCAGCAACTTAGTTCGCAGCACATTTATTTACACCGCAAACAAAGCAGTGAAAGGAACCCAATAACCAGCCATTCGACCTCTATCATCAAACTCCACTTGTAAAAATACACTTATAATTCAACCACCTACATTACTCTAACAATGCCTTTACATACTGTGAAAAACACAGTTACAAGCTCCTCATTACCCAGTTTATGAGCTCTCACTCTTAATAAGGAATGTGCTGTCTTGATGTGAACAGTATTGTTGTCTATGTTTGTAAGATTATGATAATATTTTTAAGGGAAAATAATTTTCTCCCTAGACTTCAGTTAGCTGGAAGCAGATACACTTTGTTCACTGACTTGGCATAACTATAGGAAATCTGATTCCCAGGATTTTTCCTCACTGGCACTCAGCGTCACCACTTATTTTGACTGCGTTGAGCAAAATTTGTCATAGTACATAGTGGATGGTGTAATGTAAATCCATAAAAAACAAGTATTGCTACACAAAACAAGAGTTATTGGATCAGCTTTAGTGTTACAAGAAGTTTGATGTGAAGCCAACAGAAAGGGTCTGCAACTGTGGTCTGGAAAACTGAAGTCAACATAAGGCTCTTCCAGCACAATGTGGTCACTAATTATATTTACAGCTGGTTCAGGACCAGCTCTGCCAATAAACCCATAATAGGGACATAGTTATTGGGCAGATCAGCTATGTTGCTGATTTAAATGTACTTGAACTGTTGAGCCTTTCTGTGTCACAGAAATAAGAACAGGGTAAATAATAAATGAAAAGCTCATATGTACCAGTTTAAAAATATATTGTCAAAGTTGTCGAGTGATACCTGTGTCAAAATGATAAAAGTACATAGTTGAAATGCAAGATACTGAAAAAGTACAACACAAACCACATAGCTTCCTAAGTTGCATATTAAACCCAATGTCAATATCTCAATGATTTATTATAATATACAGTCTACTGCATTTGTAATACATTTTGATGACTGTCTGTCACCCTGGAGCTAGAACTGATTGTGTATCTTGCTCAAAGATCCTTTGGCACTCTACCAAAACTGATTATTTGCTTAAATGAAAACATAAACATGTCAGTTTTCAAGAAATAATGGAGTCATCAAAGTTATTGATTGTGTGTCTTGGGCACAGAGTGATATTGATACTATACTGATACAGCATGTGCTATATAGTATATTAATCTTCATAGTATTTTGTTTTTATACCTAAACGAAAAGAAATAAATGTATTTTACAGTCTTTAAGGAAATGATGGATGGCAATCAATTTAAAATGTTCATGGAAATTAATCTCAACAAAGACAAAGAAAATACTTTTACCAAAGACTCCCCACTTTATTTTTCTGGTTTACAGAGATGTTTGTGGAGCTGTCTCACCACCATCAAGAATGTGTTTGAATTTGTAGGTATGAGTAGCTCCTCCATTTCTACTGTTGCATTGTGGGACAATACTGTCCATCAACAGCACACAACCACATTCAGCAAATTTAGTAAGCAGACTGACTGTACTGTGGACTTTAAACCCACTTATATTAGTATGCAGTATGGAATTGGGACAGCATTAGTTCTACAGTAGGTAGGCACTGCAGGTATAGCAGTCGGTAGTTAATCCTCTGGCCAAGAGAGCTCAAAGCCTCTCAGCACTGTCACGTTCTGTTAATGTTAATCTGAACTGGGCGTATTGCCAAAAGGTTGACCCACTGCCTGTGACCCTGTCACAGCTGAGGTCAATGTCTGACGTCACTCAGAAAGGCAAGGGTGACCTGTGCCAGTGTGCTACCCTGTGATAATCACCTCCAATAACCCCGGGTTTAAAATGTTAATGACCTTTGATTATATTTAAAACTTAAGGTTTTTCTTGTTTTTTATGCATACCTACATATTTTTCTAAAAGAAATCAGAATATAAAATTTTGTTGAATGGTGTTGAAAGATGGGAGAATAGGAATAGGAATATTGTACTTTCCAAAAGAAATCACCCTTGATAGACACACTGAGATGAGTTCAGAGAATTCAGAGGAAAAGCAAAGATTCAGTGTTCTTTGTGCTGGTGCTGCACAAGAATTGTCAGCCAACTGTTTGTGATGGACTTCCTGGCTGAAAGGATACAGAAAACAGAGGGAAGCACTTTCATTTAAGACACATGGCACATTTTTTCTGTGGCCGATACTGCTTTGTAGTAGAATAGGCAGTCGGTCTGTGAAATGGGTGAATCGAGCAGGCAAATCTAAAGCAGGCATTTTTTTCAGTAAGGAATTCAATTGTTCAAGTGGGTCTTCAATTTAACAAGGTGGGTTTACAGTAGAGCCCATTTGTGGACAGGATAGACAAAGCATGCAGGTATTTCTTTGCTCTATATGCTGCTGAAAATCTATGTGGTTTTTAATTCCACTGTTCACTATAGGACTCTCTGCTATTAAGAGCTGACCAAGCAGATGAGCATTTTTACCCAAATCCCAACACTTTCTGTGTGCATGTATACTAGTTATGAGGCTGACTGTACATATCTCTAGTGCCCAACCAATATGCTAAGAGGCTTCACTCAGACAGTATGAGCAAAGAGTTTTTTTAATAAATGATCTGCCTATAGGAGTAAGCCCATGTGAGTAGAATGAGGGTTGTAACTACATGCTGTTGACTTTGTGGATTCTGGGATGGGTCATAGCACCTATATAAATAGAGCTGTTACCCTGGATGAACATCAAGCCCAGCAAGTACAGCAGCCTCTCCATTCTCAAAGGTCAAGTCCCGGATAAAAGATTTCATATTGATGGAACACCTGTCCCAACTGTTTCAGAAATGCCAGCGGAGAGCTTGGGATGACGATAGTTCAAAGACACCAAGCCGTTTGAACAACTCAAAAAGGATACAATCAAGCTCCACAGTTGCACAAAGTAACATCAGTGCAGAGGAGATGGCTTGTGGTTAGAAGACAGGAAGAGGCAGGGTGACATGCCAAGGCCATCTCAATGGCCAAGTGGGGCAAATGGAGTAACTGGGAGAGCCTGGGAAAGAGGGAACACATCTGGGAGATGAAGGGAAATTTGCCAAGTTTTCTTATCAGAGCCTCTTATGACTTCCTACCCACAACCCAGAACCTGAAGCAGCTAACCCTAACCCAAGGGTGTTACACTTGGTGGCATAAAGTTCCCAGACAGCTGTCATCGATCATGGAACAGAGGCAAACCACCACAAATACTTTACCACACACATCGGCAGGAAATGTCCACTTAACGCCATTTGAACTGACAGGCCAACCTCCCGAGCACCATATAATATTAAAGAGTGCAAGCATTCTGCAGACTGCTCAGGATTGGAAAATGGACCTGGACTTAGGAAAAAGCTTGTGTTTCCCCCAGACATTGTGGCTACAACACTTTAGCCAGACATGGTCCTGTGGTTCACAACAGCCAAATTGGAATACATTGTGGAACTGACAGTACCACAAGAAGATAGTGTTGAAGAAGCTTATGAAAGGAAAAAGATCAAATACTCTGAACTGGCAATTGAAGCTGGAAGACCAAAATGTTCCTGGTAGTGGGATGCAAGGAAATCATTGGTACATCTATAACCAGGCTATTGAAGAAAATGGGGGTGATCGGTCACTGCCTCCAACAAGCCATCAAATCCTTGTCAAATGCAGCAGAAAAAAAGCAGCAATTGGCTTTGGGTTAACAATTGGACTGCAAGATGAAGACAGGAGAATATGGAACTGAGGCGGGTGTACCTGGGATGCGAGGTATCACCAATGAGCCTTCTGGAGATGTCATGTGCTTATCAATGAAACATCAAGGAAGTAGGGTGCCCACCTGATTAACCTGATGACGTACTTAATCTCTCTTTTACCACACCATCCCACCACTAACATCAAGAGTGCTTACTTGGTTGCCATAGGTATTGAAACAATACACTTCCTCCAGATTGAGGGGTTGCTCAATAGTTTCACAAATTGTCCAAAAATTTGTCCCACAAGTGGTTTTGTTTTGTCATTGTAGGGTAGGCTTGTAATAATCTATTTGTCTTCTTCAACTATGTTAATTGCCGTTCAAAAAGCACTCATGGAAGGCTGGTATGCACTAGATTTTAGACTGACATACTTTGCAGTATTCTTGGGCCCTAAAAGTCTTTTAGTGGATCTTGACTTTATCTTAGACACAATTTATCTTACCTTGTCTTTGATTTGTCCCAGATATGTAGCTTGAATTTCCTAAAAAATAGTTTAGCCCCTTTCATTTTATCTCAATTTCCACTTTGAAATGAGATATTTCAACAAACTATTTTTCTACTCTCATTGGTCTTCTATGGATCATTCATAGAAATCATTCATTGATGAAGACAATGTCATGATAAATTCAAAATATGTATGTTTATCTAACCATTTTATTTGAACACAGCATCCACTCACAAATACAGGCATTACATTCCACATGACCCTTCATAGCTTCTTAATGTATGATATTGTTTAGAATATACAAGAAACACAAAAATACATTAGATACCATTTTGAGTTTTATTGTAAACAAACAAAAGTTGTTTGGGTGAAATTCTCCATGCTAGATGTAGCTAAACTGGACAGCTTTACTAGCTATCATCCTAACACTTTAATCTCAATGCTATACAAGAAAATTAACTCAGTTGTGCTTGTACAAGTCAACAAACAAAATTATTAAAGCCTACATTCAACATCCTTCTTAAAATTAAAAGGAAATGTGTACAACACATACCATGTCTTAATTATTGTAATAGAAAAGCCACAAGGAAAATAAACAATCTTTACATTGGCAATGGATATGTTATCTGCACTCAAGTGCTGGGTGTTTATAACTTTACTTTGTCTTGAAAACATCTATAGAAATTAATGTTAAAACATCCATGTTTGATGCCCCATGATACAGTTTTTCCAGAGGAAATCTGCTTTGAAAGAATATGAAAATGAAAAATCTCAAGCTTTCCCTTGAATCTGACCTTAGACTATTTAACATATCTAAGGCTACATACCGTATGTCAGTCGGCACTGTTTTGAGACATTTCTTATCATTCATAAGGATAAGCTTTCAAGTGGTAAGATGCCAAATGTACAGCTCATGTGCACTAAAGGGTCCATATTACATTCCTTTTCACCTACATTCTAAAAATACAGATAACATTAATCATCAGAGGATTGTCATATTTTATGTAGAAGTAGTAATTCAACACAGGCAATAACTCGTCTATTAGTAAAATGTAAAACAGTCAGTCTTTGGTCTTTCAGTCTCCTTTTAACAAGGCTTTTCAAAGGAAGTTGCCTGTTACACAGCCATGCTTTTCAGTTGTGATGGATCTGCTATGTTGGATTGAGCAGCCAAGTGCAGACATACAGAGGCAAGGAGACAGGGACACAGTAGGACAATATTTCTTAAAGCAGGCTAGGGGAAACAAGCACTGGTAGCTGGGAAACTGGGGCTCAGCTGGTAGCTGGGAAACTGGGGCTTGGGCTACTAGCTGAGAAACTGGGGTTTGGGCTGGTACAGTACAGTAACTTACTAGTACAGTAACTGGAAACCTGGGCCTGAGACTTGGACTGGAAGCTGGGAACCAGGAGCTGAGGCATGCTGGAGCAAGGTGACCAAGTTCGGCGTGGAATCCATGGAAGCTGGCTAGAGCAGGGGTCCAGGGTAGGGAAGCAGGGCTGATGAGATGAGGGACAGAAGACAGGGACAGAAACCAGAGCAAATGGGATTGCAGGGAGCAGGAGACAGGGACAGGAAACAAAGCAGACGGGACTGCAGGGAACAGGAGACAGGGACCGGAGACAGAGCAGACAGGACTGCAGCAAACGAGAGACAGGGTCAGGATAGGGATAACAGACAACAAGAAGAAAGCTAATAAATGCAGTAGAACTGGCTTAAAACATAGACTGCGCAGAAGCTACAATCTGGCAGTGTGGATCTGGCAATGCTGAGTATAAGTAGAGGTCTTGATTATGGAATGGGATGCAGCTGGCGGGACTCTGCTCTGACTCCAGCACACCTGTCTCCACTCAGTCAATAACACACACAGGGAGAGAGCCACTGGGGAAATGGCAACAGGTAGGGAGACACAGGACTGAGGCAGGAATTGCCATCCACACAAAACTGGTTGCATTGGGGTTTTTGCAAAGAAGGTCTTTGTTGTCTGTGGTCTGTAATGTAATTTAAAAGTTTTGCATTTAAAGCAGACATCATTAAGGTTTGGTCCTTGAATGGATGAAGGCCTTTAATTTATTTACTTTCTAACCAGAGCTTTATAGATTTGTTTGTGTAGTCATTTCCTGTTGTTCTAATAATTATTGGATGTTTCCCAAACACATTCACATTGTTAGTGTGATGAGTCACATTATATTGTTTTTGCAATTACACTTAAGAGTATATTTCTCAGAAAATATTCACTCATATACACTCAGGCAGAAGGAGAGGAGTGTGTATGTGCATGGATGTGTATTTAAGTTTGTGTAGTGTGAAAATGTGTGTTTTGCATATTTCCCAGCCCATTGCCGGTTGGCTGCCAAACCCCTTTCTACCATAACTTTTAAGTACTTACAGTAAATCTGTCTTGTAATGACTCATTTCTTTTCATTTCAACTACACAAGATATGTATGTTAATTGATCCTTTTCTGACCAATTAACCAAAACCTCTTTTATGGTTGTATGATTGTGGACAGAAAACATAGGAGATCTACACTGTGGAGATAGTCACCATAGACCACCTAAAACTTGCGATTTTAAAACAAAGAAGCTATAATGTGTTAGAGCTGTAGAGTTGCTGGCAGGCAATTGTTGTTACCTTCGTACAGAGCCAGGTTAGGTGTTTCTCTGTTGGCAGTCTTTATGCTAAGCTAAGCTAGCTGACTGCTGGTTGTATGGAGAGCTGATAATCACACTGACGCTCATAATCATGCAAAAGACTAAATATCCAGCGTCATATTTGCAATAACGGCAGGACTGAACAAAACAGGAGTTTTCATACAGCAGATATTACAGCGAAAAAGCTGGGAAAATTACTATAGAAGTATGGGAGTAACCAAGCATTCTTTGGTTAGGTGCATGTCTATGCCAGTACTGACAAAATACTAATCTGCCCTCCCACAAAAGACAATAGAAATTATGTTAAATATAACCTCCTTTTATAAACCCTTTCAATGGATCTGTTTCTTGTTAGCTAGCACAGACTCAATTGTCTGATTTAGCATGTTGTTGTTGCTTTTAATGTTGACTAATCTGACCAGTCTTTTGGTCAGTCAGTGGAAGGTGAAGAAATGGAGGGAGTAAAGTTACCTTTAAACCAGACATACAAGGTTTTTTCAGGCAGTAAGTAACTAGATAACTAAATAGGTACACTGTTCTTTATACACTTAGTATATAGCAAGCTAAAAAGCATTATAAAATTAAAGGAAATATAACTAGTGACACAAATATAGAATGTTCAATGTATCATATAATGGTCATCTAAGTCATTGTTCTGGTAAAGTATATCTTGGGTAAGGTATTTCATTTGGACCCACCCTATGCTATGGTTACCCCCTTGTTTAGAAAAGAACAAATCAAAGTTTCAGTGAGTAAGTATGCTGCTATACTGGTAAATTTTCATGGGAACTGCAGTTTTGTTCTGCTCAAAAAGTGTTCCTTGTTTAACTTGTGAATGTTTTGGTTTATAATAGCTAGAGAGTGAAGAGAGATATGGAGAGTAAATTGTTTACTAATTTAGCCCATCTGTGCACAATGTATTTTTTTTTTTAGAAAGACAAATTCAATTAAATTCAAATTTTTGTTTATATAGTACTAAATCACAACAAAAGTTATCCTAAGGCACTTTTCACGTTGAGCAGATCTAGACTGTACTATTTAATTTACAACAGTGGTATAAGTCTTCTCATCTAACATGGCAAAAAAGCAAATAAACATATTTCCCAAACTTTAAGACATGTCATTTTTGTACAAGTGCACACATTTTTGTACTGTATAGAAACAGAACACAATTAAGTCCCGCCCACCCGAGAGGTAAAATCAATGAATTGCTCTCCATTGACTTTGTATTGCACGAAGGTGCCTTCTTGTCACTTGCGCCTGCTAGCAAATATTTTAAAAAATGCCTAAAAGCTGCTGTGCGGTGAGTAAAGAACCCTGAAAAAAGTTTTATAAGCCACCAAACTGAAAGACTGAGCCTTTTAGAAGACCAAAGTGGATACAGGCAATAAGAAAGAATAGGAAAAGTATGTGTTTGTGACACTCTGTATTCCTACAACTGCAGCAAGCATTGTATCACTGGTAAGTCAAATATGCAAAGGTTAGTTTAGGCTAACTATTTTTCTGTGTTATCGTTCAATGTGGATTAGTCAGAAAGATATGCAATATTATGTTTGCATGCAAGCAAGGTAAAGGGAGGGAGTTGAATTGACAATACTGAGTTTTCCCCATCGGTGGGCATGGTTTTCAGAGTATGACGCATTGTGCTCTGTCTGTGTAAACCATTGTGTAAACTGGAAACTTGCTTGTGTGTGCTGCAATTGATGTATTTCTCTCATTTTTTGTTTCAAACACTCAATCATGCTGTCATAATGTTTGCCAATACCATTCCCAATGGATTATTGATTAGGTATGAGAACTCTGGAAGACACTGCTGCCAGTATTGGCCATTACAGGGTTGGTGTTGTGAAATAAACATTTTGCTTTAGTATTCAGGAAAAGGGAAAACTTGCAAAGATAGACAGATAGTTTGAAGACTTCTGCATTTTTGAATTCATTTGATCACTTTTTTTCCTCATCAAATCTAAAATAAGGTGTTACGAAATGTTGGCTTTGACTGTTTTCAAAATGGAAATTGTGTAAAATGTCTTAACTTATTAGGTAGAGTACACAGATTCATATATCCAAAGGGAAGTAGTTGGCATTGCCTTGGAATATTTCCTCCTTTCAGCGAAATTTCACAAATACCAAGATTCAGACGACTCCGCTGGCAACACAAAATGCCCACTCACACGCAAAACACCAAGGACGCACAGAGAAGGACATAAACCCACATGCCCATGTACCCACACACACAGATGCACATGCACACCACCCAGACACCCCTTTGAGGCTTCTTGGGTATGAATCATCCAGGGGCTGATGTGGTTAACGATGACCAGTGTTTCTGTGTTTGCTTAGATTCCGCCCTCACAGCCACATGGGAATTCATACATTGAGAAGCTGCATTGAGCTGAGTCATCACAAAGTTTCCTTCATTCCCACGATTTTTCTTGCAGTTGCTGACTCAATAAAAGAAGCCATTTTGCTCAGCTGAAACAATACAGTTGGACTTCTGAATGGCGTATGTGATATTAAAATGCACCTCTAGTTGACCTGGTTGTACAATAGGGTAGACAATAACTGAATAGTCCGCACAAATATAGACCATGTGATACATTCATGTGTAATTATATTACTCTTTATCACACATGTCTACACTCACACATGCACACGTGTCATGTCTGGAAGAGATTTTGCTAAAATAAGACATGATTGACTGCATTGTAAATGGAAATTCCTTTATTCTTTCTGAAAATTTACAATACCACTGATGGTTAAGTGCAGCTCTTTCATTACACAAATGTGTTGTCTTCAGACTCTTTGAGTTTCATTTGTTTTATCTTCAAATGTCCATTCAAAAACCATTAATGATCCTAACTAGAGGTATGACCATTCTTTGTTTGATCAGTCGGTGGAACATGTGGTCAAGTTGTAATTTTGGGTCTGTTAATACAATTCAGTCAAAAATGCATGGGAAGTCTTGTAATCATCTTCTATCTAGCATGAAATGTTAATGAATAGATGAGTACATTATAACCCACAGGCTTTTCACATGAGTAACTGTCCAGTAAGCACTTTAAATTTGACCTTTATCCTCTGCCTCTTAATTTTTGGTGAGTTTGTGCAGAGGCATTTCGGCATAAGGTCATATTAGTTCTGCAACATTTGCAGTATGTAAATCTTGTTATGGGTTTTTTAAAACTCACATAGTGATACAGTTGTATGGTCCTCCAGTAACACCAGGACACATGTTGTGCCACATCAGTTAGAACCAGATGAAGTGTACTGAACAAATAACTGTAACATGTTAGATATCCTTGGAGCAGTTGATACTGTGATGAGATACTGTGTCCATATCTTGGTTTGAGGGACTTGGACAGTGGGTGGGTATCTCTGGGTCTGCCCTGCAATGGTTCTTCTCCTACCTCTCTGATGGGAGTTTTGCAGTTACTGTTGGCAGCTTTGCCTCCTCATCTGAAACTCTGTATTGTGATGTCCCCCAAGGTTCAGTCCTTGGTCCTATTCTGTTTTATCTCCTGTCACTGCTATGCATGTAAGATTCAATTATATGTGTCATGTCAACATACAGTAGCTACATTGCCAGCTTTAAATAACTACATAAATGCTATAAAACTGGATGGTAGATCATTTCTTACAGCTAAATGCAGACAAATCATAAATCCTAATCTCTGCCTCTCCTAGTCTTGTCCCTCAGATAAGGGATGGTATTAGGTCTCTTACCTTGTTGGTTAAATCCTCCATAAGAAATCTAGGTGCCACTATGGACCAGAGTCTGAATCTGGATTGAATTTTCTGATTCACTCCTGTTTTTTCAAGCTGAGAAACAATGTGAAACTCAGGCCCACTGTTAAGTCATGCCTTTAAATCATCCCATCTGGACTACTGTAACTCCATTTTCACTTGCCTCAGCAAAATATCCCTGGATCCTTTACAAGTGGTCCAAAATGTTGCTGCTAAACTCTTAACCAGATCCTCATAAATATCTCATGGGACACTGTTTCTGATTGCTCTTCACTGACTACCCATCAGATCTACTGCAGCCATATGTCACCAGCAGGTGTCTAGGGTCCACTGACCAGGGTTTGCAGGTTGGTCCCTGCCAATTACGAGCCTATTGCGAGGCAAAACATGACAGTAACACGGTGAACTGGTGGGTGTTATACATGCTTTGACGTGGTACTGTGTTGGTTAAAACTACTTGATGTTCTTTTGTTTGATGCCAGAAGATGCATCTTAATTCAGTGGATCTTTGACAAACATCCCATACTCTCAAAGTGGTTACAATAGAACTCATCGCTCTGGAGGCCATGACCTTTTGGCTCAAGGACAAACCTTCAGTGTTCGTTAAAGCTCGGGACCCCTTCTTAAATTACATTAGAACAGAGAGTGCAAAGACTTTGCAGGGAGGCCTCTATGGACTTATCTGGACAGACATCCCTAGAGAAGCACATACTTGAGTCTTAATCAAGTGGTATATTGTACTGCTTCACAGCCTGGATATTAGGTCATGTATCCATTCAGTTGTAAACATGTTCTTTTTTCTATGTATTTATTTATTTAGTTGCACCATAGTGTATGAGTTCTTGTTCAGGTTGTCTTGAGTACAATAAGGTGCTCTTATGTTTCCGTATACCATGTTTGTCTTCCTAAAAACTAAAACCAATATAGTTATCTATAATAAACAAAAGGGAGCTTTTCCTTGTTACTGTTACCAGGTGCTTGCTCATGGGGGAATATTGGTTCTCTGTAAATAATACTGTGAAGAGTACGGTCTACTTTTCTTCATGAAAAGTGCTCTGAGTTAACTTCTTTATGATCTGGCGCTATATAAATAATATTTACTTCCCTTGAGTTGACTAAGGCAAGCATTTTGCTCTGGATGTGTCAGTGTTACTTACACAGATAAGAGTATCCAGGACTAAAAAGATGTAGCCCCCAGCTGTAAAATGGATTACAAACTGATTTATGTTAATGTTTTATTTTTTTGTCTTTTACCCTTAAGATAACTTGTACACAGTAAGACACCTGTATTGTTCTCCGGTGTAGCTACTCATCAAAGCGAGGAATAAAGGTAAATCTCTCTCAGGCCATGAATAATGTCTGTTATACTGACAGATGGCAGCACAAATTGTGACCATGAGCTGAAGAAAGGTAAAGGCTGTAATTTGGAAGAGGAGAAGGATCATTCCTATATTTTTATGGTTTCCTTACTCCATCATTTTGTTATTTATGATTCTGTCAGTGTAAGGCACTTAGGAGGAGTTGGCATGTTTTTCTCTGGGATGTACTGTAAAAAATAATCATACCCCAGGAATGGGGTGGGCCACAGAATAACCTGGAAGTTGATAAGAAAGAAACATAGAAAGAAATAAAGAAGAAGAAATAAAGATAAAAAGTTTAACCAAAGCTTATATGAGGTTACTGCAGCTGCAGTTAGTCAAATGCAGTTAGTATCTTCTTAAGTTTAAGGCTTTCAAGTACAACATTCAGTGCTTTGTTACTGTGATCCACTAAAGCTCAGCATTAAAATGTCTGTCGGAAAGAATTTCCCACTAAAACGACTGTATTTTTGGAAGAAACTCACTTGATTTGATATTCTTTAATATACACATGAATAGCAAGATAGAAGAGATGTAGACCTATCCTTTAATTCTTAATTCAAGGGTCCTGTGTGGAGCTTTCTTGTAAACAATCAAAGTTTCAAAATGCATTGTGTATAGCCTTGAGGTAAGATAAACATTTCTTTTCTATTAAAACTTTTGTGAAGCCAGTTTTTCGAATTTTTGAAACTGTTTACATTCATGTTTTAGAGCTTGAAGTCATCTTCCTACCACAGAATTTTAAAGAGAACTGGATACAGCATCAGAGGTGATTAAAGATAAATCTTATAAAAACTAGCTTTTGGTTGTTGTTTTTGTTTGTTTTTTTGTTTGTTTGTTTTGTTTTCATTTAAATCTTTCTTTATCTTTTATGCATGCGTGAAGCTTGACAGAATAGTTGCAAATGTTTTCCATTTCCATTGTTAGGCAGCCGTGAAAGTCATGGGGAAAGTTTCCCCCTATGCACATATATACGCACATGTTTCTGTCTTCTACTTAAATCTTAAACAGCCAGTAACATGCGGTTTATATAGTTTTAATTATAGTTTTCAAAGAGGAAACTGTAGTGAGTGGCTTCAGATGAACATGAAACCTGTTAACTATGAACCCAACCTATAAGTAGTACACCCTGCCATATGGGTAACTGATTTTCATGACTATTTATGTTGAAGTAAAGAAACAACACATAAAAAGTCACACTTTCCCACCGACTTTTGAGATGTACTCCTGTTTTTAATAAGCAGCTGCACTGAAATAAAAATGTCTTTGTAGTTGGATGGTTATTGGCCCTTTCTCTCTCTTTTATTTCAAACGGTCATGCCCCATTAAAGCAAATTACTGTAAATATGTAAACAGAAAGTAAATAACCGTATTGTGCCGCACAATTGTACTGTAAACAAAGCTTTTTATTGTGCCTTTCTTCACTTAAATGGACGCACATATTTTAATGGTTTTATTATCTGCAGGAATGTTGTCATGCATCCACAGTGTATTTTTTGCAAAAAGAAAAATAGTTTAGCAATGATTTCAGTGCCTTCATGTTTCAGATTGTGTGTGTGTTTTTTTTACTGCTTCAAACATTAAAATAGAAAAACTGTCTCTGCCTTTCAGACCATTAATCATTTTTTATATGTTCACATTTTCTTCTGATCAACCATGCTGTCATCTCTGGGAAGTAAAACCCACTCATCCTTTCCCCCTTCACTCCCCCCTGCCGTTGGATAGTAATCAGCTAACTCACGACAGAATCTCATTTCCTTCTCTTTCCATCTTTTAGAACCCAGTTTCAGGTTTTTTTTACAACTTTTATTTTACCTCAGTTTTAAGTTTTCCATGGCTTGGTTTTGAGCGACACACACATTAAATCCATAACAACCCATCAGGGCCAGCAGCTTTATACCAACTGAGGAGTTTAACTGTGTGTATTTGTGTTTTTGTGATATCATTAAGAAAGTAACATGTCGTTGGACAGTGGCACAGTAATGGCTTTCGGTCAAGACCTTAAGGGAAATGTTTCCTGTTGGTCGAATCTCGTCCATCTCAGTTTCTCTGGGAATTATTGTTGAGGAATTAAGCCACAGTCACTGCTGTTCAGTTTATCCTCCGATTGAAATAACATGTGTATAAACAAAGCTATCAGGGGAAGAGAAAGGCAGAGCAAGAGAGGGAGAAAAACTGTGGTACTGTGTTTATGTTTTTATGTGAAAGAGGGTCAGAATGTGGGAGCAACTACAAATTAAAGTAATGGATAGTGTATAAAATACAAAAATAGCATAATTTTTCCCATGTTGAGTTTCTTAAAGACAATCCTACATTCACGTCAGTGAAGTAATGAAACTAAACTATCTAAAACTAAATGATTTTCCAGGGCAATCTGTGATAAATACAACTACAAACCTATTCTAATTCTCCTACATCTCCTTCCCATTCTCTGCAGACTTAAAGCTGACAAAATTGAGCCAAATAAACAATAAAAGTTTCATTTTTTATGTGATAAGACTCAGTTATCAATATGTCACAGAGGAAGCTTTCGTCTAACACTAAAAAGGAAACTCTCACACACAGCTGTATCCATTTCCAGATGTTTTAGCCTGGCTTTGACTATAAGTTAAACATCTATAATGTTTCTCTCTGTTAGTTCAGTCTGTCTCACCCTGAATTACCCTTGTCCTCCCTATCACCCCCTCTCTATTCCGCTTTCTATCTAACTTGCTTTGTCCCTCTCTCTCTTCTCTCTCCCCAGATGTCTGCTCACCAGCTGTGCTCAGATGGCTGAAAGGAGCAGACAGGATGGGTTTTTAGAAAGTGTGCACACACACAAACACCCACACAGACACACATGCAAACACGCATGCACAGAGTCTCACAGAGTGACCTTCTACAGCAGGGATCTGGCACTTTTGTCCCTAAGTTTGAAGATTTCTCTCTGTTCTCATTTTCCACATCTTCTCGCTGTCTATGACCACATCAATATGAAACAGATGCCCCTAGCTCACAAGTTACAGCAGACAAACATGGTCTATGGTCAGAGAAGGTCAGGAATTTGGCTGTTGGTCAGCTCTAATCGGATTAGTTTTGTGACTAATATGAAAATGATTAGACTGTAGCTTTTGGCAGAAAAGACTTGTGGAAAGCTTGTGGTAACTGGGCTGGTTAAATATTGTTTATTAATGTTTCATCAGTATTTCTAGTGTCAAATATGATTTATCTGAAAGCGTACAAGAAGTATATGATTGATTATATCAGTATAAGCTGTCCAACTTCTACATTCTGATTCACAGCTACCTCTTTCTCTCTCTTTGTGACTCATTCACACACATTCATTTTACATCACATTCAGTCTTTTTAAGTATCCCAGGACTGCACAGTTCATTTTTATCAAACTCAACGGCCACTAAGCCCTGTCCCTCCTTAGTTACTGTTGCTTCATCCATCAAGCTTTTCATTCTCACATAGCACATAAGATGTTTAAAATGATAACGGAGGCAGATTTACTTCTCAAATTTCTCGAGTCATTTTTGAAACAATGAGTCCTTGATTTCAGATAAGGGAGTAAGATTATACTCATATTTCACTCTAATATAACCCTTTTTGGACGCGCCTTACTTGGACAACAAAATAGTGGTTAGATTTAGGCCTTATTATTGTGGACCGAATGTTTTCATTTTTAATATCACAAGAGAAAAGGCTTTTCGAATGAAAACTGTCAATGTCTCGGGCTCCAATCTGAGTCAATCTGAATCCTTAGTATTGGGTATCTGCTGATCCTGAGCTGCACATCATTATGCTGTACATATGCATAATGATATTAAGTTTTTCTGTCATTCAAATAAGTCATGAACCATAGGGGCATAGATTAATCTTTCACTGCCAAGTTGTTTGGTCTCATGTTTACAGGTAGTCCATGGTGAGGGGTCTAGATATGCCTGGGTAGGCCTGAAGCCTGACTGAAGCTACTTTAATTCACCATTCTTTACACTGTAGTCGCACACATGTCTAGTAACGGGGGCTGTGTCATTTGGCTTTAGTTCTCACATTTTACTGCTAAAATGGCAATCTGTGTATCCAAACTGTGGTGTTTCCATAGTGACAGAGGAGCATGGTGTGATTCCAGCCCCTCTAACCCTGGGTAAGCTGTGACCAGACATTGTGCGGGGTTTCCCTCTGGTCAACTTTTGATGGTGACATAACTGCTGGGGTCATTTTCTGGCCCCCCCAGTATTAAGGAGTATGTGTGCGGGTATGTGGTCTTTCATAGGCTACTTTTGGAGGCAAATTTTAGACTTAGGACCAGTTAACTGGGGAAAACTTTTCCAACTGGGAACAAAAGCTGTGTCCTTAATTGGTAAAAGGCGTGTGTGTGTGTGTGTGTGTGTGTGTGTGTGTGTGTGTGTGTGTGTGTGTGTGTGTGTGTGTGTGTGTGTGTGTTGGGTAAGTTGGTAGGGGTAAATCAGGAGTTGAAGGGGAGGTCAAAGTGGGGTCATGGGGCAGATGGGATGAACAGATTTCAGAGGATGTGAAAGATGGTGGGCCTCATGCGTAAACATAGCTCCAGTGTGAGATGAGAGACTACTTCCAAGTGTGCGTCTGTGTGTGTGTGTGTGCCTGTGCACATCAGGATTACTTTCCCACAATGCTCAAGTCCAGTTCATCCTGACTGTAACTTTGGATTTCCCAACTTTGAGATGATAAATAATGAGCCAAGATCATCAATCAGATAATCCATCACATGAGAAAGTTCTGGGCATGAAGCAATAAAGTGTTTGGTCAGATCTACAGCTTTTTGCTGACACTTTGCTCTTTCCTTCACGCCCTCCTCTCAGCAGTCTGTCTCCCTTTGCTCTACACTCACCCCTGACCTTTGACCTCAAAGCCCTTGCTGGGGTCATTTGAGAACCCACAGTTGAAGGCCATAAATCTGTCACTAGGAAGACAAAGCAGATCAGTGAGTTTAGCTTCTGGACTTCACCTTCACTGACATCAGACTTTTCAGTCTTTAAAGGGTTTCATCCATCAGTTGGTGGGAACCAGAGAAGGGCTGTCCACCAGCCGAGAATTACAATCTTTGTTATGAAAAAGATGATTATAAAGTAGGATGTTGTGGGATGCAGACTAAATTATTTTAGATGTTTTGGGCTGCTGAAAGTTTCCTTCAACCTTGACAGTACTGCCAAAAGAATGAATTCAGAAAAATGTCAGCATTTTCTTTGAACTTTCACCGACAGACATTTGTTATTCAAGTCAAGTTAATTTATGTAGCCCATTATCGCATATGATGGCTCCCTGGGCTTCAAAGACACAAAAAAGCAATTCCAGACCCAGACTGAGACCAAGCACTCTATTAAAACAGGGATAACTCCAACCAGAGACCAATGTTGCATGCATTGGCCTGTCAGCCTGTCTCCTCACATTTCCGGTATATATCTACACTGTTGAATAGCAAATAAAAATCATCAAATAATAATAATGATAATAATCATCATCATCATCATCATCATCATCATCATCATCATCATCATCATCATCATCATCATCATCATCATCATCATCATCATCATCATAAGTGGAACACTAACGCAAATTTAAGTATAACAAAATACTTTCCAGGAGTGGTTGTTTAAACTTGCTGAGCACATCATCAGTATTTTGAACTACATGCTCACAATGGCAATGTTAACATGCTGATGTTTAGCTTTGTTTGCCATATTCACCAACATAGTTTAGCTAACAGTTGCTTTTTAGCATTAAACACAAAGTATTGTACAAATTTAAAGTTTGACCTGATGATGGCGCTAAATTAAAAGTCAGGGGATCACCAACATGGTTAGAATTCATCCTGTGAGGAACATTAATATCTGTACAAACTTTGATGCCAATCCAAATAATAGTTGGACCAACCGACAGGTCGAACAATTTTGCCATCCTCAGTGTCATTTTGACAGCATGGCATGTCAGTGGATTGGAAATCAAAGACCGCAGAGGCCCAGCTTTTGTGAACAGTCAAAGAGAAAAGAGTAGCACAGAATCGTGGGAGGAGAGCTATTGCTGAAGCTAGTTATGCCTGAGCTAAGCTTGAGCTGCACCCCCACTTCTCTGCACAGTGACTTCATTTAAATTATGTGCATCCTCAAGATGCTAATAAATGGGTAAATAGGCTTCAGTCCCAGATCTGAACATTGTATGGGAGCCAGCATCCCAGACTGCAGGTGGTAGTTTATTCCTGCTGATTTTTTTTAAGTTCATGAGACAACAAAGAGGCCAGTTGAGAACTTAAAACATGGAAAAACACTAACAATTACTTATGTTAAGAGGAGCAATTTAGGAAGCCAATGCAAGGAGGTAAACACCACAGTAATGTGGTCAAAAGTTAGAATCTGCACTGTGGTATTTTGAACGGGGGATTTCTATGTCCTTTGTAATTGTGCACGAACTCTCAGTAAAAACCTTAAACAATTCCTTTTAAATATGCGCAACAATTTTAGCTTCAGGACAATTACTCTTGACATTTTACCTTCAATCAAGTATCCACCACAAAACATCAAGACAGCCAATTTTAAGAAAGGAACACTTAATAAGCCCAACAAACACATACAGTTCTTTCTCTCTGATGCATACTTGCCATATGTGTGTAAAAGAGACTTACCAACCAAAACAAAGCAAAAAAATAACGTTTTCGTAGATCTACTACCTTTCATTAGACAAAACAACCCATTAAATGACAGCGGGGAGGCAAAAAGAGAGAGAAAAGCAGAAATCCCCACAAAGTTAAATATATAAGGGAATAGCGAGAAACAGAACCAGAAAAAGGGTATAGTTGAAAGGAGAATGTGAGAGTAAGAGAAAAGAGGGTTGTTCAAATGTTATAATCTGAGTAACTTTTCCAGTTTTTTCACAGAAGTGCAAACATGTTGGTAAACTTGGTTTGAAGGGCACAATCAAATTGATATTGTCTAACCAGTATGGCCACACCATAACTATAGTTTACATGACTGCAGTTCAAATGCACATTATCATGCAATAACTCTTTCTGTTTTTAAATATTTTGCTTTTGTAAATGTTGTGCAAACAACCAGTTACATCTGTTTTCTAAATTGGGTCAGTGACAACACTGATTACAGACAAACATCTGACCAGACAATCAGAAAAGGAAGTACATTTTGTGCAGATTGGCAATGGTTGGATCAGAATCACTGGTTTGTGTGACAGGTCAGAATGGGAATGTTGATATTGGCACCTTGATCTTCAGTAACAAATGAACAGGATGAGAAACTTCATGAACATAGGCTCAAAATTGTTTTTGGAATAGCTCTCAACTATTTTGTGTATCAAGAACATATTATAATGTACAGAAAAAAATCCTATGTTTATCTTAGCATTAATCACTTTGTTTGCTATGCAAACATGACAGAGTACATGAACATGCAGTGGCAGCAACATGTGCACACAGCTTACAATCACACAAGAACATAATCATGCACACTGCAGGCCGTCCAAGCATGCTGGTGCTTACCAATCACCAGGAAATGGGAGGTACCTCCCCCTCTGTTCTGTGAAGGAGGACTATAACCTGTTCAGTTCTCCCTCTGCCTCAGCCTCAGCCAGCTGATACTAAAGCCCTGTCCAACTATTGTGACCATCACAACATTGGCTGATTTTGGCTACACAGCAGAGCACTCATATCCCAGTATTAGCTCACTGTTGACAGACAACAATGGTTTTTTTGGTTGGTTTGGTTTTCTTTTAACTTGACCACTTGATCTTAACCCCAATTAGTTTTAGTTGCCTAAATGTAACCAGTCCTTAAACCGTAGAGGTGGCAAAAGAGAAAAAAAACTGTTTTGATCATGTGGACAAAGCACCAACACTTCACTTGTTTATTTGGCTCACATAACAATAGAAAAACATTTTCACGTTTCGGCACAGAGCCTTCTTTTGAGCGCTCTGATGAAGGCTTTGTGCTGAAAAGCCAAATAAACAAGTGCAGTGTTGATGCTTTGTGCTCCTTGACTTGGACATTCCACACCATGTTTGTATGTTTATACATTGCGCACAAGCCCAGAGGTACTTTGCTTAATGCATACTTTTCCCAGTTTTGTAATGACTAATTCAGATAATTGAAACAGGGTTCTCCATGCACATTTCAGTAAAATGCAGTTGAATCAGGTGCTTCTCAGTTTTGGGACAGCAGACTTGCAGACACAACAAAAGGGACTGTAATGTTGAAATGTTAGTCTGTTATACATTTAAAGGCTGTGAATTAATCTGTGTGTTCCAGTCCCTTTTATTCAGATCATGTTCAGGCTTTCATACAACTCAAAGAAAAGGAAAACTCAAGATGCAGGAGACATAGGAGTTATCATACAAGGGTCATGGTCCATTTCCACACAGCATCATTCCAGTACAAAGGCCTTCTACATTATACAAACACATGTCAAGATAGGTTAGCATTGGAGTGATACTTTAGAGAGTAGACTACTTTAGAGTCTTAAAGATTTGTTAGTAAAGTATGCTCATGTTTCACAAGTTAATTGCAAAGCATTTCTAGGATTGCTTTAAGAACATTAAAGTGCATTAGGTCTGGATTTTTGTTTTTATGTGAACAGTATGTATTATTAATGTCATTTGCGGAAAACATATTGCTACTGCAGCTGAATTTAATGAAGAACATGCAGCTGTGTTGAACTGTAGAGCTTTGGATACGTTTGTTTTGTCTTTCCCCGGCCAGGAACATTGCTGTAAAACTGGTACAGACAAACCCCAACTCTGCAGACTTAGCACAGTGTGCTCATGTTTTTCTGATCAGCAGCTCTAATAATGCATAATTCCTCAAATCCTTGCCCGTGTTGCTGTTTGGAGACAAGATGTTGTGACTAAGGCTGTTTCTGTGATTAATAATATGCAAATCCTTCAACACAGAGAAAAAACGCAACTAAAACGTTTATTTCCCTCATAACTGTTCTATACAAGAACATAACATGAACAATCTTTTAGAACCTAAAGAAGGTGATAACATAAATTGTATCAATGTCATACCGACATATGTTTACATAGATCTTATGATATATGAAGCTATAAAACTGAATACTGTACCAACATGTATGCAATCATTTCTTTGCGGCCAGTTATAACTTTCCGTTTTCCTTTATAGTGACAGACCTATACTTAAACACATACAGGTGTGTTTTTGGCACGAGCAGCGAGCTGACAGGTGTGTTTGCTATTACAATGCAGTAATGACTATCATTACAGGCCAGGTAAGAACAGGCGTGTTAGCAGGAGGCTGGGAAGGAGACGAGAGGAAGGCAATAATGCTTTTACTAGTATGTGAGTGCACAATTGGCACTTCTGCACCTGACACACACACACACACACACACACACACACACACACACACACACACACACACACACACACACACACACACACACACACACACACACACACACACACACACACATACACACACACACACACACCAAAACAACAAGACATACACTTAACTAACCCTAACTCACACAAATTAGCACCTTGGTGATGTAAATTTAGCTCCAAATGAACACTTCAGTGGGTATCTGTGTTGGAAATAAATGCCCATTATAGATTACCATTTTTTCATTTACAGAGGAAAGAGCAAGACAGTGTTTTAAACTGTAATTGCTCATAGATAACATATGCCTATGTGATAAGATGCTATGAACCCATGAACTCATTTATTTAAGATTTTAGGAAACCACTTAATTCAAAAAGATTGAAAAAGATGAGAGTGCAATACAATGACCCCTATTACAGTAACCCTCACACAGGACCCACACAGATAGATAGATAGATAGATAGATAGGTAGATAGATAGATAGATAGATAGATAGATAGATAGATAGATAGATAGATAGATAGATAGATAGATAGATAGATAGATAGATAGATAGATAGATAGATAGATAGATAGATTGATTGATTGATTGATTGATTGATTGATTGATTGATTGATTGATTGATTGATTGATACTTTATCAATCTCATTGGGAAATTCAGGAATCTTGCAGCTCACATGTGCTCCATACATACCCATTCATAAATACACATAGATACATACACAGTAAAAATGGTAAAAAGAGATAAAATGTGAGCATTTCTGATAAAAAAGTGTGTGTAGTGCAGTAGAAAAAAATAATAAAAGTCCATGTTAAAGTGCCCAGTGCCGGAGTGGGGATAAAGGGATGGGGGATGGTATGGGCCCCAATCAGGAGCCTCTTCCCTCAACTGACGCATTAAACAGTCTCATTTATCGGGATGAAGGACTTCCGGAAGCACTCAGTTATTTGTAGAAGTCAGTGTCTGGTGGATATTTTCAATTTTGGCATTGAAGAAGGTCATGAAGGTATCACACTGTGTAACTGTGGGTAAGTGAGGTGGTAGAGCATCAGGTGGTTTCAGAATATTGTTGAGAGTTGAAAATAAGGCTCTAGTGTTCCCATCAGCTGTCCTGATTAAGGTTGAGTAGTATGTGGTCTTGGCTGAAGAAAGAGCATCCTTGTATTGAAGTATGTGATTATAATCCATTTCTTTGTGAACTGCAAGTCAGGTTTTTACATAAAGGCGCTCCAAACGACGGCCTTTAGTTTTGAGCTGGCGTAGTGCTGGTGTAAACCAAAGAGCAGAGTGGGTAAAAGAAACAAACTTATTTTTCAGAGGTGCAAGAGTATTTAGCAGTCCATGAAGTCCATCATTGTAGTGAGAAACCAGTTCATCTGTGGTGGATTTTCTCTGCTAGGGAAGTCATCATTTCCATTGGAGAGGGCCAACAAGTCAATATTCTTAATGTTTCGGAATGTGATAGAGCAATGCATCTTGGATAATCTTAGATTGACATTGCAGGATATTAACTTGTGGTCTGAGATAGGCAGATCTGAGGCACAACAGTTATGAGGGGTTACACCAGAACAGCAGATTAGGTCAAGAATGTGTCCTTTGGAGTGTGTCGGAAAGTCAATATATTGCTGTATTCCAAAGCTGTCAAGGCATGAAGTAAAGTCACTTGTAAAAACAGTGTTGATGCTATCCAAGTGAATATTAAAATCACCCAGCAACAGTAAATTTGGGGACACAGAACATAAGGTTTTTAAGAAGGCAGAGAATTTTTGTAGGAAGGCATTATTCGGCTTGGGTGGTCGATAAATAGTGGCAAGGATGGTAGGAGTTGGGCCCTTGATTTGGACAGCAATGGACTCAAATGAAGGGTACACAGGCACAGTAATAGAGGACACTTTCCACTTTTCACTGAATAGTATTGCCAGGAAACCCCCTCTGCCAGAGGTACGATGTGTAGACAAACCCAGGAGGAATAGTTTGATTGAGGTGTGAAAAGTCATTAGGCTGCTGCCATGTCTCAGTCAAGCAAAAGAAGTCGAATTTACGATCATTCAGTAGATCATAGAGCAGAGGTCCCTTGTTGGTCAGTGAACGGATGTTAAATAACCCAAGGGTTAGATTGCTGATGTGAGGTTTGGTGTTAGCTGACCTGGTTGGATTAACTATGACACTATGATCAACAGTTTGTCTGCTCTTGTGCATGTGCATTAATTTGCGATGTGAAATAACAACAGGAATTGGGAACCAGTTAATCACAGCAGTGGAAGTAGCTTTATGACAGCTAATCCCACTTCATGACTGATTTTAATCCTCAATCCTAATTACATTTAAAACTAAGTCCCAGATGTAACACCAAACTGGTCTCTAAAGAAGTAAGGGTCAACAAGTTTTTCTTTTTCCTCTGTGATTGCGAGCACATTTTTCATAACTTTAGAAACAGAAGTGCACACATGCACTTTAAACCTGGGTGTATTGCAGTGCCAAAGAAAACTATATTTTCTAAAGTGATGTTTTAATGAATGGACTCTGGGGCCAAGACAAATTGTATGGCACGATAAGCATCAACTACATCAGAGATAACAGCAAAAATTGTTCGATTTCATCACATTTATGGTAATGATGATAATTGCGAGAATTTCAATGCCAATGTTTGGTATGAATGTTTTAAGTGATTATTACTGCTCACTCGTTTCACTGTTAGTGTTAGCAGCTTGTGTTGTGAGTTTTGTGGCTGTAATGTTTTCAGAAGGTCATCATGAACTTTCATAGTAAAACATCTGTGATGCATTAACAATTTAAGGTTTCCCTTCATCACCATCATACAATTAAGCAATTAACATATAGTCATGCTCTGTGGCATTTATAAAAATGCTGAGCAGGCCCAGTTGATTCTTTCTCCATGATTGTTGGGGTATGGATCACAGGAGCTTCAGTCACAAAGACTGCTCAACTATCTGGTGTTTCAGTAGTGACAGTGACTTAAGTGACATATGCATTTATCTATGGGAGAAACATCAGTAAATGGGGCTGGAAATTGTGGTCGACAGCCCCAAGAGAATGGTACAGGCCTTAATGCTTGGCCCTTACAGTGAAGGGATCCAGTGGCTCTGTTAGGCTGTGGGCGGCATTTTGCTGACATAGTTTGGGTCCACTTAGAGGGAATGGTCGCCACAAATCAATATAAAGTTGTTCTGAGTGATCACCTTTATCCTATGATGAAACATTTCTATCCTGATGGGAGTGGCGTCTCTTCCAGGATGACAATATACGGTACAAGGGTTCACTAGTGACTAGATGGTTTGATGAGTATGAAAATTATGTGAATCATATGCTATGGCCTTCACAGTCACCAGATCTCAACCCAATTAAACACGTATGGAAATTTTGGACTTACGTGTTAGAAAACGCTCTACACCACCATCATCAAAACACCAAATGAAGGAATATCTTTTGTAAGAATGGTGTTCATCCCTCCAGTATAGTTTGTAGAATCAATACCAAGGAGCTGTTCGGGCAGGATGTCGGGGCCCAACCTAATTTGTCACTGTAGGTACTTTTATTATGCTCCACCTTCTTTTCTCACTCTAGCTATGTGCACGCTAAGTGCTACTTTAGTGTGTGTGTGTGTGTGTGTGTGTGTGTGTGTGTGTGTGTGTGTGTGTTTGAGACCATTGTACCAGATGTTATTTTGCAGGAAAGTGGAGACAGGCCTCTCATTGCTAGCTGTAAAAACCCTGTCTACTATCTCAGTTTAGCATGGTGACATATGCTAATTATTAGCATTAAATACAAAGTACAACTGAGGATGTTGAGAATATCATTAGTTTGGCACATATTTGGTCGAAAATTAATTAATTAACAATTAAATGAGTCATCCTCTGGGGGCTATGAATGTCAGATTCATGTCAATCTATGCAGCAACTGTAAAGTTATTTCAGTGTGTTCTTAATAGTGGCTTATAATTGATCTATAAAACATTAAAAAGTTATTTATTAACTTATAGTAAAGCAATTAGTTACTACTTACAAAGACATGCTAAAAAGTGGTATCAAAAACTTGATTGAATTTAACTGAATTAAATCTAAAATAATTTATAACTTGTGCCTTTTGCAGCCACAAGCATACAAACATGCAGACGTGTGAGATGCTGTTGATCTATTTATGGATTTATTACAGAGCTACTCCTGCTGCTATCACAAAAACTAGCCAATCATTTTCACAGCTGTGAGTTAAATTACCAGTCTGTCTCTCTTTCTGTTAGTAGCTGGTTTCTTCTCTGCGACAAGGCGATGTCTGTTCCAGCTCCGGCCTTGGTCCAGCTGGCTGAACTACTTACACTACCAAGCATAAACACTTAAGATTAGAAATGAATCTGATTTATTGCTACAGCCAGCCAGTTGTTTGGCATCTGTGGAAGATTCTCTCAGTGATCATTTTGTTCCACGAGTATGAACTATTCTTATTATTGTTTTGCCTAATAATCAAGAGGATCAAGTTTTGCTTATGGCTGCTCTTTGTAATCTCTGAAAGCAACGTCGTCCACAGATGTCTCACTCTGGACACTAGACACTCACTCAAGTTTTCCTGTAACAAAAATACATAGACGGCAGAAAGCACAAATATACAAATACAGACAAGCATGTCCGCTAACACTCCATGTCACTTTATCTCTCTTCGTCTCTTCCACACACTCACGCACAGACACACACACACTCGCTGCTTCTCACAGTCTCGTCTTGCTGTTGTTTAATTTACTTGGTGACCTCTGACCTTGGCTGGACTGAGCTGAATGGACTCTAGGCCCTGCTCCTGCTCCAACTGATCCATCTCAAACATAACCTTGCGGACGTGTGTGTGTGTGTGTGTGTGTGTGTGTGTGTGTGTGTGTGTGTGTGTGTGTGTGTGTGTGTGTGTGTGTGTGTGTGTGTGTGTGTGTGTGTATATAAGTGAGTTTTCATGTCTTAACATAGATCTTCATGGGTCTCCAGTTCACACTGATAACAAAGATATATCAATTTGTACAAGTTCCTGTGTCCAAAATGTACTCGTATTATGAGTCATTTTTAAATGTTCTGCTGTTATTCATCATAATAATATGAATAATAATTCCAGTGTTTTACAAGCTGCTGACTGACCTTTTGGTGCTATTAATTTCCTGTTGATGTGAAATTAATTAAAATGGCAACAATGATGTGACTCTCTCTAACCTTCTATCGTGAAAATACACACTGAACCAAGAACATAACTGTGAGAAAGAAAAGGCTTTTGTTCATCAAAACACTTGTCAACTAAATACATTGCATATAATAATTTAATTCTTATAAAAGTAACCAAGAGAAATTAAAGAGCACTTCACACAGCTTATTGCAGTTTGTTTTATCAAACAACTGTGCACCTCTTTTGAAAGAAAAAAACTTGGTCAGTGAATTAAAAAGTAACTGAGCTTCCTTTTTGCTTCATTTATCTTTCACACCAAAACTACGTCAGATCTCAGACCACATTTGTCTTTTGTGGGAACATAGATTTCTTTTCCATGGCCCTTACAAATGTGATTCCCATTAAGCTTATAAATTAATCTAATAACTTTCATTTTATCTCTTTTTAAAAAAAAAAAGATAAATCTTTCAGGCTTTTTATCTTTATTTGACACGTAGTTTAGAGACAGGAAGCATGGGGAGGGGGAACGGGAGGGGGATGCGACATGCAACACAAGTTCTCCGGCCCGGGGTCGAGCCGTGGATGCTGTGTGGTGTGTGCCTTAACCACTAGGCCACCAGGGCAGCCCTAATTTTTATCTTAATAATATTTAAACTTAATTCCTATTGGCCATAACATATCCAAGACAATGCAACTATCTATCATGGCATCTATGTATCTGTCTCTCCAATCTAAATCAGTGCCTGGAGAGCTAAAATATACAGTGTGGTGATTACAATATCCTCCTTGACTATAAAATATATCAAAAAATCTGCAATAAATAAACCTGTCAGCACTACTTTGAACAGATAAATAACAAAGACGCTTCTTAACGCCAAAGCTCTGCTATTTTGCTAAACAAGTCTCATTTTTGAAGGCTCTCCATATGACTGAGTTTTTAAACAGATGTGGGATTCCCACTGTTTTCTCCTTCACATGCAGGCTACAGGCCCAAATATTGAGTTGATAAAGGCACTCTTGGTGGATTACGACTTCTTAAGAAATAGTTGGATATTTTGGGAAACATGTTTATTGCTTTCTCAGAGAGAGTTTGTTGAGAAGGTTGAAGCATCGTCAAGAAGCCACCACCAGCAGCTGGTTAGCTTAGCACACAGACTTGAACGATAGGGGAAACGGCTTGCTTGGTTCTGACAACAAACTCCACCTATACAGTAGCACCTCTAAAGCTCAAACACAACATAATATATGGTATATACAAGCACAACAGATAATATCTCTTAATTAGTGAGCTTTGGTGGTGCTGGTAGGCATATTTTGCTCCTGGCTATAGCTTCATATTTACAGAACCTCTCTTATCTACCTTGTCTAGTACATTATCAATCTAGGCAAGACAGTGAATGATATTTCCCAAATTGTCCAACTTCTAAACATTTTCTCTGCGTCACTTGATTTATTATATTATAACAACTGCTGCACTTCTGAAGACAATAGTGTATTTTCCATGACAGGAACTACAGCTTTTAAAAAACATTTTCATGAAGTACTGTACATAAAAACAATACTGAACACTATCTGATCACATGCAAATTGAGCAAAATGATTATATGATAAGTTTTGTTTTAAAGGCAACAGATGGAGCAGTTCCCTCTTTTCTACCATATTCTCTGTATGAGACCTTCCTCAAAAACTACATGACACTGTTCCTTGGCTGAGCCCACCTGTCTACACTACTTTCAAGCACCATAGTAACACACTCCCTAAGCTGCCTCTCTTATTGGGTTAGCTCTTTTCCTTGTTGTGCAACACACTAAATGCCTCAATCCCTTGTTCTCAGTTCCCTTTAAGCCCTTGATAAGGAAGTGGACTGAATTTTTGTTTTGTCCTTTCCAGCAAGAGTGACCTAAAAGACGGCAGGAGATGGGGGAGGTATGTGTTACAGTACAATAGCCAGCAAATCTCTCCACAGTAACCACACCAGAGCACCGAGTATGCTTATCGAGGGAAGCTAATCAGCTTTCTGCAGATGGGCTAATGTCCTTACAGTGGCTGAGAGGGGGGCCTATATTTAGTGTCCACTCTCTCCCTCTTAACAGGGGATAACATTGGGCCTGTTCTCTTCTCCATAGCTCATCTCTCTCTGCTTAAATTCATCAATAAGCTCATGCAGGCAGTAATAAAAAGGAATTGATGGGGGCAAGAAAAACAGGGGGCATGAATGACAAAAAGCTGTGTGTTCAAAAGACACAGTGAGAAAACAGACCAACCAGACACAAGTGACATCAGAGTTGCACATATCAGAAGCTTATTAAAGGCAGCGTGTTGGCCAAAGACATAAGGTTAACGTCAAAGGTAGAGAGAAGAGAAAAAAAGCAGAGTGACAAAGAGACAGATGGAAGAAAGAAAAGAGATGAAAGAAAGTAAAATATTTGTTTTCTCAGTGTCAGCAGGGAAAGTGACATCTGGAGGCTGAGGCCTCCGGGCATTAAAGTGATGCAGACATGGAGCCTATCCACTCAGTCAGTTACCATGTGTCTCTGGAGACCATGGCACTGCTGGTAGTAAAGTCTGAGCATAAATATGATCTGCCTGCTGTTGCAAATTGACTCACTGCTAATGAGGTCTGGCAAATGGGCACACTGACGGCAATTGACCGTTGGTGACGCCCGTTGGTGACGTCTCTTGGAAGGGAATCCCGTCACGTTCAGCTGTCACTTGTTGGCAGCATCAGTCGCACCCACTGAGCCTGTGCGGGCACCTGGGGATGCTGACCTGATAAGGGCTTTTCCTGTATCTATCAAAGCCTGGGCACCAAATCTAACTATAACAGCTTTTTCCCCCCTTTACCTTGGCTGAACTGTAGTTGCACAATGTGAAACGTCAAAGAACCATTATAGAGATTATTGTAACAGATTGTAGCATGTGTGATGAGAGTGATCATGAAAAAAACTGACCAGAAGAACTTATGTCTGATTATCTTTTTTTTCTTTCTTTAATTATGAAGTTTGTCATCTTGAACACATTATCAGATCATTATTTCTGTGTCCAAACGGGACTGCAGTTAAAAACACATACGGAACAGTTAAACAATCTCTTTGGAGCAACAGAAATCCATATGAAATAGCTCACATACGATGATAATGAAGTTAATCGGCATAGCCAAATAAAAACAAATTTGCACACATCACAAGAAAAAAAATACTCTTTAGACTCAAAAACACAGCTTTGGATCTGCCTGCTACATCAGCCCAAACTGTACAAAAATAGAGATTGATAGAAAAATATGAGATCTGACAAGTTTGCGAGAATATGATGAAGATCTTGCACTTAAAAAATATGACTTCTACACCTTTTGTTTTTGTGATAATACAAAACTCTCAACTCTGTCTTATTGCTGTCCAAATATTTCCGTGATTGTCTTTGTCTGTTTTCTACATTTTTAACATTATTTCCTCTCTGTTTGGTACTTTTTCATGCTAGGAGGAGATACAACTTTGACAGCTGTCAACTGCATATGCAGCCCAAATTTCCACATATCTCAAACTCTGATTCTTTTCCATAAAAACAGAAAAAGAGAGATGAAATATATATTGGCCTATATTCATCACCATTCATCATCTTTGAACCTTTCCTGGCTTAATGTGGAACATTTTGTAATGTTCTCCTCTGCTGAGTATCTGACTCTTCTAGGAGTGCACTTGCACGCCTGTCCATTCAAAAGTTACTCTGCTGCAACATCACTGAAAACACAATCCAATCTCCACCATTATGACAAACAAACAGCTCATTAGATCTCTGTGAGGTCTGCAGATATTAGCAGACGTCATAACAAGGATGCACATCTAACTCACTCTCTTGATCGGTATCATTTTCTGTCTTACACATGGAAAGATGTTTTTCTTTTTTCATGAAGCCCACATCTCTTTGACTGAGTTCAAACTATGTAAAGTAAATATTAAAGATGAAGTAGAAGATATTTAAATGAATGAAATGTATTTAATCTTTCCAGTGTTAATTTATAAAAGTGGTTGTCCCTGTTTCAGAATGTATTCCAAACACATAACATATTTGCTTTACTTTTCTGTTTGTCATAAATTTGAAATTTAAAGGTGCCCTATAGGGTTTTTGACTACTCACACAAAAAGAGTGTTTTTTTTCATACCAGTGAATTTGTATCATGAATGGCAGTAATGCACAAAGCATGGTAATACGCCAACAATGGCAGTAAAGAAGAAGACTGCAAGCTAGCAAACATGGACTTAAACAATGTTTACATTTTACAAATGTTTTATGAAGAGAATAAAGAAGTGGCTTCAGCACGTTTTGTTATACCTCAGGGACACACACTATGTATTTTAGTTTTGAGAAAATCCACAGGGCACCTTTCAATTTGTTCCACGTCAGCATATGGCTCAAATGTATTTTGATAAAGGGTCACGTAACGAAATAACATTTTGAAATCTTAATAGGCATTTTTTTTTTTTTTTTACACATTTCAAAAACATTTCTATTTGTTGCATGTCATCCCCCATAGATATTTATATTATCTTCTGTATGTAATGAACAGCTTTTTGGTCATCAACGGTGTCAATAAAACTGCAATTTAGAGCTTTTCCAGAGACTTTCCAGCCACGTTCTCACACTTGCTCTATTTTTGACAAACCTCTCCCTCTTCGTATCCATTCTGTACAACCATCTGTTTTACTGGTGTAAGCATGTTTTTATCCAACCACTGCCTTCCCCCTTTCTCTCTCTGTAGATGATGAGATAATTTTGTTACTTCCTCTTTGGTAACCAGGATGTGCAGCAGGACTGCAGATACAAGTTGAGACTTCTACTAAACATTGTCAAAAAATAATTTGGTTTAAAAAACAATCCCTCAGTATAAGAGACCTTACTCAGCATAGGTAAACTCTCTGTTCCACAATACATTCATTATCACCTTGAAAACAGTACTGCCAATTAGACAACTTAACAGTTCTGTATAATAAAGAATCACAAAAATATCTCTTCCCTTTCAGATTTATCGAGGCACTTAAAGAAAATTATTCCTGTACAGAAATAAAGCATGCATTGTTTTGTTGTTTCTTGTGTATTATTTTCAAAGTAGAACTTTGGATTTGTAAACAGTATCCAGTTCCTCATTTTGCATTGTCTGCGGAAATTGGAGTCCTACACAACAGTGCACATAGAAAGGTCAGAAGATCACTGTTATTTGACCATGAATCAATATCTTCAGCACGTGATATGGGTTTGGTTGTGTCCTCTTATCTCTCTATTACTCGTTGTAGCTGTATGTGAGTGTCTGCTTTGGTTTTTTGTTTGGAGAATGACCCACATTCTCCAAACAATTTCACATGTTCATCATTAAAAATGTGAGTGGCCAGTTTCTGTGAGCTGCAACTCACAACACATGAGGAACATATCATCATATCCAGGCTGTTGGTCTCTCCAAGGCTGAGCTCAACCTGTGGTTTGCTCTACCAAGAACCCGAAAACTGATGGGTCAGCCTCTCTCATTGGCTTGTCTCCTTGTGTGCTCAGCTCCTCCCGCTGTGGCACCATACCCCAGGGAAAAGCATTTCTATGGCCCACTTCTTTGATCCATGTTCCTTGTCCTCATTTCCCCTCCTTCTTTTCTTCTCTTCTTTTATGTACGCTATTTGCCCAATTTTGACTCCTGTGTTTCCTTTTCTCATTTCCCTCAATTTCCCATTTCAAAGAAGAAATAAAAAATGGCATCATTCATCCCTTTTAAAGGTGCATGAATCCCACCGGTTACACAAAAGCGAATGAATGTACACAAAGTTTAGTTACAGGGCAACCAGGTGGCATACATGGGATGTTGTGAATGATGAAGGTACTGCTGATGAGGCGAGGGAGGACAGGAGTAGACAGGCTGAACCTGCGCTACGTAATAGTTGCTGAAGTTGCCATTTGAGACATAAGGAGCCGGTTGGTAGAAGCAGGTGACATTGGCAGCATTGGGGATGGCGTTCTGCTCAGCCATGACTCGCAATGCTAGCGACGAGATGAGGTTGAGCGTCTGGCGCCTCTCGTGACCCATCAGGCACACCGTGCTCTCCTGCACCACATCGTACAATGTGGCCAGATAGTCGTACTTTCTGTCCTCCAGGTCCACAAAGTGGTTCTGCAAGTAGGACTCTAGCTTTCTCCTCTGCTCGCTTACATCAGGGAAGTCTATGAAGAAGCGTGAACACATGTAGCGCTGCAGCAGTTTCATCTCAGCATCAGAGGCTGCGCGGAAACCCCGCACCAGCAGGTGGCAGTACTTCAACAAGCCCCCGCCTCGGATCTCCTCGGGGCTCCTTGTGCAAATGAGGCGCTTGCGCAGGTGATCAAGGGCGGTGGGGAAATCACCGTAGACACTCTCCCCAAGGATTGTAGGGTGGAAAGTGGCAGCCATTGGGTGCTCAGAGCACTCATAGAAGAGTAGAAGTGAATCCAAGCGAATCTGGAAGGAGTCCACGCTGAACTCAAACTGCCGTCGAAGAGAGTCCACAAACTTGAGCTCCACGTTCTTTCCACGGTTGTTGGAAAGCGAGATGAGACTCCAGCGGTCTGAGTCATTGCAAACCTTCACCATCTTTTGCACATAGGCCTCCTGAAAAACACAATTTAAACATTAGCTATCACAGACTGGTAATAAAGGTGTTGATCTATGCATGTCCATTGCATCTCGTGTTTTTACAGGTTCAAGTGTCCATCAGGGAAAACTGAATTTTAAAAAATTAAAGACACTTAGAATAAAGAGCTTAAACACCTTGATGTAAACCCTTTATATTCAAACTTGTAACTGCAGAATGCGCACGTCATTATATTAAAAACATTTTATCTACCAACACTTTTTTCTCCATACTCCATCTGTCAGTTGAACACATAAGTGCAAATAATAGGGTATATTGGACCAGAATTATTTTGACCTTTTTAAGAAGAATATGTCTCAGTTTTTTCTCCTCTGGCAGGGGCCCGCAGCCTCCTCTTGTGTTACCTAACTGTGCTTTTTTCTCCTTTCAAAACTATAATATAATGTTAGTTCATACTAATAAGATGAACACCTCTTCATCTTATTACTCTGTAAAGCATTCTACAGCTGCTAATCAAGGAGAAATGTATTATACGGTGATCCTCTGGATATACATGTTAGTGTTAGTTTGAGCAGGTTTTGAACAACCAGGCACTCTGGTGCACCAAATTTGCACCAGATAAACATCTTGATTTAATCTCTGATGTTTTGCTGGTCACATCTGTTGGTGGGCCATTAGTAGCCTGGGTAGTCCTCGGTATCCAGGTAACTGAGGGCCGACTGATTAATGTGGATCCGACTCCAATTGGATTAGACAGAATCCTCTTTGAATTGGAAACCAACCTTTTTACTATTTGACGGATTATATCTCTGTGCTAGTTGTATGAACTGGGGGCAGGTCTTTGTTTTCTATTTCTAAATTGTATTCATAAACGTTGCACTGTATATAAAGGTGCATTTTGCCCACTGGGAATGCATGCACTGACTGGAAAATGCACAAAACTTCAGCAGAGTGTAAGGAAGAGTACATTTAAAGAAGATGAGGAGGAAGTTATACAAAATGTGCTCTGTCTTTCCTGGTTTGAAAGTTTGAGACAAAATGTAAATTTCATTTTGCAAATCATACAATATTCATATGTAAAAATGTCATATACTACCTTTAAGGTCACTGGTGTGATCTTTTCTTTGTTCACTCCCTCCGGCAAGAAGTCTAGAAGAGAGTCCAAAACTATATCTTTCACTATCTGAAACTCCATTTCTCCTTTCAGATCGGCGCAGAATATTAGGTCTAGATCTTTCCACCCCAGACCGCTGTCCTCATGAAGAACGTAGCTGGCAGCAGAGCCGTTCAGTCGCACCTCCCGGACATGTATCCGCTTCTCCTCCATGCGGCTCCGGACCACCTTGACGATATCCCGTGGCTTCACCTCCAGAGTGGGGAAGCTCCACCGGCCGTGGATGGGGATGGAGCCGGTGAGGATGGCGTCCAGCCGCTGCACTTGCTCCCAGTTGAGCACGCTGAGGTTGATGCTCTCCCCGTCCGAGCAGCTGTCGGCCACTGCAGACACCACATTCTCCTCCATCTTGATGAGAGGTAGACAGTAGAATGTAAACGACCAAACTTTCCACTAACTCCCTCAGGAGTTGTGGGATCAGCTAGCTATAACTTTTCTGTAGAATTGAACCTTCAGCGCTGATGTCTGTCATAACAACAAGAAGCGTCTTCACGCATGACGGAAAGAACTAGTTGGGCGGCGTTATACTTGTCCTACTTCTTACATAAAGTCTGCAGTCCAAACAAATTAAATTCTTGAGCTTCCCAGCCGTAAGGCTTAGTCACTGTCCAGCATCTGCTGCCCCTCTGCGCGCTCCGCTCCGACCCTGTCGCCAAACTCCGGAAAGCAGACATCAACTTTAACAGTCAAAATGCTTGTTCCCCACAGTGTCCGCTTTTTGTTACGCCCCAAAGGTTCTCTGACGCATCCATCACATCCGATAAAACGTTTCATCCACCGCAGAGGTTTTACTTCTTCTGCCCGCTGTGGCTCACTTTTACGCACAGATGATTGCGCATCTCCTCTGGATAATAACAACTTTGCTCGCCGTTTTAGGACTGCTACACTTTTCCATTGTACACCTACTTTGAGAAAGTGGTGTATGCTTTCTTATCCCTCACATTTTGTCCGTTTGTCTCGCGCTGATAATGTGTGATGCCACAGAGGTCTCAACCCACAGCTGCTGGAGAAGTTGTGGAACGAATGCTCCCCGTCTGAAAAGCGTTGGGGCGGGTCGGTTTGATTGACAGCCCACGCCTACTAATAGTTGCCGCCGCTTCCCATAGTAACTATGAGTGGCTGCAAGTTTTGGAGACTGAGGCGTGTCTGAAGAATAGGCGTTATGAGAGAAGAGACGGACTAGATGCGGAACCCTAAACCAAAACATCGATCTCCATATTCTCCCGAAACCCCCACTTGTTTCAGCACTATTTTAGCAGCGATGCAAGCACCCGCACTTGTCCTACATATGTATTACCAATAGGGGTAGGTAGACCAACTCATCATCAGTGCCAACGAGGATTAAACTCACTCAGACATTCGTATGGCTATCTTAATACTACCAATATGTTCTAAGGTTAAGAACAGTGTGATGAGCTCCATTCATAAGATGTAGTTGCTGCATCCTATCAGTCTTCACTTGATATACGGTGCTGTTTTGTCAGAATCATGTAGACCAACCAGTTGGTCGGTTGTAATTTACTCTGTATAGCAGCATCACATATGTAAATAATGTTTCTCTTATATTACAGTTACTTGTTCCAAAGTGTTGAACGTTCACAGGTGAGGCGTGCATGTAAACCCAACGCCCTCAATGGGTGGTTTTCACCCACCATATTTGGCCCTGCAGACGTGTGTGTGCAACAACTCTTCTCTTTGCAACTTTGCAAACTTGCAGCAAATGTGCAGAAGACATGCACATGTGTAGAACCTGTACTGTATGCAGATCTAATAATCTGTATCTAATTAACAATTAAAGTGATCCCCATTCTTTGTGCTCATGATGACTGTTTTTGTCATGCATGGCCCTCTTTGTCAGTATGTATGGTATAGGCCATGACACCTTTGCAGGTTAGTTGTCATGAAGAATCTATTAGTGTAGAGCTTGGCACGTATATCTGCGTCACTGCAGACGAGCCCATAAACCAGCTTACTGCAGATTACCCTGTATGTGCAGTGACATACACATTCACACAGACACACACAGGCTTGCGCAGAGAGACACTTTATTGCCATTTTAGGGTGTGCTGTGCATGCACAAAACTTGATATAGTCAATATCTGAAAGACTGTAAATTGTAAAAGGACAAACAATTGTCAGTTGTCATTTGCTGTAAATAGTTAAACACATAATAACTGAGGCAAACACTACCTAAACTCATGGGGTATGTTTTCATAAAATCTCTCCACACATTCACATTTTGTGTAAAAGCTGAAAGACAATTTTGAGCAGGAAATACATGATTGCCGGTTATTTGGAGTATATTTTGATAAAACATTGCCTTATAGACATAAAGCATAACATCACATGCATCAATATCAATGCTTTGTTTCATTTCACAATACGACATGGTGCATGACTATAAATATATGTCACACAAAAAAAAAATCTAACTGATAATACGTTTTAGAGGAACTCAAACATGAAACTTAATCAGAGATTACGTACAATCTGGTATCAATATTGCAGCACTGAAGATACAGACCATGCAGCTCTGTAGGCTGACAGCAGGTCAGTCACACTCCTAACTTTCCCCATTCACCAACAGGCTCAATGTCAGGCTTACTGCCTGGGATTCTTATCATGAAGCAGGTACTTACCCGACCTTTGACTTGTCAAGTGGATGACACCGGCTTGGTTTCCAGTGTCTGACGACATCAGAGGATTGGTGAGGGTATTTCAAACAGACCCCTTGTCATGCTTCCAAACTGATCTCCACAAAGAGATACAAATTAGTGCATGCTGAACTTCACATTCATGTATTGCATGTCTATGTGACTGTGTACAGCTTATGTTCGTGTGGTTATTCATTGTGATATTCAGCTTTTTTCCACATCACTTTGTCTGTGCATCACTTTGTCTGTGCATCACTTCTGAATGTGTAGACGTCCCTCAGTTACTGTACTCAGGATCACGACAGTAACTGAAACCTTGTTTCATTCAAAAACAGGAAGAGAGGACAGACACTTTTTTGCCCCAAAATGTCTCATTACAGTATTCACATGCTACTCCACCTTCACTCCATGAAGCCCCATCTTTTACTTTTAAACCCTTATTTCTCACTCTATCCCATCCTACTCTTCCTGTTTTTCCTCATCCTCTTTTCCATCCCCTTTTACTCTATTCCTCCTCGCGAAGTTCATTAAGAGATTACCGTGAGCCCGTTAGTCGAACGCGCCTCTGCACTCTTCCTCCTTCTCTTTCCCACCTCACTGCTCACACCTCTCTTATTTTTATTATTTTGTCTGGATTTCCTTTAGTGGGTGAAACAAGATTCCATTTGTTGTAGACTAGAAAGAAAAAAAGTATTTTACAGCTGATGAAGGGAAATATTTTTTTTATTTTGGGGCTAACTATCAAACTAACAATTTTTGTAAAAACCATCTCCTGCACTTCCTTTCACTGCTCTATACCTTGTCACCTGTGAGAGGAAACGTAGAGAAAAAACATGACAACAGACTCCTGTCTTTGATTTTAAAACAATGGCTCCATTAAATAAGTAGTTCGACATTTTGAGAAATACACTATTTGGCTTTCTTGGGAGAGCTAGATGGGAAGATGTTGTGTTCTTGTACACATATCGATAGATTAAATTTCGTGACTATTTCACAAACTGTCATGAGATACTTTTGTCTCATGTCAGGCCGGCAGATATGGTGCTAGCACCAGCAGCAGGTAATCTGTATAAAGACGGAAAAAAGCAGCAAACAGCTAGCCTGGCTCTGTCCTGAGTCTTCACTGGTTGTCCGGCAACGTCACAGCGATGACAAAACTACAGGAAGGCACTGCGTCCAGCCAATAAATAATGTCCCATAACTCCTCATAAAATCATAGCACTGTTTTTTTTTTTTACAATTCATTTTTTGTGTGGATTATATAATCAAGATACAATCAAGATATAACATGTTTTCAAGTCTTTATGCTATTATAACTAACTAGTAACTTTGATATTTGTTGTTCAAACATGAGAGTGGTATCGAGCTTCCCAAAATGTCAAATTATTCCTTTAAGAAATACCTTTTCTCTTTCAGTCCCACACTATATCTACCTCCTTTAGTGAAGAAAACTTGCTATTTGCTACAATTTCTCTTGCATGCCTGTATTCCTAAAATATTTTTGTGTTACTCTATTTCATTTTATGGCATTACAATATTGGTTGCTTTTGGTTGTATTTCAAGTTGGGAACCTGTAACTTCAGTCTGCTTTCATACGGCACTTGTTATATAAGAATTTGCACATTTGTAAAGTGTTAATAGTTAGTCAGCGTTGGAGAAAGAACTGTGCTATACTGGTTCATGCCGTTAAACTGTTAATTTACACCCTAGCACAAGTAATGAATCATCTGCATATAATTACTGACCTTCCTGTTTCTGCTAGTGTGCATGAAATTCACTTTTTCAGTGTGCAGCCCACTGCCCTTTAACATATTTACAGTAAATGTAAAGCACATAGTAGCTAATGACACTATATCCAGCCAAAGACAAATCTCAACAGCATTTCCAATCAGTTTTAAACCTGACCTCGCTACAAGACCTTTGTTGACCCCACCCAACCTTGGTGAGTATGCTCAATAGTGTAAGCCCCCTCTAAAGTCTTCCACAGCCACTAATGAGATTCACTGACGTGCCCTGCACTGTAAGCCATGCTGCAGTGCTCCTAAAAGGTGCAGTGTGTGAGCATGTTAGTAGTAATGTATGTGAAGGGAGACACGGCCCGGTAAAAGCAAGATTGCATCAAAATGCAGACATTTCAGGGAAATACACGCTTGTAATTCAACTTGTGCAAGATGTTGTTTCTGCATTTATCCCCAATTAACACACTCATAGTTGTCTGATTAGACTTGAGCATGCACATAAGTTTACAGACATGTATTACTCAAGAGGAAACACACACACATAAATGAAATGCAGCATAGAATAAAGAGGTTTAATTCATCTCTAAATAATCTAATCTATTATGTGAACAAAAACACTCCATGAAATGAAACTCAGTCAACTCAGCACTATTTTCCCCCATTTTTAACATAATGTTCTGCTCTCTTGACCTGTCACAATGACAGCAAATGCAGTGACAAAAATAAACAAGAAGTGAATTGCTCTATCTGTGACTAAACTTCCTGTGTGATATCTGTGTGGTTGGAGATGTCAAGACCACACTGATACATTCTGTGATCTCTTTTGCATATGCACAGGCATACAGACGCACACATGCACAATGAGAATTTACTCCTGACCCCCCAGCTGTGGCAAGAGGTTACTTTTACAAGCAGTCATGTTGGTAACACATTAGCTAAAAAGTGGCAGGTAATGATCATAATATCATCATCAGACAGAGTCAAACCAGCTGTTCTCAACCTGGGGTAAGGGCTACTGCAAGGGGTCATGAGGGTTGTGAGATTAATAGGATAGACATTTTTATTGCGTACTTTCCCCTTGCAAATTACTTAATCATTTTAGACATCTGAAAATGTTTATTCAAACAAAACATGGGGTAAAGTAACATCCAATTCCAGCCAGGCTAATTGCTAACTGCTGTCAGCCCCAAAAGCTCCAGGTTTATGTTATAACTGGTTTGTGTCAAATTAATTTTAAAAAATGAACATGAACATAAAGAGCTTCAAGGAGAATCTTATACTTTATTACTAATTTTCAGTTCCTTTTCAAAAACAGTTCTGTGTTAGTATATTTTTTTAAAATCACTAATTCAATTTTATGTGTATATGATTAATATTCTTAAGTTAATATGGTTAAACCTATATGGCCCAGGCAGTATTCCTGTATGGAAATATTGTAGACAGTGCAAAATACAATCAAATGATAATATTACAATAATAATAATACTTTGTAATGCTCTTAAACACGCAGAGCATAACACAATGTGAATAAGTTCTAGTAACTTATTCTTGGGAAATTTACTTTTACCTCCATCATACATTCTTTCAGTTTCATGGAGAAGCTGGAAAACCCCTAAATAGTCTCAACAAAGGTCACACTCGCAACATGAAGGAACTGTAGGGCCATCTGCTGGATTATAGCAAACAGCCCACGTCGTACTGGACACACTGTTGAAAAGTTCCTTTTCCATTACACTGGGTGGTGGTCTTTTTGTACTGTAGTTCAGTATACACATGCTTTGCATCTCTCACTTTACATCTCACTGTTGAAAAGTTCCTTTTCCATCACACTGGGTGGTGCTCTTTTCCTACTGTAATTCAGTACACACACACTTTACATCTCTCCTCTCCCTTATTCTCACTTTCCCACACTCCAGACTGTACAGAAATGTACAAATGAACAGCTGTGTATGGTAAACAGTGTCATTAAAGAGCCAAGTGAGGTCATTTTGTCCTTCAATGTGCTGTTATTAAAAGCTGTATTGCTTTGAAAAAAAGATGCGATAATTAGATACAGTACATGCAACTATGACAAAATCAGCAACATTTGTTATCAGTCACTCAAAGCATCTCTTATGTGCACATATGTGCAGAGTGATTTAGTGTGAGACACATCTTTTGATCTGTTTGTAATAATGCTGACATTCGATATACAGTATGTGGGAAATCTTTGTATCATCCATGTTGTATGACCTTTGTGTCTCAGCAATAGAACATTTATGTTTTTTTCTTTGTTTAACTGTTTTGGTGAGACATGTGTCAGCATTATTATGTGGCCATAGCAACTCCTCATAATTTTGCCTGTTCCCTGTCCGTGGGATGGATGATGACTCAAATGATTGGTTAAACTCAGCTTTTTTTTAATCTCCAGAATTCTTCATGGCCACAAATGATGCAAAAGTAGAAATTAATACCTTTGAAAGTTGTTGGAGTGCACATTTCTGAGACCACCGTTAGGGTTATTGATTATTGATGTCATCTTATCTTATGTGCAAGATAGCTTGTGCAAGTGAGAAAACGTTTTGTAAGAGCAGCATGTGTCTGGCTCCAGAGTAACAAAGAGAATCTTAGTGGTGAGATCTTGAAGGAAATCCATCCCGACTTGGTTTAATGAAGCCCTGCGCAAGCTGCAGCTGCAGGTGATGTGGCAGCAATTTTGCACCATGGTCAGTCATTTGGCTCTTCACTCTGTCATGAAAGGTTTAAGGTGGAGCTCGACTCCTATTCTGTCTCGAGGCATCTTTTACAAAATTACCTTGGTGAATGGTGATTTAGGGTAAGGTGCACTTCTCTCACTTCCACCAGCAGCTGCAACTTGGAGTGCTAGGAGGGAAGAGGAATGAGAGGTGAAAAGAGAGAAATTCTGTCTGGTATGTAATTGAGATTCTGGATGAAGAGACAGGAGTAAAATTAGGAGAAGTCAGCATGGAGGGATGATGAGTTGGACATGAGGGAAGGGTGGGGAAGAGGAGGAGGGAGATGGGGTTGGAAAGTATAAACAAAACATTAGGAGCAGAGTTGGATTGATGATGAAGTGCCTGAAATACAATAGCTAACTCAAGTCTCAGAGGACCACATCACCGCCTAGCAGACGACATGTATCATCTAGCCAGCAACACAGGCCCATCCAACTCTGATCTGACCACAGCTTTCTGTATTTACCTCACATGAGAGTGCTTTGCTTCCATGGCCTGCTTCTCACACAGGACTGTGCTTCATATTGAAATGGTTTGCCTTTTTTTAGCTTTCGCAACCCTCTTCTCTCTCCTCAGTTCCTGCCTGCACTTTTGCTGTTTGCTTGTGTCTTTTGTTTACTCAGAAAGGTATTTATTGAATCAGTAAATGATATAATCAAAGGGGCATCCAAAACATCTGAGGGATCAGATGCCGGTTTAACAAACTATATAACACACATATGGCACAAAATGTTTGAAAACCCAGCACCCTCAAATGCTCTTCTAACCATCTGGATGCAAAAATATTCCATCTGCTTCTCCATAAAAATAATTATGAACTTGATTCTATTTCCTATCCAGCTAGAAATGACATGTCTCATTTCTCTTTTTAAACAACATGAAACTAATATTACATGTATTTAGTTTGAAAATATAAACTAATTGAAAGTATGTATCAATTATGGCCAAATATAAATGATTTCAATTTGGTTCATGTTGTACAAATTGAGCAAGGTTTTTTTATGGAAACAAGATAACAGAAGAGTAACTTGCATGGGAAGTTACACTTATTTTATTTTTGTCTGGAGTGCCCTGGTGGTTGAGTGGTCAGAGCACATGCCACATCGCAGCGTCCCTGCTTCAAATCCAGCCAGGGACCTATACTGCAGGTAATTCCCCCCTCTCTCTCCTTGTTTCCTGTCAGCATCTCTGCCAGCTACTATCTAAATAAAAAGCCCCAAATAATAATTTATTTTTATCAAGCAGCAGACATAATTTCTTTTTTTTATTCAAATGGTTAGAGTCTTTTAAGATTTTGGACAAGTTCAAAGATCTTCGTCAGAAAATCAGATGCTCTGTCATGATTGACTCTTCAGCTATTCATATCAAAGTTGTTAGAAACATTCAGTTTCTGGACTGTGTAATAGCAACAGCTTTTTTTGGACTGCATTCTTTGTTGTTGCCTCATAAATAATTGCTGAGTGTTTATAATCAGAGAATTTCCTTTGGAGCACAGAGAGAAGGCACTTCAAGGATAGCTGTGGTCAGAGAAGGTTGTCTATGTCTGTGTGTGTGTGTGTGTGTGTGTGTGTGTGGCGAGAAATTACACCGGATGGAATGTCTTACATCAAAAATAATTAGATGATGACTTTGGCACATGTTTCCCAGTACATGTTGAACTGACCTTGAATTTCCTTGAATTAGTTCACGTTCCAACAGCTGATTGAAAATGTGATTTAGTTATTCACATTCTAAGTATCACCAGACAAGTATTTATTCCATCATACTTTTATCAAGCTGCAAAACATTCAGGGCAATATAAATGTCTCACAATTCAATCAATCAAAATTTCCTTCCAGATGGTTGATGGTGTTTTTGTGAAACCTGATCATTTGAACATGAAAAGCTAGATTAACATCAACAGCTGCATGTTATTTCACTTCATTATTATTGTTTCTACAAGGCTTCAGTCAGCTACAGTTCACGCATCTCTGTCACCAGTGTAAAGAACATGGCGTTTTGTTCTCTACTGTAATTTCATTCCTCCATCTGTACAATCTAAAGATTACAGTTACACTTGGCTGAACTTGGGCACAGTGTGCTTTGAGCTAATTGCTGACATGTTCACAATGAGAATGCTGTAACAGACCGTCCTGTGTTTTACTGGGTTACTGTGTCCCTCTGAGTAACTGTGGAGCAGGATATGTTGGCGGACTTCCACTTTTAGCATGTGTTAAAATTAAAGAAGCGGTAGCTGCTGGACATGCTCCTATGTCTTTGTGTAATATGTATTGTTTTCAAACACTAGCTAATGTCTCATGGAAATGCCCTTTGTTCTGCATGTATTTAGTCACAAACTAAAATATTGGACAAACTGAGATTTTGACCTGATGATGGCACTATGTGTAAAGTCAGAGGGTAATCACAGATAGTACTGTTCATTCTGAGGGGACAATACATCCTGTAGTTGTTAAGACAACTCACTCAAAACCATATATGTGAATCTCTTGGGGTTTATTCTCTGGGGATAATGAACAGAATTTCATTATAATCCATCAAGTAGGTGTTGCGATAATTCATTCTGGACTAAAGTGATTGGCTGACCAATGAACCTAGTGACCAACGACCCAACACTGACATCCATAGAACCATGCCTCTTAAGCTTGTGAGTAGTTTTAATATGAATTGTGAGAAGTTGAGGCTCTCATGCGTAAGGACAGAACGAGGGGAGGACATAAAGATGTCATCTATGAACAAATAAAAATCCAGTTGTTTGTGTGCTGTGCAGCATGGCAACAGAACTAACTATTTTTTCTGTACAAATGGATCCAGACGGAGACAAAGACAATAAAGAAAGAGAAAAACATACTGTTGATACCGTAGTCGGATGATTTATCCATGTGTCATTATGTATTTAGTATGAAGCCTGACCATTGCCAAACTGTCTCTGACTATGTCAAATGACTGAGTGGAGCTTTCTGCACTTCCAAAACAGTGAATCCCCCTATTTAACAAAGCCGGAAGGATGTCAAAGTCTACAGCATGGTCTGACACAAATGCAAAACACAAAGACCGGGGAAAAAGCCAAAAGAAAAAAGAGAAGGACTAATTCTGGTAACATAGATCATTGTTGGTTATACATGAAGTCAGTTATTTATATTTTAGCCATCTGCTAGCTAGCAGAACACAACTCATAATAACCATCAAATGTGCCAATTCTTCCACAACCCAGTCTTAAAGCACATTATCATGTTAACAGACACGTATAACAGAGATGTGGCTGTGCTTTAAACATTAAAGTTTAATTAAGGTGATTGAAATTGTCAGCCATCCACTCTGTGTTTGTGATGTGTTGAAACCGAAGCAACATGCTCTGGGAATACGAAGGGGTGTGTGTATATTCTGCTAAATTGCCTCCTAATCTGAGGGATTTACCGCACTAGCTAGAGGGCGTTGAGTCTGACACGAGATTACTGTGCAACAAAATTGCCCCTGATTTACACTGATACAAGTTTAGCACAGATGATATGAGGCAGTGTCACTAGTGTCACTGTAAATCCTCATAATCCTGGTCACAACACGTGTTATTTAGTGCCGCACCCTAGACAAAATGCAGTTTAGCAAGAATCTGTCTAAGGCAAATATTGGATAAAAGGCATCCAACCTTCTTACAAAAAACAGTAACCAAAAGTAACTGGTTTTCATCCTGGATTAGTTTCTAAGGAAAGAAATAAATAAGAAATACGTTTTTTTCCCCTCAAAAATTCAATTTATGGAATACATTTAGTGCATATGGTATCAATGTAATGTGCTGACTTTATTTTCCAAGATGTCAGATATTATAATTACATCAAAACTACAGATCCATGGCTAATGAATTTTTGCTACGGACAAATATGGATTCAATTAACTTTCCATTTTTGCAGGGCAGGAGTTAGCTAATTGCCTGTGACTCCAGTGAAACACGTTGTTGATGGCTTAATCAACTTCATGAGTTTTTTGCAAATATCCACAGAGCCATTACTAGCAAGGTGGATGACAGATGACATGTGGAAATGCAACATTACACCCATACAGCATGTGATTATTTAACTCTTCAAAACCATGGGCATTTATTTACTGCCACAATGGCCTCCATCCTTCTGGAAAGGATTTCCGTAAGATTTTGTAGCCAGACTGCAAGGATTTGCTCCTATTCAGCCACAACAGCATTAGTGAGTTTTGCCACTGATGTGGGGTCATAAGGCCTCGCAGTCTGTGTTCCTCCACACTAACTGGGAAAACCATTTGTTAACGGACCTGTCATTGCACACAAATCCACTGTCATGCTGCCCAAATTGGGGTGTCCCTATATTATTGGCTGTATAGTTTAGAGCAAACAAACATAGTTTCATTTATTAGGATTGCTAGTTTTGTACTGTACAGAAAAAAACAGCCTCTTGTCAACTGCCAGTTACTCTTCACAGTCTTTTTAAAATTATTTTTACTCTCTCGAGGTAAAACAGTTTAGGGTCTGTAACCGGAAAAGAAGCACTGTGTTTGAGCAACTGTCTTGACAATAGACATAAACCCATTTTTCTAGTTTAGGAATAAATGAACAATTCAATATTAAGGTTCATGAGAGGATTACCAATTCACCTGGTGGACACATGACACATGGTGTTCTGAAGAAGGTAAACAGAACAGCAGCAATTACAACTGACCCTTATCATGAGAGAAAGTCTAAACAGAAAGTATGGACCACACACACGTGTACTGGAACTGAGGGAAGAAACACACGCACAGCAACAAAAGACAAAGAGCAGGACAGACGTCCAAGTCCCACAAACACACGCCTCCACAGAAACACATCTGTTTTGATTTGGCATAAATCTTCCTGTTGGAGTGATAACGTGATGACTGATCAGCGCAGCTTGTTCATCAGAACTTTGCTTATTATAGCACTACAAATTGAGAACATGTATGTCACATAAAGGCTCTACAGATGTGTTATGAATGAAAGGTCATCACATGTTTTGGTAGTTAATTTGACTTTAAGTCACCTTGATGTGTATGAAGTCTAACATACTTTAAGCAGGATAGTGAGTTCACAGCATCTCTTGTGTTGGTGATCAAAATCAAACTGAAGTCAGTAGAAATAAAATACAGTAGACCTACATGAGGGCAGCTGCAATTACAGCTTACTTAATCATGTTTTAAAATACCTTTCATGTCCTTGTGGGACCGCATGATTAAAAATGCTGATGTTTCTAATAACTGCAGGCTATTCATCATAAACTGCACAAAACGGTAAGCCCTGAACAAAACTAAAAGTTAACAGACATAGTAAAATTGGAACAGCACAGCAAAATGATAGCAGCATGCTAAAATGCCCCCAATGAATTAACTTAATTCATGTTTACCACGTTCACCATTCTTGTGCTGCATGTTAGTATGCTAACATTTGCTGATTTGCACAAACAGGAATGTCAGTATAGTTATGCAAGTGTTTAATCATAAACCAAAATATTGGACAGATTAAAAATATTACCTTTCAGTCTGGATCAAGTGGTTAACCAGCGAGCAGCCCATCATCAAAGCCACAAGGAACCAACTTTATTGAACATTACTGAAACTACCCAACTGTTTGTATTTGCCATACTTGTGCTACAAGTAGGCTACACCATAACTTACTACCCTCTTCCTCCCCAAACATTGGTTAAATGCAAAACTATCAATAATTGATTCCAAAATAACTCGCCAAAACAATGGACATATTTTTGTGGAATACTTGAGGTGAAAAGACATACATAAGATGTGTGCTTCAGTGGTGGTAATTTGAGATTTTGTAAGTGAAAACCTCACCCTGTGTAGACAATCCACAATGGACATAACCTCCCTTTTTCCAATGAATAGAGACTCACCAGCAGTCTTGATTAACCAAAATAAGCCTCTTTCAGTTTACCCCAGAACATCCTCCCACAGGTTTAATCTTATCATGGGTCATATCTGTGTTGGGTGCAGCCCAGAGCTGTTAAAAACACACACCACAGTCTTTCAGCTCAAACCTACTAACCACTGACCTCAGCACCCACATGAAATTAAAAAAGTGAATTAGTGATTAATCATCCTTATTCATGAATCATACATGAATAATAGCCTAATTTTACACTTGACCCATGATGTAAAAGATACAGAAATGCATGTCAAAAATAGAATATTGTCAATATTTCAGAGTCCCCTCAAAATTTCACAAATTATGTTTTCAGGAGAGCTGAGCCAAGCTCCCCCTAGCTCCCCTGTAGTTGGCACCCTGATATTAGAAATTCACCTCTGATTTTACAGAACAGACCTTCCCTGCAATATTAATCCTCCACTGACAGTGCATAAAGCAAAACACAGAGCTCAAATTGTCCATAACACTGATGTTCTTCATTAATTTCAGAGCTGTGTGCGATGTTTATCTCTTTCTGAAAAGATGTCCGTAAAGGAAGCGTATGTGGGATATTCACTATTAGATCTCAGTCAGGAAGTCAAGCTGAGGTGATGTTTTAGAAATGTCAGATCTCATTCAAATGAGAACAAGAGGTTTTTGGCAAACTGTACACTGTGCTGTTGCCTGGACTATATCAGACTAATGCATAAATGCTTTTCAGCTAGGACTGTGGACTTTCTTTTTATCAGCCAGTCTGAGGCTTTAAAATGTACATAATCTGAGTTAGTTAACTAAAGTAGGCTAAATTAAAGGCTGCACTACTACAATTATGTGCATGATCATATACATACACACATTTTGTATTGATTTTGCATGTATTTTAAAATTAAAATGTAAATTTGTCTCAAACTTTGTAAAAGTGTTTCACTTTTGTAATGTTGTTTTGCACTTCCCGGCCATCGTAGGATAGACTTTAATCGTTGGTAGTATCAATGACTCTGCAGCACATCACTAGGAATGCTCTGTCAGCATAAAACAACTCACCTGACAATGTGTTTGCACATGAAGAATCAACTAAACACACTGCGCGCACGCACGCACGCACGCACGCACACGCACGAACGCACACACACGCACACACACACACACACACACACACACACACACACACACACACACACAGAGAGAGAGAGAGATAGGGAGACATCTCAAGATCTTCTTTTTGTTGCAGGTCAAAACTTTTTCTCTCAAACAAATCTCATAATCCGATCAAGACCAAGACCATCTTATCAAAAAATATCACAACCTTTCCACTTAGCCACAGCATTCCACTGAAACAAGAGTTACTGTTGGATAGGAACCAGTAAAGCTCTCTTACAAGACACAGGGAGGTGTAAAGAGCCAAGATAAATCAGCTCCCCTCCTCACTCATGTGTCTGCACCAAGCTTCTCAGTGACTACTGCCAGCTGGAATAAAAACCTGGACGAGTGTAGAGATGGAGAGTATGCAATAAAGAAAAGACACACGTCTTTTAATAAAACAAGCAAATTATAGAAACAGGAAGAAAGTAGATGGAGTGAAACAAAATGCAGGTCAGGACAGGGCAGATTGTTGAAGGATGAGGAATAGGGAAAAGAACAGCAAATCCTAGATGCGTGAGAAGAGAGGAATGAACAGGCAACGATGACTCATCTACCATCCCAGGGCAATAATATACTGCTATCTCTAGTTCTCTATAGACTTGACCGAACTCTTTTATCCCATCACATCATATCAATCTTTTTCCCATTGCCTGTTTCCCACAACTTCAGTTAGTTAATTATTTGATCACAATACTTCCAATTTAGACTTTTAAATTGATTGTATTCTAATTTGGATGTATTGAAACCAGTATTATTTCCCAAAAGCACACAGATAATGGCTATTTAAAGGGTGGGCTGACATTTTGGAAAATAGGCTCATTTGCTTCTTTACTGAGACTTGAGAAGATTGATTCCACTCCCCTAATTTTCGGCGGTAAAGTAAATAAGTATTTTCCCAAAATGTTGAACTATTCCTTTAACATTGTGAATACGGCTTGTTTATGAAGTAGAACAAAAACATAAATAAGCTTTGTGTTATTGTAAATACTCCCTGATTAGATGGCTTCATCAGTGAATTCAGTGAATTAATCATGGCTCAGTCTGCGTGGCTAAATTCTCATTATAATATGCACAAAGTGTTGGATGTGATTTATAGCCATCATATCCACAATTACACCATCATTTATGCTTTCCATGACTAAACACTGCATCTCTTCAGCAGATTGCATCTGGTAGGCTACACTGACAGAGGAGTGGTAAAATAAAAATCAACCACTTTGATTAGATGTAGTTTTAAATTTGTTTTCATGCTCACATGTACACAAACAAGCCTCTCACCATGCATACGCTTAAAATTATTCAGCCTCAGAATTGTTCTCCCTTTTTGTCTGCCAAGGGTCAAGATAACCCCCTTCTGATGACGAACACTGTTACTGATCATGAAAATTGTAACCGAGCATCTTGGCAGGAGAACATACACTGAATTTAGAGGAAAAGTCATGCTTGCATGGGAAAAATATTCTGTCTTTGCTGAGAGCTGGCCAGAGAAAACTCTGCTTGGGCCCAAAGGAGCAGCTGGGGGAAATACTGAGTCACAAATAGTCAAAGTACACATGCACCCCTGCTGGAGTCCTGACCCCTTTTTCATTAACAGTAGTGACTAGACAGAGTTTAGCACAAAAGGGGCCTAAGCCTAAGGAGACACTGTGTTGAGGGCATGACCAGCAGAGTTACTCCCAGAAAAAGCCTCGCTTGTCAGGCACACAGCAGAGGAAGACCCCCTGGACCTCCTGGTTCACCAAACATATCAGAGTCCATCCGGAAATTAATGAAAGGAAAGCACAAAAGGTGAAAGCTAGCAAAGAAAATGAAAATAGAAACTGCAGGGATGAATGTAATAGACTATCAGGAGACATTGAGCTTTTCTAAGAATTATCTGATCAAGTGGAGTCACACAGGCAGCTGAAAACATGAAGTGAAACCTTAGACAAATTCATAAACCGTTATCTTTAGAATGACGCTTCTAATTTGGTGGAGCTCTATATACTATAACCAACATATGAACTCTCCCACACACAACATGACAAGTTTCAAAGTGGGCTAACAATTCTATAACATGTTATGAAGGCTGTTGAGAAACAAAGGCTCATTTATCATCCTTTTCAAGAGGGAGTAAATCCATCATATCACTTTATGTATGTATGTTGTATGTAATGTTATTTGTGGATACACTGTAGCGTTTAATGAGTTGTGAAAATGTAAAATTAGAGTAATACCAGTAATTCAGCATTATACATACTGTCATAAGTTTTTGAAAACAAGTGAAGAGTAATTTTCCTGACCAATTTATATTTGCTATTTACTAACATATATGGCCAGTTCCGCCTATCCTAAAACGAAGTTTATTTAACAACCTTTTTTTCCCCTTTTGCTCAGTTTTTTGCCATCAAGAAAAACTGTACACCAAAAATTCCCCAAGAAATATTAGTATTCCTCTAAGTGAGTGAAATAAGGGCACTAACCGGCAATAATCAGCAATGCTGAAAAAATGGGTGGATGGATAAACACTATCTGCCAAACAAAAGAGACACATGGTCATTCCTCTCATTGGATGCACTCCAACACAAATATTTATTCAATCTTTTTATTAATTGTTATTTCCTCTGACTGGATCCCTTCCAGAAAAACTAAGATCCCAAGACAGACAATGTCAATATCAGACTTCACACAGAATTAACTTTTTTCAAAATGTATTATTTAACAGTGTAAATAACACACACACACACACACACACACACACACACACACACACACACACACACACACACACACACACACACACACACACACACACACACACACACACACAAATGAAATATGTAAAAGTTTAAAAAAAATGCAGATTATAAACTAGAGATCATAAGACAGTTGACCGAACCTTAATGTAAAGGAAATTGTATTGCAAATTCAATAAAACATTGTTTGATCGTTTGATTCTCGTCCCCATGCATTTTCAACAAACTTCTTCAGCTCAGGTTGAGGACCTGCTTATTGCTTAACTTCAGAATTCATCATTAAACCACATATCATCTGCAATTCTCTGTGAGAAAAAAGAGCAGCACAACACTGAACTCTGTATCAAGAGGGGGGATGATTCAGAGTTGGACAGAAAACACCTTTTTCACGTTTGTCCCACAGTCACAGAAGCAAAAGTAATTTCTTCAAGCATAATCAATGAGCACTGTGTACCAATATCTGGTGGCTTTTCATTCATTTAACTAATGTCAAATGATTAAAAGATTTCCTGGATTTGCAAGCTTCTACATTAACAACAGTGTTTATTTTCAGTTTTCAGAGTTTTGGCCTGAACACATTATGCGCATGTTTTGCGAAGTAAACGTATAAAGGATTGGATTCAGGCAGCTATTCACAGCAGTTAGTGCCCCAACAATGTTCCAGCTGTCCTTACATAACTTCAACAGGCCTTCGTTATTGAGTGAAAAAGCCAACGCAGCCATCACATTTATCGTATGATACGGAATCCACAGGACAAAAAAGGCCACAATGATACTGGCAACCAGTCGGGTCGTCTGTGGATTGTTGAAGAAAGCTGCCTGGTTCACCTTTCTGTGGAGGCAGATGTATGAAAATGTCACAACTGAAAAAGAACCAAATCCCATTAAGGACTCTGTCAGCAGCACAACCATCCACTGGGCCTGGGAAGAGTACTTAGGTCGGCAGCTAGTCTTACAGCGTTGGTCTTTGGTCAACTCACGAACCAGAAAAACAGGGCTGTACAGGGTCATCACAACTAGCCACAGTAGAACCAGAATCCTCTTCTTTCCCACCTGATCCAGACACTTCTGCTGGTACACCACTTGCAGGCAGCGCTGGACACTAAGCACTGTGATTGTCAGCATGCTACCATACATGCTGCAGTATAACACATACGCAAGGACCTTGCAGGTCACCAGCCCGAGGGTCCAGTTGTACAGTAAAGGATAAATCCAGAAGGGCAAGGTGAGCAGGCAGAGCAGGTCTGAAATGGCCAAATTCAGCATCAGACTCTGGCTCAGGCTGGACATGTGATGGAAGTTTGGTTTGCGGATGATCACAGCAAGGTTTCCAGGGACTCCCAGCACGAAGCAGATGCTCAGTATCACTGCAGGGACCAGATGGCTAGAATTCCAGGAGACAGAAGAAGCAGTGGAGGAGCTGTTGGAAGTGTTGTTAGTACAGTTGAGTTGTTCCATCTTATTGGCAAAGACGGGTGATGATGGTGTGCAGTCAGTGTCCTTTGTTGCAGTCAAAGAGGAACAAATGACTGCACGCAAATTGTTCATGCACATGAACTGACGTTTTCTACGCAGCTATGTGGTTTTGTCTGATGTATTTACCCATTATTCTATGTCCCTAAGAGGAAACAGATCACCTTTTCACCAGCATCTTAACGGAAGTAAATGTAACCTCCATAAAACCTGAGCACCAGTTCTGTGGTCTCCTGCAGCAGTAAATATTCTACAAATATAAATACGATGACAAGTTTATAAATCTTTATGTCTAAGTAAAAGCATTTATCACACAGTAATCCCTCATTCATGATTTTTTTTAAATAACAGTAATAGGCTAAATATATTAACATAAGTGACTTCTTCTCATGTGTATCAGTTTTTGCAAAAAAATTAACTTGATATGATAAGTAGAAAGTATTCTGATAAAGCCTTTCATTTTTTGACAAATTAATCTACCTACGTGGTACATTTAGTAGTTTTTCTGGAGCTTTCAGTTACATTACATGATCTAATCAGAAAATGGAGTTTGCACAGTTGTGGAGTTGTAAATGTTCAAATTGGCATATCATGCATGCTGGTTAAAGTTGAGATTCAAAGTTAATTGTCGACCTCGGAAACAACAGCCTACACAATTAATACTTTTTGTGACTTTTGAGAAGCCCAGAAAATTTAGAATTTAAAAATCTCCAACCCCGTGAAAAATGAACTATTAATGGTTACGGTTAGGGTAAGTCTTCAGTAAGACAGCTATACGCGTGTGCGTGCTACTGTACTTTCGGGGACATATTTCAGATTAAAGACCTGTTAATTTTGGAGAGCTTGTGTAACTGGGGACAAAACTCCAACATTTGGGTAAGAGGTTAAGTTTAGGGTAATGGTTAGGCAAATAGTTGTGATGATTAAGGCTAGGGTAAGTCTCCAATAAATGAATGCAACTCTATGTAAAGTCCCCAAAAGTTACCTACTTAAGTGTGCCAGGACGCACTTCAAACGTCACCTGACATAAATCTAAACTTACATATTTTACCGCAAAAGCACCGGACAAACATAAACTCTGAGGCAATATTTTCTGTCTGCAAACAGCATCACACCAAAAATAAATGTTTTATTTTTAGGATACTAATTGAAGGGATCGTTGTTCTGTTCTGTTGATCAGCTCGTTTTTTCCTCTTAATAAAAATATTTGCGGAATCCAAGAGAAAAAAAACTTTCCACGTGGCTCCACTTTTTAAAATGTCATCACATGATCAAAAACTTCATTCATGCCCCTCCACAGACTCCCCCCACTGTCTGTGTGGTCATCACTGTTTTTTTCTGCAGCTCAGTGGGATGTTGCAAACAGGAGTCCAGGAAGATGATGGAGCCCAGTCTGTTGGAAGTCGTTTGGATGGAGTGGCTTTTTTATTAATGAGAAGGAGAAAACGTGTACTGGAGGTTGCTGGAGTGTTTTGTGAATGTGTGCAGGTAGGAATGTTTTTGACTTTGTATATTGTTTTTATATTTACCAAATGAAATTTTAGTATCAGTTTATGCACGGAATGACAATGCTTTTAAAATAAGATCACCAGTTCCTCCCTCTTAATGTAATCTATACAATCTATGTTTCCTTACTATATTCCTTTTACTAATCTTAATCATTTGCAGTTGCAGACTGCACTGAGTTGCAGACTTGACTACTTCTTTTGCATGGTGTAACATCCTTTAGGCTTACAAAATAACATAAGTCTCGTAGTTATCTGTAACAATATTTTTTATATGTGTCAAAAAACGACATAAAGTGAGCTCTTTCATTTAATAACAATAACTTTGCTTGCATTTGAACTATTTATTCAATCTCAGACACCTCAAGTCAAAATGAAATTAATATATCTCAGAGAACACTCACTTTGCTGCTCAAGTGATTGTTTAGAAATTGGGCTTTTGCGCCCTCTGCTGGCCATATAATCTATAAAAGCAACATGACAGCTACTGATGAGAGATCATGTATAGGTTTCTTTATTGCCATTTCTTGCCATGCTGAATTGCTATTTCATTTTACTATTTCAACCATTGAGAATATCTCTCTGTGCTTTTACCCTTTCAGAGGGATGGGCTTCAAACACCTCCTGTGTTTGCTGCTCTGTGCAGCTGCCCTGACAGTGTCAAGAGTTTTTGGTGAAGATGAGAGCGATGAAGCATACAGGTGGAGCAGACAGAGCCTCCCAATGCTTCTGGACACGCACACCAAGCTTTTAAGCAAACCCTTGTTCAGAGGGCAGAAGGAAGATGAGGAGAGAGGAGGGAGTAAGACCCTTTGTGGGATAGAGTGTCAAAGTGGCCTTCTTCCTATAGACCAGGCTGAGCAAGAGAGGATTCTGGGATATGAGACCATGTATGAGAATGGCACACACACACATACAGAAATCACTTTGCTTGGCTTCAACAAGACGTCTACACCCATGACTGCCCATGCCCCCTCACATTCTCGCAGGAAACGGCAAATTTATGGACCAGACGGCCGCTTTGTGATCTCTGACTCGCAGTTCAGTACCAATTACCCCTTCTCCGCTGCAGTCCGCATCTCCACAGGATGCTCTGGGGTTCTTGTATCCCCGAAACATGTGCTAACAGCAGCTCACTGTATCCATGATGGCATGGACTACCTGGAGAGTGCCAGAAGGATCAGAGTAGGAGTGCTGCAGATCAAGACCAAAAGAAGAAGACTGGGTAGGAGGAGAGGATGGCGGAAGAGGTTTGGGAGGAAAGGAGAAGGGGAGGCAGGTGAAGAGCACAATAGTATAGATGGAGATGTAATGAGAAGGGGAAAGAGAGGTAGGAAGCACAGAGAAAGAAATGAAGACAGTAAGGTGGCAGCTGATGATGGAAATACAGATAGATCAAAAAGAGGAAGAAGGAAGCAAAAAAGGGCTGGTCTCAACCGCACACGACGCAGTACTGAACCCAAGAAGCGGACTGTCTTTCGTTGGTCACCAGTCAAACAAACGCACATCCCTCAAGGATGGATCCACTCCATGAGCTCCAACAACTCTGTGGCCTCCGACTATGATTATGCTCTTTTGGAGCTGAAACGACCCGTCAAGAAAAAGCACATGGAGCTAGGAGTGGCGCCCTCTGTGATCCCCCTGGCCCGGATCCATTTTTCAGGCTATGACGCTGACAAAAGCCTGCTGGATGGGCGTGGAGATGAGAAGGTGGTCTACCGCTTTTGCTCAGTGGCAAAGAAGTCTGACGATTTGATGTACCAGCACTGTGATGCGCAGCAGGGCGCTACAGGTGCAGGTGTTTACATTCGACTGAGACAGAAAGCTGAAGACGCAGGCAGGGAAGGGAAGTGGCAGCGGAGGGTGATCGGGGTGTACTCAGGCCATCAGTGGGTGGAGGTGGAGGGGGGTGAACAGAGGGACTTTAATGTTGCTGTGAGGATCACCCCTCCCAAATATGCACAGATCTGCCACTGGATCCATGGCGATCCCAGGCATTGTAAAGAGATTTGAACCACAGAGCAACAGATATACAAGAAGAAAAGATCTGCTGCTTCTTAGGAGGCTAAAAAATCAGAGCAGATATGAAAGAAGAAATTGTCTTAAGAATAATAAACTTTGACTTATGAGTCAAAAAAATCTTGGTACAAGTAGAACCTACACTAGATGCTTTGTATAAAAAAGCTGAAAGTAACTTTTAGTAAAGTAATTGTGAAAAGTGTAATTCACACAGTAAGTGTAGACTGCAGTGACTCCTGAGGACTACACTTCCTCAAGCACTGAAACAGCCAATAGCACGCCTCCAAAGGTGACATGTCATCTTTCATACATACATACAATCAAACATTTTAAAAGGTCATCTAAAAAGTATGTATATTATTTAAATCCATGTTTAGGCAACCTAGAAATAAACAATTTCCTTAATAAGTTTATTGGCATGTTTATATTCAGGAACAGTTTCATGCATTTCTGCAACATTTTGTTTGTTTTTAAGACCAAAATGTAACCCTGAGCAGCTTTACTGGCACAGGAATACTGATTTGAACCAACTCACTTCTTCAGTGATAGTCATTCAGGCTAAGTATTGTGCACATGTCCTTGGTCCTGGATATGCAGTTAATTTAGTAATTTATGGTTTGATTTAGAGACTGTAGGAAACCACAGGAAGCTTTAATTACACGTGAATGATACAAATCCATTGTTACTGTTTCTTAACTCCACAGTAGTTTGTATGTCTCTGAAACATCCGTGAGTATAATAATTATCTCAAGGGAAAACTAAATCTAGCTATTCTTTCACAAGTAAACAACTTTTTTGTTTTTTTGCTTCTGTATATAAAGCATGCATAAGTATAGCCTGTTGGTCCTCATTTCACTTCATGTACTCAGTCCAAACAACATATGTTTGTGTTTTCTGATGTTTGAAAACTGTCCAAATACAAATCTGTTAATGTCTGAGTAACAATATCTTGTTTTGTGACTTTGTATGCTACTGACCGTCAGGAGTGTCCATGCCACAACATGCTGATAAATAAAAAAACAAATTGAATTTTCACAGAATAGTCTGACAAAAGCAGTACAGAGATAAGTGATCAGCCGTGAGGGTAGTTTGTATCAGTGTATTTGTATTTTATTGCATCTCAATTGGACTCACATGCAGGTGGGGACGAGGGAGGGAGGACGATGTCATCCATCATAACCCCAAAAAAAGAAAAAGAAAAGAAAAGAAAAAAAACCCAACAACACAGCCTTCATATGAATACTTAGCAAACATTATTTATCCACATTCTTTTAGTTTTTATGTGTCATAGTCATCTTTATTTTTCTTTCAACACTTTGCAATGCCACAATGGATTAAGATACAGTCACTTTTGGAAATAAACAACACACAGAACATCCAGCATATACTTCAGTGCTTTACAGTGAGAGTCCTCAAGATTTACAGTGACAGCACACGAGCAAATGTACCGATCACTGTGTTACAAGTGACCCACAGAGGACTGAGGCCACATTCCAATCACATACACAGATGCCTCCTTGTCTCTTTGATTTCCACCTGAACATTAATTCAAATGTCAGCATGTATGGAGAGACAAGGAAAGGAGCTCTTTGAGAGTATTAGAATGCATCCCAGGTTGACCTGTGTTGCATGCTACGATGCAGCATCACTCCACACCAGCAGAGGGCGCAAGCCTAAAAACACTCAGGACTGAGTTTCCATTCAATACTGCCTCTGATAAACTGAGAGGTATGTACAAAGAAGGCGGGAAATTTTTGAATGTACTTGCCTTTTTTTTTTTTTTAACCATATCATTTGACATAACTAAAAATATATGATACATTTTTTTCCCTTTGAAAATAAAGATTAAAGAAAATATGTAATCTATCATCAAAAATGCATATGTCAATTTGAACACAGTTTTTGCATGTTTCATACAATCCCTAAAAAAAGATAAAGTAAAAATGAAAGTGAACACTGTTTGAGGTGTTCGATGATAAGTCCCAATTTGCAGTGCAAGTTGTTTTCAGGTAAGTTTTGAGAGTTGAAAAAGCAGACAGGCGGGAGGATGGACTGCCAAGAGGATATACAAGGTACAACCAAGTTTTGAATGGCATAAACATAGCTCAGTATTAGTTTGGACAAGAGGGATAGAGTCGGAGTGGGGTTTGGCCAGTGAAGTTACACACACCGAATACAGTCCACATTTAAACAACACGGTCCTCGTCTGGGAGATGCGCAAAGAAACCAACACGTATCCATCATTCCAAGTCAGCTGATATGCAGAAATCCAGAATGAATCTAAATACACATTTATTAATTTTTTTTGTTCATTTTTCAATAGTATATTAAGTAAAGGTTAACACTGATTTACACGCACACCCACACACACATAAACAGAATTTAGTTTTTCTGTATCTAGGGTTCACATTCACAGTTGTGCTACAACATTAGATAAGGAGGGCAGGTTGTTTCAGGGGCTGCGGCTGGTAGGAGGTCAGAGGGTAAAGGTCGTAGAGATGGTGGCCGAATGGCTGAAGGGCTGGGGCATGACTGAGGGAAGGCGGTGGGGAAGTGCAGACATCCACATCCACAGAGCTCCAGACACAATGACAAACCTGCGGAGAGAGGCAGACAGAGTGATGGAGAGTAGAGAGAAAATTAGACTTTATTGAGGCAATTCGTCTCAACAGAAATAGGTGACAAACAGACAGTGACATTCAGAGACATGGAGACAAATATGCTTAGACTGGCAGTCAGATTTTCTCAAAAGAAAAAGCAAAAACAGCGTGTTACAATGATAAAAGGTGATATTGTCAATAAAATCAAAGTTCTAACACATGCCTTTAGATCATTTGCAGTGTGAAGAAGGTTAATAAACAGTTATTTTTCATTTTTTCATTTATAGGCTTGAAAAAGTACAAGTACCCAGTATTTCACAATAAAAATAATAAAAACTCAAGAAAAGTCAGTGCTATTTTATTAGCTGGCCATGACTGCCACATCAAAGTTGTCTGATGCAATAAAAGGTACCTTTGCTATGGCATGACAACAGAAAAGTACATATCTTAAAGTCCCAGTGAAATGGAAGTGTTTATTAAATCAAATCATGAAATTGGTTTGTTCAAGCCTACGTAAGCACAAATATTTTGATTTACAGGAAAAAAAAACATGATTAGATTTTGATATAGGAATACAAATGAATTAATTATTTCTCTTTTTGTTGGTTTATATTATTACAAAGGTGCACAATATGACTCGGGATGTGATCTAAAAGGGTTTAAAAAACATTTTTTATTTCATCTCAACTTCAGTTTTTAATTCTTTCTTGCAGCTTTCTGTTTTGGATCAATTAAGGCCAGACAGGTCGGTGCATGTAAGCATACCTACATCTCTGTCACAGCAACCAATACAATGCATCAATAATAATGTGGGCTGGTAATGCAAATCCAAACCTGGTCACTTAAAATAAATCAGATTTATCTGCAGTCTGAAGATACTTTCAGCAAAGTGACTACACATTTACCTTGGGGGTTTACGGGTCAGTCAGTCTACATGAAGTCCTTAATGTTAAGGTCATCCAGAGCGTTCCTCGGTGGTGGAGGCTTTCTGGGGCTCTGGGCCATTCCAGGAGACATCTGAAGACACATCCGTTTTTAGCACTCAAACTCTCTTTGTCAGAGCAGCTGTCAATTTCAGGTATGAATGTGTAAATGTGTGGATAATCGGTTTAAGAGTGAGCAAGTTACCGGTGCTCCGGGGGTCGCTCCGGTGGCAGGGAAGCCTGGCCTAACCATGGGCATCATGGGAGCTCCAACGCCTGGTGCCCCGGGCTTACACGGAGACAGACAGAAAGAAAAAGAGACAGTAAGACACAATTGCAGCCGTGGGAAAGATGTGTTCGTGTTCGGGACACCTAAAGGGGTCATTGTCCATCACTTTCCAGTAATGTCCAGACTGGTTCAGGGACATTACTGGACTGGACTGGTGGTCTTACCATGCCGAAGCTGGGGTGAGTCCCCATAAAAGGAGGCACACCCATGGGTACAGTCTAAAGGTGTGGAGGGGAGGGAGAGGAGGAGTTGGGATCACTACATATAAGACAGACACACACAATGCTAGACAATGCAAACAGACGTAAAAAAAAAATATATACACAACACATTAATTTTTCTACAACACTTAAAGTAATGGACAGACACATTGATGCTGGACAATAAAAGGTTGGAACACAACATATAAAGGAACAAACACAGCACAACAAAAATCCCTAATTGAACCTATACATTCATATTACAGATTTACTCATGCACAAGGACTTATAGAGAAAGAGGAAGCTTGTTGCAGACAGCCTTAGAGGTGAGACATCTCATCTGTATGAAACTACAACTAGATCGGATGTTGCCAAGAACTGAAATATCCATAAAAAGCAAATGTGTCAATGAGAGAAGTGAGTTTAGTTATGAAGGGGAGAAGTTGGTTTCTTGCCACAACTTTATCAGGCTTAAAAGAAAATAGGAATTTCAGAGAGGAAGAAACTGTTTCCAAGCAACAGCTTCTTTATTTGGCACTTCATCACTCTCCAGTAGATATTCCAGGAATACTTTGAGCCAGACTGCATGTTGAAAGTGCCAGTTTCTGGTAATTTTCCACACATTTATAACCAGCGCATGAGTTCTGAGCATTATTAGACGTTCTGTGAGATCTATCGGCTGACATAGCCAATGATGTGTCTTGTGTCTTTTCTTTTCTCACTCTCAGCTATATATTGCTCTATGATTGGACCTGGAACCTGGAGAGCCAGATGAAGATAATGCATGTGTTATGCCCTGTCTGTCGCTGCCATGCCAGGCTCCACTCCATGCTATAAGACACAGACAACATTTACCATGGGAGCTGCCCAACTGGGGGGAGCTACCTGTGCGGCCGCTGGGGTTCCCATTGTAAGATCTGAGACAGATGCAGAGAGAGAGCGAGAGAGAGCGAGAGAGACAAAAGAGAGGTTCTGCAAAATTACTGTTTCATTTAACAACATAAATACAACCACAGAGACTTCATTGCAAAAAAGTTGAAGGTTGCAAGACAAGGTGAATTAAAACAATAGTTCAACATTTTGGGAATGTACTCATGTTTCTTGCTGTATGTTATGTGGCATCCTTGCTGTGGCAACACAACTATTTACAACACTTACTGTATGTTCAGTGTCCAGGTTTTTGAAATTAGATTCAATCTGTTACTTAGCAAACTTTAGAGTTGCTTGTATACAAGTTTTGTTTTTGTTTTTAAATTTGGGGAGAACCGAGCTATCTGTTCCCCCTTGCTTCCAGTCTTTATGCTAAGCTAGGCTAATCACCTCCTGGCTCCAGCTCCAGCTCCAGCTCCAAATTCAACAGAATGACCCCAGTCTTGTGTATTTCCCAGGATGTTGAACTGTTCTTTTAAATTGCCATATCTATGGCATTGCTGTAGCTAGTGTGAATGACTACTTACTACTCGCCATGTTAGCCATGGAGGTGTCAACATCACCCGCCTGAGGGGTCAGAGTGGGCTTCATTACATCCCCTAGTCCATCAAATACTACAGGAGGGAGGGAAGTGGGGAGGAAACATAGACAAGAGGAGAGGAGGGGAGAGGAAGATATTAGCTATCCTCACACTCTACCAGAACTCAGTAGCAGACCTCATTACTATTGGGGATTGCCATGACAACCAATAAATGTCTCCATGACAACAGAGAGAGAGGAGAGAATGAGCTATAGAGTAGATTCATATAAAATAAGACATTAAGTGACAACTAAAGCAGTAAAATAGCCATTTTTAGGGCATTTAGAGTATGAAGAATGTTTTGTAATTTTAGTACACATTCAGCATACAGACTCTGCTACAGGAGATGTCTTATTACTAATACTACTACTACTTATTACTGTTAATAGTAATGTGCAATCTGGGCATAGGGAATAAGAACCAGACCAGCTTAAAAAAAATATGTATGATGGATGATTTGTTATGTATTTTTCACTGTATCTTACATTTTGACATCATACACAGGCCAAGAACACATTTCCAGTGATTATTTATGTAATTAATGATGAGTGCAGAAGCTGAGTTATTTGGTAAAGAAGCGTTATAATAATACTACCACTACTACTACTTTTGACTCTTTGTAACCATCAAGCATCTGGTGGTGGAAGGGACAGCACAGCTGAGCTTGCACCACTGCAATGCAGCAGTGCACTGTGGGAAATTAGCGTGTTAAAGAGCAGGGAAACTCACCGAATCAAATGGCAGGAAGCAAGCAATGAGCCAGCCCAAGAGCCAGATGGAGAGAGAGAGGTTGAGAGAGAAAGAAAGAGAGAGAGGGGGAGGAAAGTAAAAAAGCACATGTGCCAGAGAGAGAGAAAAAAAGATGCAATGAGGTTTTAAAGGAGCGGGTGACAGTGAAACCATTAGAGGTTATTGCGTGAATGACAGAGAGAGAGGGGAAATAAAGAGTTAAGCCTCGAAGCAGTAGTATTGCAGACCGTCAGTTACATAACATGAAGACCAGTGGCACAGGAGATGACCAGGAACCAGGTGAGGAGGGGCCCATGTTGCTATGGTTACAGTTACCATGGATACCAGTTGCACAGCCAGGAAAGGTGGGAAATATTGAAGGAATTCCCTGAAGACTAATAACTATGCAAATGATCCAATGGTGACGTCAGCGTGACTTTATATAGACGTGATACGGAATCAATTGCAAGCAACAGTAAAAAAAACAAGACAACACCCAAGTTTAGTGTATAAAGCTTCTGTATTCTGTACAAAGAGTGAATAAATGATATAAAAAGAACAGCTAACAGCAGACTATTTCATTAACCATTACCAAAGTTAATAGAAACAGTGACTGATAAAACAATAACCACAAAACAACCATCTTCACTGGAAACACTGATGTAATTAATGGAAGATGTCGCCAAGGTGGCTCTAACAGTATTAGTAGGACTAACATTAGACAGCATGCAATTAGTGAGTTAACAACACAGCTACAGTACAGTTTGCTGAGATGAAATGGAAATCCACAACATGTCCGTACACCCTCCAGCATGCAGAGCGGCTCTTCACATTTCAGAGGTTTTACCTGACATGAGCTCTGCGCCAGGAGCAGCTGGGGCGGCAGCGGCAGCAGCAGCTGGGGCATCTCCTCCTGTGGACTCTGGCAGGTCAACCAAAAACACACCAAGCCATACCGTGCCAGGTCAAAGCGGGCCAATGCGTTTCCATCGCAGCATGAGGGCAAAGAAGGGGTAATAGTCAGCCTTCGGCTTCTCACTGCTAATGCCAAACAAGAGTGGTTAGAGTTAGACATGGTAGGTGAAAGTAAGAATGAGCAATCACATATATGACAGTAAACAGGGAAATATTGTTTTTAAATTTTAAGACACATACACATGTCTTGTCATATCCAACCGTCCACACATTTTCCGATACACCTATGATCATACAACAGTCACTGGATACAAAGCCAGGAAGAAAGGAAAATCTCCAGGTCTACAGTCACACAGTAGCTTATAGTTCATAAATAATTTGACAATTTCAACATGACCAAGCCTCATCTCAGATATCTGCTTGTAATACTTACATAAAATAACCACAAAGAAAAAAATTCCCATTGTTACAAGATGTCTATGAGTTTAAATTGACAATAAAAAACGGACCGATGTTTAGGGGAAACACAACATGCAATAACCAACCCATTATTGATGACCATTAGAAAAGCTGTACTGGTATTAATATCAATAGTTTCATTTGATGTCTTTCACAGATACAACTCCTCTTCTCTTATGAGGCTTTCATCAACAGGGTAGAGAGAGTGCGAGCAGGCCGTCATGTGAGGTACCCACCACCAAACAGGTTCATGATGGCTCCCGTGTCAATTTTGGGTGGGGGTGCGGAGGTGAGGATGGGGGCAGGGGAGCTGAATAAATCTGCTGGGGAGGGCAAGGTGGAGATGGTGTTTAGATCACACATACATACAGAAACACACACACCCACACACACACACACACACTGGTATTGACTGTGAATCATTATAATGCACGTTTATCACTTGCAGTTGCAGTGCACGCAGAACATGCTGGAATGGGAAGGAGGCAAGAGTGATTTAGTAAATGTTTCAGACAGCTTAATAGCTTTTAGCTGACCCATAGGAGAGCAATCCCATTTCCTTTTTTCCTTCCCTAATCAAAGCCAAGGACAAAGCTGAAAAAACAGACACGGCAAGACAGGATATGAGAGTGCGAGCACACGAGAGATGACAGAATGGATGCAGTGGGGATAGCTACCTGCTGTAAACAAGTCAACACTGGGAGCGGGCTCTGCTTTGGTGAAGCTTGTGTCTGGCATTGAATCAAAGAGATCTACAAACACATGCGCATCCAGAGACAGGAATATTAAAATGTTCAAACACTATGAAACGGTGATTACATACAACAGCCAAGTCGAAGTGAAAAATGCCGTCAGTATGTGCACATAAGGAGCCAAGAGGATGCGAGTCAATGTGAATAAGAGCACAAGATAGTAAGATTAATGTTGGACCACACACATCTCTAACGTTTACCGCTGAAAAGGTCAGTTGCAGGGTTTGTGGCGCTGGGAGCTACTGGAGCTGAAATGGTTGCAGTAGTGATGATGGTGCTGGATGCGGAGGTGAAGAGCGGTGAAGGGGAAGCGGAAGGGGAAGGCTGGGGCACCACAGAGTTAAAACAGGCATCCAGCGAACTACCCGGGTTATTATTCTCCACTGTCATCATGCCAAAAAGGTCTAGACCCGAAGACACTGCATCGGTGCTACCATCTGAAGGAGCGAAGGGGTCTTTTGGAGAAGGGGTGGGGTGGTAATGAGGAAGAAATGTAACACATGGAGAGGAAGGGAGGGTGTTAGATAATGATGTTAACACAAGACAGAGCATACACATATACTTCATGTGAAGATGTGATGAAAATACTGCTAAAATCAGGAAAGATGAAATGCAGGAATGAAAAAGCATCTGGGAGTTTTGATAGTAGAGAAAATGCAGCTCCAACCCACTCCTGTTGTAACCAGAAATGGTTAAAATAACAAAAAATAGTATCTGTTATGAAGGGAATATTGTACAAATTTGCACTATAAACCTCAGGAACAAACCACAACTGAGTCTACTCTTAGAAAGTACAACTAGCCTGCCACAGGAAACCTTCTCCATAACAGAAAAATCTACCTGTAATGCCAAACAATAAGAGAGAAGCGAGAGTCTTCATTCACCATGGCAACAACAATAGCACTGTCCAGACACCAGCAGCAATAAGAGTGAAACTGTATGCCTTCTGTGCCTGCACAAAGCCTCGAGATGAAACCCTGATTACACTTGAGACCAACAAAGAATGCCTACACATGTACACAAACTGAAACATCTTTTCATCCACAGCAATGGAAAAAATATTGACATTCTTAAGTTTAAAGTAGCAATACCACAATACAAAAATACATCCTTTCATGTAGAAATTCTGCATTTTAAGTCTTACTTAAGTGAATGTACAGAAGAAGATTGATACCAGTCTCAGTATGGAGAGAGGTATGAAAGGCACAGGTATAAATAACACTAACAATGGCTATATTGTCTTCAAGTGTCCCAGTAAGCTGTGACAGTCATCTATAATTTTTTTTTTTTTTTTTTAAAGCTGTGCTACTACTGTGACATGTCAAACGGTCCTCTGTGAAAAAGGCCTCATACTGATTCAATTACATATAGGCCTACTGTAAACAGAATTTTAATGTTGTAGTTGGTCGAGGCTGACTTAAATTTGACCAATTTATATCCTTTTGGGTAGTTCAATCTATAAAAATTAATCATATTTTATAAAATGATCATGTGTTTTGTATCTAAGATCTTAATATATGAAGTGGTCACTAAAGCTGTCAAACAAATGTGGTGGAGTAAAAAGTTATAGCGGAGTGGAAATACGCCTATTGAGTAGCATAAAATGGAAATACTCAAGGAAAGTGCAAGCACCTGAAAGTTGTACTTAAACACAGTGGCTCAGTACATATTTAGCCAATTTACCCCACTGACTCAGACACATACACAGACACAGATTTTCAGTCACCCACCAGCTCCAGTGTTGGTAGCCGGGGCAGACGTAGCGGCCGCCCCACCTTCAGTTGCTGCTGCAGAGGCCTCAGTGGCAGGAACAGGTGTTGCAAAGGCATCTGAGGTTCACACAAACCCCAGCAGAGGATAGAGTCCAGAGAGACGTAGACAGATGCAGAAATGGAAAGACAAAGAAAAAAATCAAGACGAAAAAAAGGAATCAGAAATGTGAAGAAAAGAGAATATCAGAGAAATGCAGGTAAGCTGAGAGTATTTTAGCAGAAAACAGAAAATAATCAACCCTTGTTGTTACATTAAGTATTCATCTGTAAAGTAAAAATGCAGTTTACGGCATTGATATGTGATATTAATGACTGACAGGTGAATGGAAAAATGGGAATACAGACAGGAGGCACTACAACAAGGTTTCATCTACTGCACACCTAAAATCTACGCAAGTAAAGCAGTGACTACAAGTGTTACAGCTCCCATCAGTAGCTGTAGCCATGTGACAGGGTTTGATAGAATTGCTTTTCACTACTGTCAAGAAAAGCATGTCTGCCTATCAAACAAGATGCATGCGAAGAATGAGTGTACAGCAGTATGTTTATGTGCAAGCCCATGGTGAGTGTGTGGCTGTGCATACTTACATAATGAAGAAATATCTGTGTGAGTATTTGTGGAGGAGTATTTTGTGTGTGTGTGTGTGTGTGTCAAAGAGTTGTATATCTTCAATGACCTGCAAGGCTTATTTTGTGGCAGCTGAAAATAATGGAGATGTGCATCAATGCATCACTAAGGCTTCATTGTTTTTGATGATGCAACTTTGCTTGTAGTATATAGACAAAATAAGTGATATATCAGCAAAGTTCAATGGTAACGCTTTAGATTACAGCCACAAATTACAATATATTCATTTAGTACATATGGTCTATCCATAAAATACTTACTGTACTTAAATATAAGGGGGAAATAGGTTAGGGAGTAGCCTACCCTCTTGTAACAACTTCCTGCTCAAAGATCCCCTCTAGAGATGCATTAAGACATGTATAAGTAATCTGATATGCTTTTCACATAAAAGTATTAGTATTACCACATTAAAATCCATCACATGACATCTACTTCTACTTCTTCTTTAAAAGATAAATGAACTATGGATATACAAATATTTTTTTCATTTCAAAAGTTTAACTGCTGGACACAAGATGTCTCCTATGTCACTATAAAGTCCATTTTCAGCATTTGTACAATGGAGGCTTCAATTTTTTTACATTGGACTTGTGTAAATTGCATACTGGAGGACGACTGGCTCCAGACTAGTTGTGTTGTCACAATGTATGCTCCTACACCCACCTGTAACTTTTCACTTTTAGCAGATAAATGTGAAAACAACCTGCTTGAGTCAAACTCTGCATGTACATCATCCAGCACAATTAAAGCCACACATTTCAACCTTAATAACAAGAAGAAAAACATATTTTTGCACGGAGGGGACAATGAAATCTTTATTCTTTATTCATTATCATTCCTGAAGATGATGATGTTAGATAACAACCTACAGCAGCTTTTAGGTCCTGTCATATCAGTACCAGCTGAGGTAAGGGCCGTCACTTTTAAGAGGCACAAGTACAAAGCATTGAAATTGTGGGGAAAAGTAGCTACTTGTTCACCTTTTTACACTCCAAGTACAATGCTGTTTACTAATTAATACCAAGTATTGGTAACCCCATGTACAAAATATTAATGCTGTAATTTACTGACTGTTATATAAAGCGTTACCAGTTCGGTCTGCATACTGTATGTGTTTGAGCATGCAGTCATCTGTCATATTGTGTGATGTTTTTAGGGTTGAGCTTCGCAGAGTGATTCTGTTGTAGAGAATCCTCTGGAAGCCCACTGACCTCCCAACAGATCCATATTGGTGGCGCCAGGGGAGGTGGCGGCTGCTGTGCTAGTGGGAGGAGCTAGAGAGACTCCAGGCTCTGCCGCTGCAGGAGTGGGTGTTGCTGCTGCAGAGGAGGGGGCGGGCTCTGCCGCGAGGGTGGGTTCGGATAGCATGGAATCGCCCATTTCTGTGAGTACCAACGGGGTGTTTGAAATCCCCAAATAAAGGTACCAAAATAAACCCCAAAAGAGCAACCAAAATAACCAATTGAGTCACCATAAGAACAAAGCAAGCCAAAACAAAGATCCAATTGAAATTAAAGCCCAATTAAAATCATTTGAAATCGACAAAAGCAATATCCAAATTTTAATCAAATTAAAGTTGTAAAATTATCCAGCGCCATCACGTCACAACCAATAAATTAAAATAAATAAACCAAAACAGCCCCCGTTGTAAACCAAAAACAGACAATGGAGTATGAGGAGGGAGGGGAGAGAGAAGGCAGAGAGAAACAGAGAGACTACTCAGACTAAAGAGACCAGCTTGAGGAGACAAACAGGGAGGTAACCATGTGACATTGCTATTTCATAATTTATCTGAAAGGATTAAAAACATTGAACATTGTTTCCAGGTCAGCTCAATTTCAGATTAGAGTTATATTTTAGAAAAGTCAGAGACATCGATGTAACCTGGAGGATGATTTAAGACTACACTTGTCTACGCTAGAGCTTAGAGGTGACATTAAGAGCAGGGTAAAACTCACCTGATCCAAGAAGGTCTGTGGAAGCAGAAGATAAGGGAAGAGCAGCAGATCAAGATGAAGTCAGTAACTAAAATGATTCATGATAGCTTTGATAAGCTTGTTCTCGAAAACTTAAAACTTGATTTCTTTACTGTAGATGTAATGAGTTCTGTTGTGTATTCAAAGAATAACATTATTTTTCTTCACAATTACAGTGAATAAATAAATTGTAATAAATATAACATACATGCTGGTAAATGAATGTGTGTTCGGGTTCTAACAGATGAACCTGCAGCTGATTTGACAAGAAGGAGGAAAACGTACCTCCCCAAGATGTGGGGGCAGCTGATGTTACTGAGGGACCTGAGGAGGAGAGTGGATCCAGGTCCAACAAAGAACTGTAGACAGAAACAGAGACAGTGAATCTATCATCTGTTGCAGAAGGTAATATTCTTTTACATGTGTTGTTCTAAACACCCATAAGGTCATAAGGTGTTTTTTCCAGTTATAACTCCTGTGCTGCATATGCGTGTATCTGCATATATATACTGTATGTGTATCTGAAAATGTTTGTAGTTTGTAAGCATTAAGTACAGGAAGAGAGTATTATTTCTGTGATAACCACAATAATATTGGTAGATCTGGTAGATCTAGATCTTTTCAAAGTCTCAAATACTCAAACTCTATTCACAAAAAATCCAAATAAATTACCATCATAATATTAGAAATAATCTCTTGGTGAAGAAAAAAGTTGTGAGCAAGTTTTTGTTTTAAAGTTGTAGTAAACATTTATGACCAATGATTTATGATTTTCAAGTTTTTGCTGCAACACTGTTTAGCACACTATATATTTTAGGACAAAATCAAGACACAGAGAGGCTTCATGAGATGGTCACTCACTCTTCTGCTGGCTCTGGAGCAGCTGCAGCACCAGCAGCAGCATTCTCCCCAGGAGGAGGCTGCAGTGTGGGAACAGCATTCGAAGATTTGGCTGGAGTTGATGTTGGAGACACGTTGTTTGTTGGAGACCCCTGGAAGGTAGACAATGAGGGCTTTTGTTCAGCGGTGCATCAGACCAGAAGAGCTTTGCAATAATATAGACTATTTCAAATGTGCGTCTTACCTTTGTTGGTGACCTGAAGGAGCAGGAGAGAAGGAGGAAGTTATTTTGCTTGAAATACTGCCTGATTTACTCAGAGTGAAAAATATTTGATGGGTCTACATTTAAAGGTCAAGAAATGAAATAAATATGTGATCATATGAAGAGATAATCCCCAAAGCAATATAGTGTATGTCCAACATGACACATGTTGCTTTTAATTAATTGAAATACTCCAGTAATATTAAAATTTTGTGCTAATGATCAATTTAGAAGAAATTATTTCACTTTGGGGCAAAACCCTTCGTATTCTGATTCACACATCAGGATGTGACAATACAATAGAGCCCGACCGATATATCGATTGGCTGATATCATTGGCCGATATTGGCCTATTGCAGATCAGTATTGGTGTTGTCCAATATGCGCAAATATATTTTTTTAACAAACCTTTTTGTGTTATTTTTATTTATATAATTATAAGTTTTAATTATTGAATTCCCATAAAGTCTATTGTTTCAGTGCATTGATGTCATTTTGGACAATAAAGTTAATTGACAAATTGTAAAATATCCTGCCCCCATTACATGTCTTTGTCACTTTGTCACACAAATTTAAATATCTTCGTCATATCTCTGTATCTCTGTGTTTGTGTGTGTGTGTTTGTGTGTGTGTTTACACATGCAGAATATCAGCCAATATATCGATCCAGGAATTTTCTTCATTCCCTAATATCAGTATCGGCATTGGCCTCAAAAATCCAGTATCAGTCGGGCTCTACAATACACCTGTGGTGACTTACTGTTTTTTGAAACATGTGTCTCTTGCAGAGTTCACACATGTATTCATTCAAAACGCACACATTTGCACATGTACACCTGCATAATGTTTCCATTCACATGAGGATTACTTATATAATTCACATGTGAATAATGTGTTACCTGGAGGGAAATGACTGAAATACAACTACACTAAGAAATTAGTAATCTCCAAACAAAACATACAGTAGATGCTCACCCTTCACTGGTGATTCCAAATGAACATAGAGGGGGATAAAAGAGAGGAAGGGTTAAAGTAAATTGTAGAAATATACCTCCTGTTTTTGCCTGTTTCTACCAACATTTCTCTTCCTTAAGATTCAGACACAGGTCATGATAAAGAAAGAGGGAGTTTGTCAGATCTCAGCCTCTTTTTTATTGTTTCATTATCCTACTTCTTCTATTCTATCTCATTAGGGTTTTGTGTGTCATCCAACAACGAAGCAGTGGAACTGACATTTTAAAAAATGCCATTAAACAATTTCTTACCCCTTCTTTCCACCCTTTACATCCTCCAAACCGTTCATGTGTGTTTCCAGAGACTCCAGGATACTGCTGGGGGCCTGACAAAAAAAGACAAAAAACTGGAGTAATCAATAAAGAATCCTTTCCACGTGTCTCCTGCATCGTACCATCAGTCTGTGCGTAATTACTGCGTTTTTACGTTTCAAGTCAAGTCAGAAAACACCAAGGCTTTGGAAAATCTCACTACAACACACACACACACACACACACAAGTTTGTCTGCCGTGCTTGTCAGATTGAATTATGCTCAACATGCCGACACTCCATCCTGCAAACAGGCACTCAGCCAGGGCACCCTGTGTTTCTGCGGTTACCGGGTCCTCAAGAGGTTTAAAAGGACAGTCTTCGTCGTCTGAGTCTGCTAGATCCACCACTACCCCCGGGTGGACACACTGGGTGGGGAGATGGTGGCGGGTGAGACATGGATGTGCGTCTGTGTGTGCATATATGTGTGTGGGATGGATGACATTCATCTGCATTATATTGACCACCTTCAAATCTCTTTTAGGAGAGAAATAAAGAAAATGCCAGCCGCAAGATGTGGCAACTTACATAGTTAATGTCAGGAATGTCGTTTTTTTCAACTCCAACTGTCTGTTGAATGAAACAGAGTCAGAAATCAGCATTACAACGTTGCTCTACCACGATACATTGTAACAGCCATGCTGAGGACTAGCAGGTGACTTTTACCTCAGCCATCTTCATGAATTCCCCAATCTTTGTCACCCTGGTCAGGAACCTCTTGTAGATCTCCAAGGCCTCTTTACAATCACTCTTCTTCATCTTGAAGTATTTCTCTGTACACAATAACAAGAAGTTTGCTGATTGAGATTCATTTTGATCTACAGTAATCTGCAATTTATACATATTCATTTGTTTGTGGACAACTGACCTAATAGGTTGATGATTCCGTCGTTGTAGGATGCGAACAGTTTGACCAGGTCCTTGAAGAGAAGCAAGAATGCAGCATTGATAATCCCATTGTTCAGCTCCTTGGGATGAACCTGAGAAGAAAAAGGAAAGGGTATTACTGGACATCTAATTATCAATTTAAAGTGAAATCATTGGAGAAGTTCCACCTTGTATTGCTGTCAAATAAAAATAAATAAATGTACAAATCAAGTCAACGCTGGACTCACATCAAACTCCAGGAGTGTGTCAATCTCAGTCTGCAGAACAGGCATGCCTTTCAACAGCTTCTCAGTGTTCATGGTCCTCATCACACCCTCAGCACTGAGTATACACAACACAGAGAACACCAGATGCTTCAGAGACACAAGATCAGTGACCATTACATAAAAACTCTATTTGTCCAAAGTGAACTTGAATACAATTAGTGAATGACAGAGGATTAACTGCAGTGTGTAGAGGTGTGAGGCCACTTAAAAACACTGTGTTTGACATACCCCTTCTTGACTCTGGTGAAGTCAAAAGCCATCTGGCGGTAGGCAAAAGCTTTCTCATTCAGGTACCGTCCATACCGTCTGATGAATGTAGACATGTCATACCCTAAACACAATATATTTATGTCAGTGAGTACTTACAGGGAAAAAAATGTTCATTTTTAACATTTAAAGGAGGGCTCTTTTTCAATTGTAGGGCTGATTTGTATTACTCATCAAGACAGATCATTTATATATATAATTTACATAAAAAAATGCATCATCATCAGAGTTGGGTGCTCTTACCGTGAGAGCCGGTTTTGTCAATGAAATTGCTGAGGTTGAACAGGGAGGTCCTGGAAGCCAAGTACTGAATAAACCTCTGAAGAATAGAAAGAAAACACAAAAAACTGTCTCAGAGGCAGTGGTGGAAAGAAATTAAATTAAAGGTGAACACTACAACAAAATAAACACTTGAACATTTATAGCTGGGACTTGGCTGGCTGTACTTGCTGAACATTTTATTCTATTAAATAGCAGTTCAAGCAGGTCTGAATCTGCGGTTGACTGCTCGTACACTGGACCCACAGGGCTCATTTCATTTATTTGAGGAATTGTGGTCAAAGTCTCTATTTATCTGAGAAACACCAGGCTTTTCTCAGCACCACACAAAACCTTTACTGCGCTCAAATATGCCAGATTTAGCTCTCCAAAGTCATAACCTCACAAATAATTGTCAAGACATATTTAGACAGGACCATAATTTGACAAACCATTAAATCCCATTAAAATACCCTTTGTATTTATCATATAATATAAAGAAAATCTGTCATAAAATCCAGCTTGAATTGAAGATGGTTTAGAGTCTCCCACCCACATACCTCATTGCCATGGACACACATGTGATGAGTGGTGACAAGGGCCTTGAAGACGACCACCCAGCTGGCATTGGTAGCCCGCTCAAACAGCGTGTCAGCCATCTGAGGGATGTTCACGTTGGTGGTATTGGTGGCTGACACCAGGTCTGTAACACAACCACAAAGTCACCCACAGACTTCTTAGATCAATCCATCAAAGCATCCCTCTCATTAAGCACCATGTGATCCTCTGAGGTCTGAAGAAATTTCATAGAATATGGTAGACTATAGAAGGAGGGTCATGGTTAGTTTATTCTTAGATAAATGTCGACATAATTTGACTCACTCTGATTAAAGTTTGATTAAGTAAGCGGGCTTAAGTGTTCACTGCAGAACTGCTCTAGACACCCATGAGAATATTAAGCTGGGAGGAAGACCTGATGTACATACAAAATGATGTTGGTGCACGAACACACACGGAGACACACACACACACACAGAAAAGTACACCCCTCCTGGGTGTCAGGTCAGACAGGCAGACAGGGAGGTCTCCAACAGTAAAAGTGACTGAATTTTGTGTCAGTACAAAATGAAATACAATAACTTCTTCTAACGTTTTTAATAAAAAGTGTGATGCATTTGACATCTCTTAAAAAACTGTCCTGCTCCAGCATCAAGTCAATGACTAAATTATCACTCCCATTTCTTATTTCATTACATAAACTACAAATTAGGAAGCTACTTTTTTCATTATGTGGGCACTACTTTATATGGCTAGCATATACATCATTTGTGTGTACCTCATTTCCTCTCACTCATATTGACACATTTCAGGCATGAAAATAAAACCAATGCGTGAGCTCCTGTGGGACTCACAAATTTATCAGAAATTAGCCACCAATAATAAGTGAATAACAAAAAAAAAGAAATTAGCTACCATTTGTGATCTGTGCATGAGAAGTGCACACAAATCACTTTTGTAATTTACCTGATTACGTGATGGGTGCTATTTTAGTATCAACCTTCTTTTTTTTTCTTTTTTTTTACAAAAAATAAAAAAACAAATCTAAATCTAACATTTTCTGTATTAGTTGTCTGATGAGGATGGATTTTTTAAATCTGATACTAGAGTTACTTCTGCAGTGAGTGAGAGAGAGTCAGGCAGACAGAGAAAAATATAACAGTAAAGTGATTTGGGCAGATACTGTATCTTTCAAATGAAGTACATTACTGAATGTTTGCCAACCCTGCAGTACACTAGAGACCCTAAAATGATGACATTCATAGCACATAAGAAATGGTTTGGTTACTTTTCTGTCCAGCACTCTGACATTGATGGCTGAGCTACAAGGGCAGGACTGAGTGTATCCAAGGAGAGTGCCAGAGAGGAATGCAGCAAATATTGGCAGGCATCTCCAATAATGGAAGGAGAGGGAGACCTTTATATTGAACAGGCCTTGGCTTTGCCTTGAGTAGGTATACAAATTATAGACTAGAGCAAAAAATGAAACAGGAGGGAAGAAAAAAGAGCAAACACTCAAAAAGAACATCAGTTGAGAAGCACTAATGTGGAAATTAATGTAATTAATGTAAGAAAAGATGAGACATATGGGTGGGAGCAAGGGAGCTGTTCAAGGTCATAACAGGGTGACCAGCTAGACGTGTGGGGGTTGGGGTTTAGGGAGGTTGGGGGGTTGTAAACAGATTATTACTAATCACTGGTCCTGGTCTTTCTATGGTAGCTGCCTCACTGCCCATCCCCCGAATAGCACACACACCTGTCTTGACACAACCTGTTTCACACCATATAATACATCTCCGTTATCAGCTTCCTGTCGCCTGTGTTGTACGTTGTAGATTCAGTTTTAGCAAATTATCTTTCTGACACATTCTGAAAACTGAACAGACAGGAGCTGCATCATAATTCATAATGACACATCCTTCAAAGACTGAATGTGTCACACCGGTGTGACAAGGCTCTTCCACTTTGAAGGCTCCTTCTTTTCCCAAATTTGGAGGATCCAACGGCTGGATCCTTTGAAGCCTAACCTATCCCAGGATGCATTTTTCACAAACCAGTAGCCATTGCCTGAAATTTTGAGCCGTGCTAAAAGCTGTTCTATGTTTTACTGTAAAACTGTGAAAATGTCACTTTGTTCGATTTTTTTCCCAATTAACCATTTAGATTCGCAATAAGTGGTCAGTTTATCCAAATATCCTGTTTGGAAATTTTAAGACATGTGAGGAGATGCTGACTAGGTTCCAGTCCGTCATCTTAGCTGCTGGCAGCCCGACTCCTCAGATGATTGGCCGATCAACCCAGGGAGAACATGATATGATGAACTGATCTGTGCAGCTCTTTGGTGATTTATCGCAAGCTCTAATGTCTCTGTAGCATTTTTATGCATATGATATAATTCCTTGTGGAGGATAAAAGTTGGTCTTGCACGTGAACAATTAACAGTTGTAGCTGATACAATAGTTTGTCTGAACGTAAAGGTTATTTTTTGTGAGAAAGAGTGTTTTTGGAGCTTTGAGTTGAGATTGTCTTGTAACAGCACAGTCAGATAGGTGTGCTGAGACTGAGGTGCTGCTGTCAGCAGGTACGCTGCTGCAGAAAGAGACAGAGGAGAGCAGAGAGAGAATGGACGGGCTCTTCTCTCTAAATGAATTAAAATAAATGTTCTGCAGGTTCTTAGAAAGTCTTGAATTCAATTTTATAAATATTTGTCGTTAAAACTGTATTTACATATTGGTTCAGCTGAGCAAGGAGTCCCTAATGGTGCGGCTGGACCTGGATGGTCTGTCACTATAATAAAATTCAAATTTCTGGCACCATTTCTACCCGCGCCACGATCGTCAAATGCAGCTGTCAAAATTGCTAGGCGACAGGAGCAGCGCTTCGTGATGCTAGGGTAAGGGCGTGAACAGCTGGTGACGCAAATAGGAAATCCCCCACAGACCAAATCGTCTCATTTAACAACGCTTGGTTCAGGCTTTGCAGTCTTTGTAGACCGCGTCATTCGAAGAATACGGCTCCTGAATTGGGACACAGCTAATATCAGCTTTAATGATCAAAATCAGGATTAAACGCTGATGCTTTATAATTAATATGCTGCAATCCATCTGTACAACTTGACTAGATTGAACCACAATGATGATGTCTGATTTATTTTATATTATGGAGGTTGCCGTCACATTAATGACTTTTCATCTATGGCTCTTATTTGTAATCATATTATTTTGTAAAGCTTAATATGAGCTGCTAGTACACCATGCTCTTTCTCTATTACTGCATTTTTTTATCCTAAAGGTTAATTTTCTTCCTTTCATTGTCATTTGCTATCCATCCAATGTTTTTCATTTTATTCCCTTTTTTTCTGTTCCTAGTTGGCCTCACTTCTCTGTAATATGGCTGAAGATTACACCCGCCTGCAGCCTTTTCCATTCACACACACACACACACACACACACACACACACACACACACACACACACACACACACACACACACACACACACACACACACACACACACACACACACACACACACACAGACACACACACACAGAGAGACGTGGTCCACAATGGCTGAAATGTGATTATATAATATTATCATGTCACCAGTGGCACAGCTACAAGTTAATATTCGTTCACTCGCTCAGCCTTTCAGCTCATAACACCACATAATAACTGAGCGTGTAGGAATCTTATCATATGTGCTTAATGTGTTGCCATATGGACCATATCACAGGTTATAATCCATGCTTTCTGTTTCTGATATCATTACCTGAAGCAAACATGCATTCACATACAAGTAGAGTGTGTATGTGTATAGGTGTGTGTGTCTGTGTCTAATAAGGATTGGCCGAGCTAAATAAAGACTCTTACAGTAATCCACGTCCAACAGGAGTGTTCTAAGAATGAACTGTAAGACCTCACACTGCACGAGTGTATGTTTGTGTGTGACAGCGTCTTTTCCAGTCTGTCATCTTGTATTGTGATTTGTAATTACACAACAAGCACTCAAGCAGTAGCCAGAATAATATACAGAAGACACACACACACTAACAATTTCTAGTGTTAATCAGCTGCTGTATGAGTCATTTAAAGTGACTCCCTGACAGCTTTAATCAGGTGATTTCACACCAATTCACACCTTAATTCATGTGATTCTAACGACTCACACGTGACTGCCATGTGACCTCCCTGATTCTCATGTAACATTGTGGTGTAAATGACCCGCAGGTGTTTAAATCCACTTAGCAGAACTGATGAAGACTCTTGTATGAGTTGTTTTCAGTTCTAGTGGGGAGGTTAATTTGACCTTGACATCCAGTGATACCAGTTCTGTCTCCGGCAGCTGTGACTCACACATAAACCCCGTGATATACGTCGACTGGACTCACGATCTAAAGCTAGTTCCCTTTTTGGCTTGTGAAAACAATGTCAGAGATTACACTTGTTCACCAGTTCTACCAAAGAGTGTTTGAATATCTTTAGAGGTACATTTTCCAGTAATTCAGGCTCACGTGAACATATCAAACTTTTTCTGTTTTCCTGTCTTGTTAATCATCTAGAAAACCCTTTTGTCTTGAGGTCACATGACATACCGATGCTTATATGGATAGTTGTGTCTGAAATCACTCCCTTATTCACACATTCACTACTCCCTATATAACAGGCACTGAATACTTTACTCAACGGTGAGCAGCAAATCAAGATTTCAGACGCTAATTTATAATCATTTTGTGTCATCACCATCAGCTGTACAGTTGCATAAAGGCAGTTTTCACATCTAAAATTCAAAATGTGGAGCATTGCATTGTGGGATTGTCGAGAGACAGAAAAAAGTAGAGTCCATGCCACTGACACTACTTTTTTTGTTTAAACTTTGGAATATTTGAGGGCACTATATATTGGATATATTTACACATTCAGCAATTGGAAACTTAAATAAAATGGCGGAGGGTAAATGTAGTGCACTAATATAGTAAATAGGCAATGATTTTGGACACAGCCATGATCTTATGAATTGCCCTGTTTTTCCAGACACTTTTAATTCCACTCTTCAAAACAGCCACTTCTTCACTCAGTGTATTTTCAACATGACCTCAGATGAATTTAAACCTATTGCCTTCAGTGTTGAGTGAACTCGTCCAGCTGACCTTGCAAGGGCCATGTGTTCTGTAAAAAGTCTCTCCAGCATCCATTTTACTACCATTTTACTACAACATGATGTCTAAATACATGACTAACAACAGGGATGTGAAATTCAATTAAAAGAGGAGGAATAACACACTTTTGACACCTGGGTTTCATTCCCTGCAATGTATGCTTTAAATACAGGTGTCCAAGCTGAAAGAAATTAATTTCTTGCTGCACATATTTTGTAACTTGTGAGCTTTCATTTTAATGGTCAAATTGTGGTTTAAAAAGGCTTTCCTCAATGCACATGCACCTGTGATTGTGACACACCCATTTTCACACACCTGCTCTTTCTTCAACTGCTCATCTTTTACAATTACGACAGTTTCATAACTGATTAGAAATGCTACTATAACTAGTTACATTTTACCATATACTAAAAGAAAAAATGATTTGTCCTCATCAAATGTACATCTATTAGAAAAGATAACACACACCAATACAGATACATTCAGAAACACTGTCATTTACTTTTTAGGAAATACACATTCATCTCAGCACTCCACAGATGACAGGCCTGTCGTTTGCCCTCTTCCTTATCAGAGTCTCCCTTTATCATTACAGTGCCATCCCCTGACACTCTCAATCTGTTGCCATGGCAACTGCACTGCACCACCACTACTACCACCAACACACACCCACTTCAACCCCAAGGATCACACAATATGTCACTGTGACAAAGAAATAAGACCACCAATATATATAAATCTAGTGTTAAATGCATATGTATCCAACATGGTGAAAGATTAACAATTATTTAAACAGCCTTTACTTGTACTTATTTGACTTATTTGTAAGTATTTTCAGCGTGAACTGTTTCAAGACAGAAAAACAATAACTATTTGAGTATATCTTGGTATGAATGGAAATGTTCTCCAGTTTTTTGAGGTTAGGAGGTTCCCCCTACTGAGATACACGTGCACGAGAGGCACAGTGGCCTATATACAGGAAGCTGGTTGAATTGCCCTAAAAACGAATACAGTATAACCTAAAACTTAAAGGAAGACAACATGTTCATATGTAGCTTATGTTCTGTTGTATTATCTTGGAATTTAAGCACATACGAATCCTTTCATGTGCCGGCAGTGTTTATGGTAACAACAGGTTAACAGAGGCAGTTTGATCCCTCAAGAAAGAGCTTGTGACTTGAACTAACAATGGTTAAAATGACACGGTGATGTGTTGCCTACCAGCTACACAAGTCAATGTCACAGTTAGAGTAAAAGGCACACACAGAACAAAGATTCGGACACAGCAGAGAATGAGGAAGCAATGGTCCCTGGGGCATGCTAGCATTAGCATTGTCACCTTTGGCTGTGTAAATAATGCAAGGCAGTCATTGGCTGATTATTAAATTATTCAGCAGGGGAGCGGATCACAAGATATATAACGTCCTAGCCTAAGACACAGGACCAGCCCTGCCCAGCGACCACACACAGACACACTCACAAACACAGACATCCAAAAGACATGTAGAGCCAGTCAGACCACCCTTCATCTGTATGCAGCGCCACGCCACTGCTTTGGTCTGACACAGTATTTGTGGTAGTTGACAGTGATTAATCACGATTTGTCATAAGTCCCCTGCTGTCATCTGTAGATGTGTCAATAAAGATGTGACTTTGATAATTTTATTCCGCTGACTTTACAGCCTTACTACATGAGCCCAAACTCACTGATAACCAATGTCAAACACAGATAGCTGTCTACTGTATGTGCTGTAAGTTGTATATAGAGCATGCATGCTTTAACTTTAGATTTTCACGAGTATTTGAACATGACATGTAAAGTTCCTGATCTATCCAGACTGTTGCAGTAATGTGAAGTTAAAACATTTGTGGCTTTGCAGGAGGACAGAATGGACATTAAATGGGCTTGGGTTGTGTGGATGACTTGTCAGTGTACCTTAAAATATGACCTTTTCTCCCACCCTCTTCCTCTCTCCTACACTCTCTCCCTTTCTCTCTCCCTCTCTATGGGTGTTCATCATATCTACTGGAGGCTGACACAAAGGGTCACAAAGGGGTCATCACCAATGGATATATCAATTCATTAAGGCACCACACCCATTTAACCAAAGGGAATTAAGAGAGGACTGGTTGTGATGGCATGGCATGTGGCCTGTGTGTGTGTGTTACTGCATGTGTGTGTGAGGCCTATAGGCCTGTAGAGCCATGCCCATGCGGTGTGAGACAAGAGGAAGAAGGGCCACACTTACATTCCAGGTGCTTCTTCTTGGGCGCCATCACTTCATGAGTGGTGGCTTTGCAGACAGCTCGGGCCATATCTGATCCCGTTAGCTGGTATTGCGCAGCGGCAATGCGATCCGTGAGCGTTTGCCCCGACATTTTCTCTCCGTTCAATCAACCACCCCAGGAATTTATTTTAACACGGAACGACGTAAAAAAGAAGAAGTGTATGAATAAAACCCAGCAGCTTCCCGGTGGTTCAGTGAGCGGATCCCGTGCTTTCGTCTTTCCCGATGGATAGGCCTGTGACCTTCTGTGTGGGCGGAAAAAAAGCACACAAAATGAGATCAAAGCACTACATACATGTTATTTTCGCATCAAATCGTGCGGTCACGTTGATAATATGCGCCGTGACATGGGTAGACTTACGCAAGGCTGTGAATTCCCCTCGGCTCGTCCCGTTATAGCTGTCAGTTCAGCACCTTGGACAGCTAAAGCCACTCGCTTATGTAACACTCAACTGGCAATGAAAGCTATTCTCTCACCCCGCAGCAATATTTAAAAAAAAAAAACAAGCTAATAAAAAAATGCTGAGCAAGCTAGACTCCTGCCTGACTGTCCAAATATATTTTAGGAAAATTATGGGACGTAAATCAACACTCCATAGGTCGATCAAATATCCCGTTTGGAGGGGGCACTCGGTTTGACTGCCTTCCTCAAGCGTCTGTGCATGAAAAAAATTACTCTCAGGGAGAAAAAAAAAACCCACAGTATCCCCTTCGTCTGTCAGATTGCGGCGTTTCCGCTCTGATCTGTTCGTTTGGGGCGCAGAAGTGCCTCTTCACTCCTCTCGGATTGACAGAAAATGCGCACAGCTCCCCGCTGGTGTCGCCAACACTGCGCAGCGCAAGATGCTCAGGAAGAGGAAAAGAAAGAATTTCCTATTCTCCTTCCCCCTGTCAATTGTTTATTTATTTGCCTATCTATATGCCCATCTAGACTCTCCTCCCCCCAGCGGGTGCTTGGACAGGGTTGGATGACACAACACGTCCCATCCCACGTCTCTTAAAGGGGAGTCGACACTGGGGTCAGTGTGCAGAAACTCATATCGCTGCTACCAAAGGGTTAATATACGAGCATGACTGCGTGGCTTATACTCTGCTGCATGTACGCTATGCATCATATAGGTTTGCACGTATAGCATGCAGAATGACAGATGAGGGAGGCGAGGAATGTTGGGGATAATCGACTGAGATAATAGATCTGAGTTATTCTGCCCCACATTAGGAGGGAAAGGACAAACAGAACATTTAAGAAGTATGTCCAGACACCATATTTGCTCTATATGAACCTATAACAGTTACTATGGATTTTTCATTTTTTATTTATTTATTTATTTTTGCTTTAAACGATCCACCCAAATATACCGCTTTGAATTATTTTTTTTTTTTTAGGAATATGCATGTAAAATATAAAATGAGATGCCCTATTCCTCAGTTCACTTGGCGTGGTTGCGGTGTTGAGGGCGTCCCTGTATCAGCATATAACAGGAGACAATCATTTAAGTGGAAAGGTGCACATCACACTGAGCGTGATCGCGTCACTTGACGTACCCGGAACTGTGGCCACGTTTTTAAATCAAGCACATCAAGAAAAGAGGAGGAAGACTAACTGATTAAAGAAAGGCATATTTGCGCCAGAATGTTGGTGCAAGTGAGTAAATGCACCACCCCATGTTTTGTCTTTTTAACATAAACTTATTATCATACAGTCCTCCTATCAGGTGATTATATTTAAGCAGTCAGTGGTCTTTATAATTGTCTGCAGCTGACCACAACAAATAATACCAATAAAGAAAGAAAAAAAAACAATCAGACATCATGGACCACTCCTTCAGCAGAGTGATATTCTACCAAAACATAATCTCTTATCTCAACTTGGGCTTTTAGTGTCTTCTTTCCAGTGTCCCAGATTTATTTACATTGTGTTACAAATTTAGTTTACTCTGACTGGTGTTTGTAAAGCACAGTTGGTGTGAGACTGGTCAGAGTGTGTCTGAGAAGGATATAGAGTATATATATATATAAAGAGAGTGTTCAGATTAAATTTAATATGTTTTATTACAAACTATAAAAAATATATATAAATAAGATATTTTACCATTACAAATATATTTTTTTTAAAAGGTACTTCTGATATTTTAAAGAAAAAAACACAGCAAGACTGGAGTGGGGTTGTAAATGAGGTGACTAAGATGGTGTGTCTAAGGGTGGTAATGGGTGAGTGTAAAAGAGGCCACTAACATCTGAGCAGTGTTTGAGACCAGCTGTGCATGTACAGCTGGTTTACTGAATCTTCTCAGCTGCACTTGATGATTAAACCTGAACAGTGACATAAATTGTTAAACACAGTGGCGTAACCTTAATTTTAATATTCAGATCATACAGAAAACCTAAGGTAATTGTTAACATTATATGAAATATTGCACATATCTCTATAGATATGGCTTTACATTGTCATGAGAAAACAAACAGCAGGGTTTCCCACAGGAGAATAGTTAGTGGAGTTGGGAAGCACCTCTGGGGGAGGAGTCCTGCGGTGGTGAGTGCCCATAGGTAATTTATTTTTAACACATTCCTTACTAATAATTATGATAATCTATCGCTTGTGTATTTATGGTGCATCCAGCATACATTTATTTAAAATATATAATAAGAAGAGTAAATAAGTACAAGTCCATTTAAATACAAAGCATATTTAGCTAACAAGTGATGAGATTCAGTTTATTCTACCTGAAAATTCAGATCCAATATAAAACAACAGAACACACTGAGGAGAAAATGTGAAATAAATTGACAAGTGAACTAGAAAGTTTGCACTACAATTTGCAATACAAGATTATATTTGGATGCAGTGAAATGATTTATTTGACTGCTTATGTATCACTTGACAATGCTTGTCACTTGTCCTCACATTTAGGCCACATAATGTTTTTATAGATAGAATTTCAAATATGAAAATAATAATCATTTACTGTTCTGATCCACCCAATCATGTAGTGTTCTTGACGCATTCTCGGTTTTCATAGTGCTGGTGGTTGTTTCTTGATTTCATCCAAGTGGTTAGGTGGTGTTGAAATGTAGAAAATTTCTCTAGGGGAGGACTCACAGACCCCACAGTCCCCCCACCAATTATGTATCATTCCAAGTTTGCTCCCTCATTTTAAAACATAACCAGGCCCCAATGGACTTATTACAACCTGTCTGATTGTCTCACCACACATGTTTGTTGCCCTGTTGGACATATTTAGGGATGTTGCCACATTTTGAATTGACAGCAATTACATTTGTAAGTACTATAATTTCTTTAAAACCTGTGTGTATTTATCATTGGATTAAACATTTCCATTTAAAGGAGTGACATTTGATAAGTCTACAGGTGAAAGCTCCCTATATTTGCCATTGAGGCACACTTTGTTTCTTGGTTAGGGGTTAATACTACTGTTCCATTATTATAATGTTTTTACTCACCATGCCAAAGCACCAGAGCAAAAGTACTGAGAAAAAACTGGAAAAAAATCTGATAAGCAGAATTATGTCTTTCTTCAAACTGTGGCCATGTCAATGAGCAACTATTTATCTCACATGGCGGGGTGGGCCTACAGAGATAGAAAAAAGAAAAAAGAAAAAGCTCCTCCCTTTTTACACAGAAAGCAGGAAGAAGTGACTAAAGGTCAGCACTGAAAGCTTCTCGTGTTAATGTACTGAAAACAGAAGAAAATAGTGAAGATAATCCAGGGGTGTGTATTTTAAGGGTGTGTATTGATACAACTGCAACTCAATTTCTGAAAGGGAGCACTTTTGGAGTGCTCATTCTGTGAAAGTGAAAGTAAGTTGGCTTTTTGAGAGTTCATATAAGCAGGAAAAGAACCACAGAAGACAACGACAGAATGGCTGCCAGTGAATCACCATCTGAAATGGACTGCACCTGTCCTGTGTGCTGTGACATATTTAAGGATCCTGTAGTCTTGTTGTGCGGTCACAGCTTTTGTAAGTACTGTCTTCAGGAGTGGTGGAGACAGAGTACCCTCCAGACATGCCCAGTCTGTAAGGAAATATTTCCAATGGCTCAGCCTCCACGTAATCTGGCACTGAGAAATCTCTCTGACACCTTGAGACAAGAGAGGAGTCAGAGAGGTTCATCAGGATCTAAAGAGCTCTGCAGTCTGCACGGTGATAAACTCAAACTCTTCTGTCAGGATGATCAAGAACTGATCTGTTTGATCTGTAGGGATGCAAAAAAACATAAGCAACATAACTTTGTCCCTATCAATGAAGCAGCAGAAGACTACAGGGTAAGTGATATAGTTTAATATAGCAGCTGAGATGTTTGGGATTTGGTAGTTTTTGTAATTTAGAAATTTTTATTCTTATTCTTGTTATAGACCAAACTGAAGGTTCAGCTAATGCATTTAAAAACCAAACGGGGGTCATTCCAAGCAGAAAAAGTCAAGTGTGATAAAATGGCCGGCCACAACACAGTAAGTCACTAACATGATGGTTTAAGCGTTAGTCAACAATATAACATGTAGTCTACTTTAGTCAAAAAGTGTCTCTCCTCAGCTCCAGGCCCAGCAGACTGAGAAGGGGATAAAAGAGGAGTTTCAAAAGCTGTACCAGTTTCTGCGGGCAGAAGAGACTGCAAGGATTGATGCTGTGAGGAAAGAGGTGACGCTCAAGAGTGAAGCAATGAAGATCAGGATTGTGAATCTGACTGCAGAGATCTCTTCACTCTCAGACAAAATCAAAACCATCGAGGGAGAAATTAAAGCTGAAGACATCTCATTCATGCTGGTAATCAGTGATCACTTGTGTCAGTCAATATCCAGATGTAAATATTTAACATGTAGCAAAGTTAAATGTATTGATTTGTTGTTGTGTTTTCTCCTTTCTTTCATAGAATGTCAAATCCTCTATGGAGCGGTAAGTGGCTTCATATACTGTTTTGAAGACACATTGAACAACTGAAAGAAGCAACATATTTATCTTGCAAGCACTGTCTACATGCATCTTGTCCTAAGTACTTGTCATTTTTATTGCACCTACCTTTAAGTTAAGACTCCTTTTGTGATCTAAAGTCTTTGATTTAAAATGTAGGTTTTGGTTCAACACTGACTTTCAGTGGTTGTGATGGGAGGTAAATATCAGCTCACAAAACAAAAAAATCTTACTGCTCTGTGAGATATTATGTATAGATAAAATGTATGGTATGTGGTATGTTAATTCAGTTACCTGGCAATCACAGTAACCTATACTGATTGTTACCTCCCCCTCCCCTAGGCCTTTTTGGGGTCGTAATAGTTTAATAAACTGTTAAACAGATAAATGAAAATTTCATGAAAGTGTCTAGTGAGTGTAGCATTAGAAATAAAGCATAAAGTCACAAATTAATTCCTGCTTTCTTATTTTTTTCTTGCTTAGATTTAATTATTTGTTATATCATGAGCACATTGCTCCAGACATAAATGCTACCAATATATCTTTGGCTACCTAATATTCTTCAGATCCCAGTGCAACCTGCCAGAACCAGAGACTCCATCAGGAGCCCTGATCGATGAGGCCAAACACCTGGGGAACCTGCTGTTCACAGTCTGGAGGAAGATGAAAAACATAATACAGTACAGTAAGCAATGTTTTGTTATTTTTGCGTCACCATATCTTGAAATTTTAATCCACAACATATACAGATAACTAAGGATCTCACTTACCAAAGCATATCTTGGCCTTTCATAAAACGTTCACTTTAATAATCATCTCAATAAACTTTACCTTTTGTTTCTGTTTTTCCCCTCTGAAGCTCCTGTAACTCTGGACCCCAACACTGGCAACTCATTATTAACTGTATCAGAAAACATGACCCGTTCAACAGTAAGAGACCAGAGTCAGCTGCTCCCTCATAACCCTGAAAGGCTAGGCAATTGGGATATTCTTGGCTCTGAGTGCTTTAGCTCTGGGAAACACAGCTGGGATGTAAAGGTGGAACACAGCTGGGTTGAGGAGGTGGGTGGTTATTGGTATATTGGTGTGGCTACTAGACGCAAGCATGAAACCTCTGAGAAGATCTGGGGCATCTATATGTGCATGTGTCATCGCGTTTTACATGAACTTACTCCAGAGGATGATACAAAAACCGTATGTAATGATTTATTTCCTGAGAAGGTGAGAGTGCAGCTAGATTATGACCAAGGTATACTATCATTTTTTGACCTGTATAGGAAAACACCTGTACACACTATCAAACACACTTTCACAGAACCTGTTTTTCCATATTTCCGTAAGAATGCAAAAGTCCTTCCTGCTGACTTCTCAGTGACAGTTAGCCTAACCAGATAAACATGCTGCATTAGTTCAAACAACAAGATGAGGCCTTGATACGAGATATGAGACCTTGATCAAGGGCTTGTGCCACATGAAATACAACAATTTTTATCATCACATCTTTTAGTATTCTTTTGACTCCATATTAAGGTTATGTTTCTTAGATATATAGTTATAACTCTTGTTCTGGCTCTTTAACTTTGTTTGATGTCAGTAGCCACTGACATGTTAACCATGGTGTAAGAGTTTTCTATTTTGTTTTTTGACTTTCCTAAAGGGTTACCCCAGCTGATTTTACAGATGAAGTTCAGTTTACTTGTCACAAGGATTACTTCTCAGCTTTTAAAAACAGTTTAAGAAAAGTTTGAGAAAAAATAAGCCTGAAGGAGATTTTTAAAGTGTCCAGTAAAGGTGCTGATAACACAGCCGTTCACCCTTTTCAATCATTGCATGTTACAGCTTGGTAGAGGTTAAATTTGTTCAAACTTTGTTTTTGCTTTTAAAAAATTCAATTCTTGTTTCACCTCATGATATGCAGTAAATGAAAATACTGCAATGATCTGATTTCAGTTGTCATTTCAAGGCTAATGAAACTGATATTCAGAGTTGAATAAATCTTAAAAGCTGTTCCCTCTTGAGTTCTTTCTCTTGGAATCAGTATTTATATTTTGTCCTTTTCAGCTTTGGTCTATTTGGTCCTTCAAATGTTGTTTTGAATGTATTGTAAAGAATCTGCATAGTCTTGTTTTGCTTTGTTGCTTCTTTCTGATATTGTATGTACTTTGCCACAAATATTCATACATTTTTGGGACATTAATATATATTGTTGTTGTAACTGTTTTTTTTGTTTTTCTTCAGTACTTAATGATAAACTGATCTCCATCAGGTGTTGATTGCTGCCAGAAAGTATTTGAAATGACATTGGCATGATGTAACTAATTTGTTGTGTATATATTCCTTGACCTTTAGCATACTCGCTATTTTCTTGATGAAGACCCGATGTAGTTAAAATGTTGACAATAATAAAAAAGACTTTGGCTGCTGTAATCCAAGTGTGTGTACACTGCTTTTTTCCTCCAGAGTTTAATAATGAAATAATAGGACACTTTGTCGTTCAAGCAAATGTGAAGGTGTGTCCAAAATTTGAACTGATACTGTACTTACCTAGCAATAGGGGAACTGTTAGTTACTCTATACTCACTCTAAGCTGGATGAGGAATTCAAACCAATCAAAGTTTTGATAGGTTCTGATACCCTAACAAGTACTGAAAGCCTGACATCAGATACTAGGAAATACATAGTACAGTACATAGTGATATAGCTCAAACAATATTCAGAATAAAGACGGCAGGAATATAATTGTATTTAATGGATTTGTGCACATATAGGTGTGGATGGAGATGAGCTAAATACAAAAGGAGCAAAAAGAAAAATAAGTATGATGGTAAAATGTAGCAAGGCTGAGGTTAAATAAATAATCGGATCAGAAATGGAAAGAAGAGTGGGATAGAGGAAATTAGGGTTGATACTACTGCAGCATTTAAAAGAGAGTAGGAGAAAGGAGAGAAAGCAATAGAACAATAAAGGAGGGGGACATTAAATTAAGGATGAGGTTCAGTCAAACTGGTCTGATCATTACATTAAACATCATGAATAAGCATGCTAAATGTGTGAACATTAGATCATGTATTCTTATCCTATAAGAGACTTAAAATCACACTTCAAAAGGAATCACATGACAATAGATATTAGAAAAATGTTGATGGTGATGAAGGATACATAGCTGTTAGATTTATAGAAAACACAGGACTTAATAGGTTGGTTATAATTTAATGTAATAGTATAGTAACTGATCCATAGTCTGATCCAGAAGGCGGCGGTAATGCGCCTAAAAGCTATTTGCCAGCCGCCATTAAACAATAAATGAAGAAGAAAGAGAGGCGGACCCGGATGTCAAGTTTTGATTTCCTAGGGCGGTGAAGCCATGAGTTGCCGTACTCTATCTCTGATTGGCTAAAACTGCTGCCTTCATTGGTTTGGTTGGTTAGATTCAGGAATGAGACGTGTGATTGGTTAGAATTAGAATAAGACTATCTGGGTAAGCCAATCAGAGGCAGAGGAGGGCGGGTCATGACTTCGCCGTCCTAGAAAAAAAAAATATCACGGACAGGACAAGAACCGGAGTAACAGGAAGCCTTTCATTGATTACGTTACTCTACATTACTAATCCAGACAGAAAACCAAACAGTAAGTGAATAAAAAACAACTTAATACGATAAAAATGATAACGTTGGTTTGTTTGCATTGTCTATAACATGTTACACTGAAAGCACCAGTTTTTGACTTGTGTTAATACGATTTAAGATGTAAAGTGAGTGTCAGTGATAGTTTATTGAGCTCTTCGCTTTATTGGACGACACGTTGCAGCTTTAATCATCTGCAAACTTTGCCCTCTTATTGCTCTTTGGCATTTTCTGGAAAATGTTAGTCTAAATGTTGCTTTCAGTGGCTGTTTGTAGCCTGAGTAAAGAAATATTCATATGTTTCATTAATATATTCTTAATATAGAAGATTTAAAAGAGTTTTCTGTGGTAGAAATACAAAGTCTGTCTTTTTTCTTTGAGTTTATTTGAGTGGCCATTTGGAGAAAATACTTATCCCAGAGCATTACAAAGCTTTCTGTCAGTCATAACATATCATTTAAATCAATATACCATCACTGCATGTGTGCAAAACAAAACTGTCTTTATTTCACTCTAGGCTTGTTTCAGTGAATCGTTGAATGTAACTAAGTACATTTACTCAAGTACTGTGTGCACATATATGCCACTTTAAACTTGACTGGGGCTGCAAGAACTACGTTTTTAATTTCCCGCTGATGTCTTGTATGATTAATTCATTGTTTTGTTTATAAGATCTACAAACACAAACAAGCCAGAGGGACTAAAGGTTGACATAAAAATAATCAAAAACAGATCGGTAGGCCTAAACATCTTGTAAAGCTTATAGTGGTTACACGTTTTAATTCGGATGGGAGGAGAATATTGATGAAATGTATTGTTTGATATGGACAGTCAGCTCTGAAAATATTTTTTCTTAGGAGTATGGATTTTTATATTTACAAATTTGGTAATGGAAAAATCTGAATAATTCACAACATAAAGCATTCAAAAGAAACAATACTATCAATGGCAAAATTACAAGGATTTAAAAAAAAATGTAATTCCTTTCATATTGAACACAGGGGGATCGGTGTCTGACATTGACAGGCTCGGTTGTCAGGATGTGTTTTCTTCGCTACAGTGGACAAATTTAGGGATATCAGGCTGAAAATCAGAAGACTGCCTTGTTATGGGGAAACAAGTCAGCAGTATGAATCTGACAGATGTGTTAACTTCCTTTTATATTGAACGCAGGGTGAACAGTGTCTGACAGTAACATGCTCAGCTGTCAGGATGTAGTTTTAAGACATTTAAATAAAACCTAAAAACATTTTTTCAGTTAATTGCAGTGAAAATATACTTGTTGGTACAGAAAACCATCTTAATAAAAACAGTAAAAACAAGTTAATCAGAAAAAACTGTGTACAGATTCCTGTCATATGCAGTGACTCATACTCTGTATCCAAAACCACACCTCTCTGATAGGAGTGTGACGTAACAAGGCCTCGTTTGAGGTGGTGAAGCAGGAAAGTGAAACATCTTTGCTGTGATACTTTTGCTAATACATCTATATGTTTTTAAAGGTCGATATTGTGCTTTGAGCTTAACATTACTACATTGTAGTATTGCTGATTTTACTCAAATAAAGAATGTGAATTCTTCTTCCGCCACTGACTTTTGTTTTTATGATGTCTTTCAGCGATGGCTCAGTTTCAGGAAGTATCAAAACAGTCCAGCCTACATCCTAAGCCAGCAGGGTTGGTTTTGCAGTATGGAACCGCTGGTTTCAGGACCAATGCCAAACATCTGGACCACATCATGTTCAGGATGGGACTGCTGGCTACACTCCGCTCCAAAAAAACAAAGGCCACCATTGGAGTCATGGTCACAGCATCTCATAACCCAGAGGTGTGAGAGGACTAACTTCTCCTTGTGTCTTACCATGTTGTTCTTTTATCCATATTATACCAAGATAGATTTTGGCATTCATTAATAACCTTTCCACTTAAAATCTTTTGGCCTCATGTTTAAAATAGGCAGGATTCACCTCTAGCTGTCCAATCTTAATTTGATTTGATCTCACCAGTTATCACCACCTATCACCATGTAATACTCAGATTCTACCTTTTCCTGCCACTCTGAGTTTGAGTTTGAGTTTGAGTTTGAGTTTATTTTATTTCGATCAGCAAAAAAAATAAAAAATAAAACCACAAAAAAGAAAACAGTAACACATCCCTCTAACAGGGCTGCATGGCTGATCGAAAGGGTCAGGGCTGAAGCTACAAGCTTATTAATGCCCTAACCTTTAAACCATACATGTACATATATGTATATACATTACCTATACATAAACAAACAAGCATACATGCCATCTACACACATATACACACACCTACATGTACATACTCAGCAAATATCAAGCAAAATACATATTTAACATTAATCCCAAAAATCATTCCCCACCGTCAAGACTGTATCTTTCCAAAATAATTTTTTTTAACTTATTTTTAAATTGCAACATATTTTTACTTTTTTTGATTTCATCAGTTAACTTGTTCCACAGCTTCACCCCACAGACAGATACACACATGCTTTTCAGAGTAGTGTGAACAATTGGTTGTTTAAAATTCCATCTCCCTCTTAGATCGTATCCCCCTTCTCTATCACTAAAGTTTTTTTGTATATGGCCAGGAAGTAATTTATAATGTGCTTTATACAGAATTTGTGCGGTTTTGAACTCTACTAGATCCCAAAATTTCAGTGTCTGTGATTTTATGAACATTGCATTGGTGTGATCATAATAACCTGCTTTGCTCACTATTCTTATTGCTCTCTTTTGCATATTGTATATTGGCTGTAGGTTGCTTCTGTAGGTGTTTCCCCATACTTCAACACAATAAGTCAGATATGGTAACACAAGTGTACAATACAGTGTTTGTAATGATTTATTATTTAATATATACCTTGTTTTGCAGAGAATCCCTACCGAGCGCATTAATTTAGACCTAATATATTTGATATGCTAAAGTTATGGTCGATAATTACTCCTAAAAATGTGCTCTCATTTACTCTTTCCAATTTAACACTATCAATCATTAATTCAATCAAAGTATTCAGTTGTTTATTCGTATTCCCAAAAATGTGTTTTTTTTATATTTAATGATAATTTATTTGCATCGAACCACAACTTTAGCTTCCCCAATTCTGCTGCGGCAGTCTCTAACAGCTGCTGAAGATTCTCACCTATACAAAAAATATTGTATCATCAGCAAACATTACATATTTAAATATTTTGGAACCTGCACCTGCACAAACAGTTTTCTGTTTTCAATGTAACTTCTTAACCACAGTAGCCCTACCCCTCTGATCCCATACTTTTCCAGTTTTTGTATTAGTCTATCATGATTAATTGTGTCGAACTCTCTCTCTTTATTTTTGGACTTGTGTAGGAGGACAATGGGGTGAAGCTTGTTGACCCGATGGGGGAGATGGTGACACCGGCATGGGAGGGCTATGCCACCCAGCTGGCCAACGCAGAGCAGGAAGATTTGCTTACTGCTCTGAAGGATGTTATAGAGAAGGAGGCCATAAACATGAGCCAGGAAGCGAATGTGTTTGTAGGCAAAGACACCAGGTAATATGACGTTTACTACTTTATTTTTAATTTAATTGATACATACAGATGGCATTTAGGTAACAGGTAAAACTAAAAAACACCACATAGACTTTTTAACAATGTTGTATTATTGGCTGATTGAAAGTAAATGTCTCAGATTTCCTTTTCCTCTTTTTGCACAATAAAGCTTAGCCTTCATGTTAATGTCCTTGTGATGAACTACAATGTGTGCTCTCTAACAACAGGAGCAGCAGTGCGAGCCTTTCACAAGCAGTACTGGATGGAGTGTCCGCTCTTGGCGGTCACAGCAAAGGTCAGGTTTATTAAACTGATTGTATCCTCCGATTTTGTTGTTTGCTCATCTAGTTTTATAATTTCTCAGTTGCTCTCTTCTCACTCAATATCTGTCCACTTATTTGATCAGACTATGGATTGCTGACCACCCCACAGCTCCACTACATGGTTTGCTGTCAGAACACTCAGGGCAAATATGGAGAGGCCACAGTGGACGGATACTACAACAAACTCTGCCAAGCTTTCATTCAGCTCACCAAGAGTGTAAGAAATGATGGGGTGTCACTGTGTTCTTGTGTCTTCAATCAAGCACTATATGTTTGTGTGGGCATGTTTAGTTTTTTTTAATTCATTCACTTCTTCTTTTCTCCTCCCATCAATTTTTTTGCTCTCTGTTAGGTGTCCAACCGTACAGATGACCAGAAGCACCTCTATGTGGACGGCGCTAACGGCATTGGGGCTCTGAAGGTGCATGAGATGGAGAGACACGTGAAGAGGGAGCTGCAAATTTCCCTCTTCAACGACGGCACCAAAGGGAAGCTAAATTACGAGTGCGGTGCTGACTTTGTCAAAGTGCAGCAGGAACCTCCAACAGGTGTGAACATGCTTTTAAGATATTTGTAGATTACAGTTTTCATAAGCAGGTGCAGAATGTGTTTAAGTAAGTTTTTATCATCCTAACATCCTTTATCTACTGACTGAGTATGGACTCATACAACACAGTATATATGATAAATTGCTTGTGTGTTTTTTTATATGTAAAATCATAGATGCAGGTCCTGACCACAACATCAGTTTATCACCAAAGTAATGACTTTTATTTGGCATTTTGCTGATGACATTAACCTTTTAAAAATCCATCATCACCAGTGGTGACAGTTGAAAGCTCAGTTAAAATTTTTGTGTCCCTGTAATTGCACATTTTTTAAACACATTTTTCCCATAAATGTATACTGTATGTCCAAGAAAAATTAAAAAGAGAGATGGTGTTTTTAGTTTACCACTTCCATAATGTATCTTTCTCCCTCCTCCTCTTCTTTCCATCTCTGTGAAGGCATTGAGACGAACGCAGGCGAGCGATGCTGCTCATTTGACGGCGACGCTGACCGAATAGTGTTTTACTACACTGACCCTGAAGGACAGTTTCACTTGCTAGATGGAGACAAGATTGCGACACTCATCAGCACTTTCCTTAAAGAGACACTCACACAGGTGTGCACTCTCACATACCAACATATAAACAATAACTAGGTACATAGACACAAACACTAAATTGTGTTTGTGCTCATACAGGCTGGCCTCGACTTGAAGATCGCTGTGGTGCAAACTGCTTATGCTAACGGAAGCTCGACACATTATTTGGAGGACACTATGAAAGTGAGCAAACACACAAGAACTTTTATCTTTACATTTATTTGAAGAAGTTAGCGCTAACATACTTTTATGTGACTCAGGTAATAGTGAGGTGCACTAAGACTGGAGTGAAGCACCTCCATCATGCAGCGCAGGAGTTTGACATAGGCGTCTACTTTGAGGCAAATGGCCACGGGACTGTGAGTAAACAGACACACTCGTACAAATTATATCAAGCACCTATCATAACCAGTCAAACACCAAAGTAATAGCTCTTTCTTTCTGTGTCTGTCCTGTGGTACACTATGTCTGTTGTCATTATTAAATTAATGATTCTTACTATTCAGCATGTGATGGTGTGTTTGTGTTGTGGTCAGGTGTTGTTCAGCAAGGAGGCTGAAGAGAAGATCCAGCAGCTGGCTAAAAATCCCAACACCGACGACCAGAGGAAGAGAGCAGCTCTCCTGCTGCAGAACACGATCAACGTCATCAACCAGGTAAACACACACACATTGAACAAAGGTATGAAAAGAGGCAAAATTATTTAAAGATTGTGCATCTTTATTATGATGAGTTATATATATGTTCTTTTTTTAATCAAAGACTGTAGGTGACGCAATTTCTGACATGTTGCTGATTGAAGCTATATTAGCCATCAAAGGTATGACTATCCAGCAGTGGGATGCCATCTACACTGACCTGCCAAACAGGCAGCTCAAAGTCAAGGTACGCACACATTTATGGATCATTGTCACTCTTTTGTCTTTCTTTGCCCTTCTCAACCAAAGAGAGAAAAAGAGTATCAGCTTGAATATTTTTGTAAAACTATTGCACTAAATTAATATTGGATACTATTATATCCACTATATGAGTGAAATGAAGTGAAATTTGAGGCCTTTCCTCTGATTTTGACCAACAGCCTGTCTTATTCAAAATATTATTTAAAATGACTTCTCAAAATGTTCCAAACAAGTACCAAGTGCGGTAACCTTCTTTTTTTAGATCTAAGGCAGTTTCACTTTGCAGAACTGTAAATGAGTAGATTTTGTTAGCTTTTGATTTTGTGTGATTTTGAAGAATTTTGTTGACTCACCTGTACTCATCTTCTAAGTCAAAATATACAATTATACATATCTATAGTTGTACGTGACTTTGTTCTGCAGGTGGCGGACCGCAGGGTGATAGACACAACAGATGCAGAGAGACGGGCCGTGAGCCCAGCAGGACTACAGGAGACCATTGACAGCTTAGTGAAGAAATACAGACTGGCCCGCTCCTTCGTTAGACCCTCTGGCACAGAGGATGTAGTCAGAGTTTATGCCGAGGCTGAAACTCAGGTGAGAATTCCTCTTCTTCTGTCTTTTGGAAATTTTTAGGTGCTTGTCCTTTCATCTCTTACACATGCTGGTGTGACAGAAGAATACCTCTGAATAGAAGTGTGGTTGCTCTCATATTGTGTTTTTGTTTTAGGAGAGTACTGACACCCTCGCACATGAAGTCAGCCTTGCAGTGTATCGCCTGGCTGGGGGAGTGGGAGATGAACCGAAGCCGCTGCACGAGAAACACTAATGCACACAATGTTGACCCATCAATCTATGCTTTTTTAATGCTATTCCAGTTGATCATTTTCTACAGTCAGAATTTATCAAATTGCATGTTTTTTTGTTTGTTTGTTTGTTTGGTTAGGTGCCAAATTATTTTGTACTGTTAAATTCACTTGGTACTTCAATCTCGTTTTTTATTTTTTCTGTATTTCTATCTTAAGATATGGGGGACATTGGGAAAACAATGAATGGGTTGTTATTGCATCTCAAACAGGCCGTCATGTGCCTGAAAATAATGGTTAACTTGTAACATAAGTTACTATACTGTATATATATATATCCATATCATAATATATCATAATTATTTTCACAAACAAATGAACACACTCCATTTCTGGGAGATCTTAATGTGGGTTTCAAACAATTTTATCATACTGTGACTTCCTACAACAGTTAAAGTAAGGAATATGCTATTTGAAATGGTGAAATCAAAAGTTTACTTGTGTACTTCCCTCAAATGTCAGGTGGAAGGATGGTGCTGCTTTAATTTTAAATAAATAATGGAAAAAGAGAACCACAACCATGTGTGTTTGCAGTTTATTTATTTTGTTACTTTGAAAGACACGTTCCTGCCACACAGGAGGATTAAAAAAGCAGAGAGGCGAGGAGAGGCAGACAAAAAGTTAGGAGCAGGCAAAGCAGAGTAACAGGACACATCTTAGTGTAAAGTCTCAGCAGAAGATGCAAAATATCTTAAAATGTGTGTATGTAATTGTGTAGAATATGGAATTCCTCTTACTATTGCACAATGTGTTTTTCCTAAAATCAATATTGAATTTTAGGATTTTCAAAGGACTGAAAAAGTATAAAGAACATGCCATGAAACTTGTCCAATAGATCGTCAACAGGGTTCACTCAGTAAAGTCTGAGGCAGGTCTATTCTTCTGTATCATCAGCAGCTCCAGAAATGGTGATGGTGCACTCCTGTGTGTTGCTCTCATATGTGTCCTCATGTGTCTTAACTGTTCTGGAAAGAGGGGGGAAACAGGTTGGGAAATTGGCTACTTAGATTCAACTGAAGAGTGTTACAAATGAATTGTAATATACATTCTCTACCTGATGAGCAGAGTCTTCCTCTCACACGTCTTAGTTGCCTGCTCCTCTAAGTTACCGTCTGATGAGGCCACTGCTGCAGGAGCAGGGCCATCAGAGACTGAAGCTGAAGCAGCTTTCAGACTGATACTGGATAGGTGACGGACCACGGTGCTCAGTCGGCTGTCTTCTCCCTCAATCAGTTTCCTGCCAAATAAAGAGAAGTGAGTGTGGCATTCAAAACTAAACATTTCCTGTTTGTAGTGTCTCGGCTTATATTTTCTACTAAATGTAAAACAATCAGGTCACATTCTGGGGATGGCATTAGGGCATGAAAACCTGAGGCTGTGCTGTAGTCACCTGTATGTGATGATCTCAATCTCCAGAGCCATCTTAACATTCAGTAGGTCCTGGTATTCCCGCAGCAGCAGAGCGATCTTCTCCTTGGTCAGCCTCAGGTCCAGCTTAATCGCCTCTATATGCTCCTGTAGCAATAGAATCCGTTTTATGATGAGAAAATGTCCAAAAATCAGTCTTTATATTCATTAAGAAAATGTGATATGCAACTTACTGTGAAAATGTAATTGCTTCAGTGTAATGTGACATCAAGTCAGTTTACTTGCCTGCAGGTCCTCCTCCTTCTTCTTGTATTTCTCCACTGTGTCACAGATCTGATCCTCCAAATACTCATTCCTGGTCTTTAGTGCATCCAATTCACGTTCCTTGTTGAGGATCTATACACACACACACACACACACACACACACACACACACACACACACACACACACACACACACACACACACACACACACACACACACACACACACACACACACACACACACTCATTTTAAGGTTAAGAAGAGGTATGACTAACCATGAATGAGAAGAGAATATAATACTCACATCTTTTTTATAGCCTGCTATCTCCTCTCTCATGTTGCGAACAGTTTGGGCATGTTTTGTGGAGGCGGTGCTCAGGTCCTCAAACTTTGTCTTGTACCAAGTGTCCATTTCCTGAAGAAAATGGTTTAATAAACTATGTTAACTCATTTGAGTAGCCTTACATAATCTTTTTGCATGGGGTTTGTAGAGACTCTAGATTCAATACTGTATTGCTGTACAGCTGAGGCATTAGGAATTTGCCTCAGTTTGCTCATGACAGAACAACAAACAATCACAACATAACTGTTAGGGCACATAATAATAAAAAGCACATAACCTCATCCCATAAAACATAGAATTCATGTGTGGATGTAAGATATGAATAGTCCAAGATGAATGTCTAATGCAATATAGGAATTAAAATGTCAGGTGCTTTAAAATACAGTAGGTCTTCGCTTTCATAAAGTGCTGACGCAGAATTGGGGAGCCATTTAGTAATTGAATGGTTCTGCAGTATGTGCTGTTGAGGAAATGAGATTTCTTAGATTTTATGGCTCTGAGCAGAGGGTTATTAAGAGTGGGTTGGCAGGGTGCAGGAGTCCTGTAGTATTTTTAGACCTTTCTAGTAGATGCCAGAGATGGGGGTGAGTTTTGAGGATTTTTGAGGTAGAACAAATAATAATAGTCATCCAATTTCAGAGAGGAGGAGATGGTTGATCAGAGAATCATCAATGCACCAGTGGTTCAAGACAGTTGTGCAAAGAAGATTTTAAGTGAACATGATGTGGCTTTGTCGTTGCACCATACCTGTAGGTTTTTGGCGGCGATGCTGTCGTACTGAGACTGAATCTGCTGGAGGGCAGAGGAGAGGTCTGGGAGACCAAAGCTCAGCTCCACCTTTGAGTTTGCTGAATAGAGCTGCTTCATCAGCTCCTCAATTTCCTTTCAGCGAATCACAAACCACAGAGAGAAAGGGACACACAGATGATGTTTTATTCAACTTCAATAATATAACTCTGAGGTATAAAAGATTATTTTAAAGCCACATGGGCATAGTATTTAATATGTTTTGGGGTTAAGTCGTGGACACATTACTTTATGTTGTTAAGGAAGGTTCACTCCACCAATCTGCACTGCAGGTTAGTCACATGAGCTTTTTATGTGTCCTTCACACTATGCTGATAATTGGCATGTTTTCAGTCTTACTTACTCTATCCATCAAAAATGTCTTGGTTTAAGTAAAACCTGTCGTAGTGATAATTACCATGTCATTAAACCATTAATGACTAAATGAAAGGTATGCCAGCCACTGATTCAAATACACAGTGTGTCTGTCAGACAGCTGGACAGACACATGTTACCTCCTTGTGAACTCTCTGCAGGAAGGCCAGCTCAACCTCCAGGTTTTCCAGCTGCCTCTCCAGCACAATCCGTGCTGAGGTTGCTTTATCCACATCCTGCAACAGAGAACCACATACGGTTTGGGTTATGTGAAATAAAAAATAAGCCTTCTTCTAAATTACAACGTTGGATTACATTTTAATTCAAAGTAGGGAGTGAGCCTTACTGGACGGAGAGCCTCAATCTCTTGCTCTGTCTTCTTCCTCGCCTCAACAGCCTCATCATATTTGGCCTTCAGCGCGCCCATCTGGCCCAACATAGCCTCCTTGGTGGCCAAAGACACATCCTGTATAGACCCAGTTGTTAAAATGTAAGAATTAAGCAGATAATAAGGTGAAATGCAACATGAACCACATAGACTGACTTCTCAACTAGTCAGAACAACATGCCACGATCTAAATGTGTTGTGGTCATGATTTACAGCCACCTCTCACCCTCTGGACTCTCATTTCTTCAGCGTTCCTGTGGAGTTCCTTCAGCTGAGATTCATATAGTTGCCTGAGGCCCGATGACCTGACATGTCGGCTCTTCAGGTCCTCAATCTCAGCCTCCAGCAGCTTGTTTTTTGACTCGAGTGTACGGACCTACAGTAGGAAAAATATAGGTCCATGTGATGATTACAAGTTGATGTCATTATGGGCTAAAGATTTAAAGAGATCAGGGTCGAAAAAGCCAAAAAAGGAGTCAGATTTCAATGAAAACGATGATTAGTGCGGCATTTAATAAGTGATGGATGACAGCAAATGTATGTGTGCTTGGGTCTTCTTGCCTTTTCTATATATGCTGTCAGTCTGTCATTGAGGACTACCATCTCCTGCCTCTCATTGGTTCGAGTCTTCATAAAAGCTTGGTTCTCTGCTGCTGCTGCATCCAAGTCCAACTTTGGCCCGAGCCCCATGGACATATCGAAGCACAACGTTCCCATACTCATACTGCTGTAGACAGGACCAGAGATGGATATTCAGTTGAAAAATCATTATAATTTTATAATTTTTTATCTCTATTTCAAGTAGAGTTTATACCTCAATACACTGCTTCATATGCATTCATAAGTTGTTGTTGCCATCTGAGCATTTAAGTGGAGGTTCATGCTTTACTCAAGAGTAAGAGTTAACTATTCTCTTCAAGGTTTTCCTGGCCAGTCTGTGACTAAAACTACCTACATTATCCTCCTATAATTTAATGACACTACAAATAGGAATTCTCTCTCATTAAAGCTGAACAGTGTACCAGAACCTGGTCACAAATTTAGTGATTTTCAATTAAGTAGGCTAATTAATTGTTGCATACATTTTATTTTCATACCAGCACACCCTGCAAAGCTGTAATGATACAGTAGGTCTGTAGGTGACCCACCTGGTTATCCGAGAATTGTTGGAGGTGGCCCTGCGCCCCATCGGTCTGCCACTTCGGGTGAAGCTGACCGACCGATGACGGGTCTCCCTGCGACTGGGAGACGGACTGGACACCCGAAACTGGTAGGTAGGAGCAAGATCCAGGGTGCCGTCGAAATGACGGCGGTATGAAGACATCCTCTCTGGACTGAGGCTCATGTTGATGCTTCTGTATCTGCTGCAACTTTAACTGAAGGCTGGAAACGGGTCACTCACACTTTCAGCCAGCAGTCAGTGGGGGTCTATATATGCTCAACCCTTCCCTCAACACTACAGAGGAATGTTGAACCTTCTCAACCCCAAAGTGACCCGAGTGACCGTCCCTGCAAACATCTATCAAGCTTGCGTCAAGAACTTACTGCAAAGATGATTGAAATCTTAATGTGTGTTACGGCACAGTAATATGGGGTTTTAATCTTTGTGCAATTAGGCTGTACATTTACATAGCCTTCAGAAGCCTAAGCCAGTGGTTCCCTCAGGGGTCCTTAATGGGGTTCCACGGGGTCCCCCCAAAAAATGGGGAAGCGTTTATCTCCACTATAATTCCATCAATAAATAACACAATAATAGATGTAATATAGGCTAGACATAGCCTATGGGTGTTTTTGATGTGTTTCAAACATTTTCTGTAATACAAAAAGCAAAAATGTTATCGGATCGGGGACCCTGGGACAAAATGTTATCAAATGGGGGTCCGTGGTCTAATATGGGTCAGTTTAGGGATCTTTGGCTTGAAAAAATGTGAAAACCACTGCATCAAAGTCACGTTAATAGACTGAACGAAGAATACCCACTAATTTATCGATCAGTACACACCCATCTACTCAACCATCTTATTTTTCCTTGTGAAAATATTAAATCGTGTGTTTCGAAATTCAATACAAAACAGACTTTTAATATTTATTTATGCGTGAGTTTGACCGACGGAAACAAAAATCCGGAACCATGCTATTGCTCGCTATCGTTTTCCGGAAGGCTTTTTATGTTACTCCAGTGTCCACTTAGCACTACTACTTTCTCTGTGATATCCACCACTTCGTTGTAGCCAAGTAATTTAGATTTTAAGTGTACTTCTCTACCTCAACTGCTGCGATATGGCGGGAAACTTCTGGCAAAGCTCTCATTAGTAAGTTTTAATTAAAAATATGACGTGTTAGGTCTTTATTTTGCGGACGACTGTCTTTGTTGTGAGGCCTATCGTTAGCCTCTGCCATCAACTCTTACTACGATCAGACAAATAGAAAGACTTTAAAAATAGACCTAATGTTTAATACAAAAAGTAGGTTAGTTTTTAATTTATCTGTCAAGATGCACGACAGCAAAATAAATGGTGTACACAAACGAGAGGTCTCAATATATTGGTGTGCTACCCGCTAGCTTGGGTGATTTCAGTGTAACTAACCAAACTAATAATTATCATTATTTTATCTGTCAAAGTCTGCAGTGGGTGCTCGACAAACAGGACCTCATGAAAGAGCGCCAGAAGGACCTAAAGTTTCTCACAGAGGAGGAGTACTGGAAGCTGCAAATCTTCTTTGCCAATGGTATTTACATTTGTGTGAATGTACATAGTCTGCTCTCATTAGTTACAACACCTGTTACCTCCTTCATATTAAACAAAACAGTACTGTGATGTGTGCCAGGGCCCGACCCATACTGGATTTTAGGGGACGAAACTGATATTAGGGAGTAAAACATTCTGATATTGATATATTCGCTGTTAATCTTGTTTATACAAATATTTAAACACGCATTTTTTTGTAATGATCCCTCAAACATGGTTATCAAACACTTGTGACAAAGATATGTAATGAGGTTTTGTATAAATGTAGGCTACAAAATTGCAACAGTGTGCTGATACTGAACTTCACCAGGAATTTAATAACTATAAATAAAATAACCTAAAAAAAGATTATATTTACATACATGCTTAACTTGAATTAAGAAAAAGGATCACCTATACAGAAATTGTTGCCTCATATCAGACAATATATACACCGATACTGATGTATCTGTGATATGTCTATATTGGCAGACTGATATAGTGGTCGGACTTTAATGTGGACTATTACAATTGATAATTGATTAGGTGTGTTATTAAGAGTAGCAGGAGTGTCAAATTTTCTGTACTTTTATCTTTTTAACATTCTGTCTTATCTAACAGAAATTATTAAAACAAGTCAGTTGATGTTACGTTAAATTATTTGCTTGTCTTTTTTGTTGTCTCTCTCAGTCATTCAGGCTTTGGGGGAACACTTGAAGCTGCGGCAGCAGGTTATTGCTACGGCAACTGTCTACTTCAAACGCTTCTATGCCAGGTAAAGAAACAGTACAGTGTTAATATTTCAATGTAATATTAAAATGTAAACTATAATATTAAGATGTGAAGTGTTTTTCAGACTAGATTTCATCAGATAGTTACTATACTCTACATTACTATGAATTGTTTTTTCCAAATACCATATCATCCACCTCTACTTTAGATGCAATATTATCTTGTCCAAATTCACATGATTGATTTTGAGGTATTTGATCTTCATTGTGCTTTATATTTACTGAACATAAATCTTACTCATAGAATCCAATAGAAAATTGGACAAAAGCTTAATCTCTTTCTGTTTGCAGGTATTCCCTGAAAAGTATAGATCCTGTGCTCATGGCTCCTACCTGTGTGTTCCTGGCTTCAAAAGTTGAGGTATGGAAGTTTCTTTGCTGACATTAAGACAAACATTTTACACTAGCACATTTTCAGCATCTGAAAACATTTGTGTTGTATTTATCTGATATGAGCTCAAACGTGTCCCTTTCAGGAATTTGGAGTTGTGTCCAATACCAGACTGATCTCTGCAGCAACATCTGTGTGTAAGTGACTGCATTCAGTAATGTGATGAAGATAGCACCAGTGTAACCTTATATTCACATCTCCCAAGTGTTGTTATTATAATAATTATTATTATTAATAGTTTAAAATTTTTTTTTATTTTTCTCAAACAGTGAAAACAAGATTTTCCTATGCCTTCCCAAAGGAGTTTCCTTATAGAATGAATCATGTAAGTAAAATGCAGTTTAAATTCTTGGTATTCAGATGCTGTCATCCAGAGTGACCCAAACAAATTGCAAACTGTAAATAAGCATTAAAAATAACATTTATGAAAGAGTAAATGCAACAACATATTGAAGACAAGTAAAGTCATTACCCCGCTCTCAGTCACAACAATACAATGACAAGGACCTAATTAGAGTGTTCAGTTGTGTATTTGAGGAATGTGCCTGATGACACTAACTCGTGTTTAAGTAAGAGTCAGATTTGAGAGGAGGCCATATGACTGGAAGAAAGTGCATATTTCAGCTTGAATTTAAAGAGACTGCAGCTGCAACTAATTATAAATTTCATTAATGATTAATCTGTTTATCATTTTCTTAATGAATCGATCAGTCATAAAATGGAGAAAAATGTCGCACACCATTTCCCAAAGTCAAAGATTCAACCTAAAATGTCTTGTTTTTCCCCGACCAACAGTCCACAACCCAAAGATATTCAGTTTTCTATCAGAGATGACTAAAAAAACCTGAAAATATTCATATTTAAGAAGCTGGTACCAGAGTATTGTTGCATTTCTTTTCTTAAAATATGACTCAAAGCATTTAATCAATGATCAAAAAAGTTTGTGATCAATAAGTTCTATCAAATGTAAATCTAACTGTAGCTGCTCTAAACTCAAGCACAAAAGCAGACATAATTCACTCCTTAAGCCATTAAGATAAACCATATGTCAGTGGATGATATATGCTACACATTAAACACATGACTGTTTTCCTGCTTCCTCTGCAGTTATTTATGCACTGCGGTGCCACATTACAGCATGCCTGAGATCCCCTTACACCATATCACAATGTCACCATGTCGGTGTCTACCAATACGACAGATTCCACAACTATTGTTCACACACCTTCGATAGATTTCTGTTGCTGTGTAAGACGGTTTCAGCCATGGCTCTCCGCTGCTGCACAGCATCTCTCACTGTGGCGTAAAGTGACGTGTACCGCCAGCATTTTATTTATCCAACATTCGCACATAGAGTCCAGGACATCACCGGGGCTGACACGCTGTCCAGAAAGCTGTGTAGACTATTATTTATAGTGAGCCACCTTGGAGCGATCGAAGGAGGGAGCAGTTCATACAGCAGAGAATGAGTTGGCGGGGAGCTGCGACCCTTAGACATAATATTTCATGTTCCCTCTCTGGGGACCTACAGTAGTAACAGGGGCGATGGCACTGGGACAGATGAGGGCCACAAAAAAAGCAAAATATAGATTTTAGCAGATTAAATATTTGATATAATATGATTTCATTAGGTTGTGTAAGTCAGAGGTTTCCAAAATGGGAGGCGGGTTTCCATTAGTTATCAAAAGGAGGTCACGTAGAATATCCTGAATATGTGTGATTTGTTTATAGAGGTAGTTGAGAGATACAGTAGTTTTGGGGAATTTTACTATTTTTCCCATGTTCCCAGAGTCAGGAACTAATAAATGCCTTCAGACAGACATTTTAATGTATTTAGTGTGGTCTGAATTAGGTCAAACAGCAATATCAGGCCATTTTGGCTCAATTGCTGAGTGCCTATGGTATCATGATTGTGTTATTTGATCCCATAGGCATCCAGGAATTGAGCAAAACAAAACAAGTAAACTACATAAGGGTGTGGGGCGAAAAACTGAGTGAAAACTCTTGTAAGTGACCCAGGTTGTCACATGAAAATAAAAACACTACTCAATACAAAAGACACATCTTTTTCCAACTGACAAAAGCGTATTTTTATGTGAGGGTGCTCAATACAATAAGATCCCAATAGGAAGTGGCCATCTGTGTTTCTTTTCAAATCTCGTACAAATAGGTTCTGTTTAAATTGTTTGACATGTTGGACGTTGAGCACAATCTTAATTTGTGTCTTTGCAGATATTAGAGTGTGAGTTCTACCTTTTGGAGTTGATGGTGAGTGCAGAGAGCTTTCTTTATCTGTTACCATACTGTCAGCTGTATTTCACTTGATTGTTTGAAAAATGACTTGATGGTTGATGTGGTTTATGTTTCAGGACTGCTGCCTGATCGTGTATCACCCCTACAGACCTTTGTTGCAGTACGTGCAGGATATGGGACAGGAGGACATGCTGCTACCCCTTGCCTGGTACGTTTCGTCTGTGTACTTTTATTCATGCATCTCTTTTGTGAGCAGAAATTATCTGGTAAAATAATTAGCGGTAATTTAGCTATTTTTGTAGTTGTACTCATTGTCTCTGCTGTCATCCATCTTTACCAGGCGAATAGTGAATGACACATACAGGACAGATCTGTGTCTGCTCTACCCTCCCTTCATGATTGCTCTGGGTAAGATTTGTTCCCATGTATCACTCATTGCAGCTTCAAATTAGATTTATTAGATGTAACATGATCAGTTCTTTTGCTTTTCCTTCCACAGCCTGTCTGCATGTGGCCTGTGTGGTGCAGCAGAAAGATGCCAGGCAGTGGTTTGCAGAGCTCTCTGTTGACATGGACAAAGTAAGATCGGTCACTGTTGCACATTTAGTTTCACTGTACCTTCTTTAGTATGTAGGCCACTGTCGTTATTGGCCTTCTTTCTTGTTTTGTAACTGCACTTTGTATTCGAGGTTTTGCTGACAGCTGACTTCAGAGATGTAGTTCACACATGCACAGACTGATCATTTATAATACATAATGGGCACGTATGAATATTTTAACATTAGAAAAGTTGTGCAATCATGGAATCGAAGAACATTATGTCCTAACTACACAAGCCAATTGACTGTGACGATGAATTAAAGTAGTGAGCCTCTGAAAATATGCAGTTTGAACAATTGAAGATTTTCCAGTATCTGTAGTCCAACTGAAGGGCCTCGATGGGCATGTATGCTCACTGTTAAGCAGTGCACATGCATGATGCAGAGAGTGCAATTTTGTGTTTTTACAGCCGTTTTAAAAGCAACTGAGTCACTTACAAAAAAAATCCCCAAAAAACAACAAAAACAAATCTCTTTCAATGGATATTTCATTTTAAATCTTTAGGTTTGTATATATTTTTTGTATAATATATGCAGCAGTGGGTAAACATGAATTAACTTTGTGTTTTCTGTTAAGATCCTTGAGATTATCCGAGTCATCCTGAAGCTCTATGACCAGTGGAAAAATTTTGATGACAGGAAGGAGATCGCTGCTGTGCTAAACAAGATGCCTAAACCCAAACCACCTCCAAACAGGTAAATCTGACTTAGATCTGTATGTTACGCCGGTCATCACATACAGTACATATGTTTTATTTGATAGATTGTGTGTTTTTCAGGTAAAATATACAGTCGATAAAATATAAAAAATAGTTGAATTTATCTGGTGTCAAACTGAATCAAACTTAAACCTACTTGCAGTTAGGTGAGTGGGTTTTCCCAAACATGATGGATGTGAAACATTTACAGTTCTCAACAGCTAAATTAACCTTATGGCAAAGAAAAAAGACTGCCCACTAAGTGTGGTGTACTGCACATAATGCTCTTTTAGTTCTTTTTAAGTTTTTCAAGAGGAGAAGAGAAGAAATAGTCTCTTGTACCACTTTTTAAAATTACATTTTACGGTAAATGTGGTTTAAAAAAAAAAAAAGTATTAGGGAATAATAAATGCATATGTGGAAAAAAACTGTTGCATAAATTGCTGAAGTGATGTAAATTAAGGCCACATCTAAAGCTGAAGACTACAAGCTTGAAAAAAAATTGTTTGTGGGTTAGAAAAAAAGTGAAACTACCAGACTTCTATAGCACGCTCATGGTGGGTAATATAGGGACCAAGTTTTGACAAGAAGGATGAACATGGAATAAATAAAAAAAGGGTTCTACTTCATCAATTTTCTTTGAAATTGTTTTTTTTAAACTGTGAGTCAAAAAATGTTATGATGCAATGCTAAATTGATGTAATACTTTTGTAAGGGCACCTCCAGCTCTACGTTGCTTATTTTAGGAAACATGACACTGATTTCATTGAACTGAGTGTAAACCTTTCCTCTATCTGTTTCGCTGTCCTGTCTCCAGTGAGAGTGACCAGAGCTCCAATGGGAACCAAAGCAACTCATACAGCCAGTCTTAGCGTGGCGCCTGTATCTCCCCGGATTCCATAATGTCGATGCAGAGAGAGGTTGATCACCTTCAAAACGTTGCACAGCACAACCTCTGTGATGCCATCTTCAACTGACAACCCCCCACCCAACTCTGACAGTCATGTCTTCAATTTACCCTTTTCTGATCATTCTGGGTTTATGGATTTAGGAAACAGCCGCAGAAACGCCTGCAGTTAACAGCTGATCAGTGACAGCAGGCAGTTATGTTGTCTCGATGAGGCCACTCTACTCTGCACCAGACTTGAAATGAACTTAAACTGATGAACAGTAGGGGGTGGGGTACGGGGTAAGAGGGGAGCTGGGAGAGTGGGGGGTAAACTTGATGGGAGAATTGTGGGAGGGGGTTTACAGATGTGATGGTTCAGTAGAAACATTTCATTGTAATGATCCTGACATCCTTGAACAGCCCAGAGGAGCCAGTAGCTTCACATGGAGCTCCGCGGGATTCGAGAAAACTTGATCACAAGTACTGTGTGTGTGTGTGCGCGTGTGTGTGTACGTACAACATATTGAGAGGCCAGTCTGGGCGGGTTTTCATTCCTCAGGGACCATAGTAGTCTTCTCTACTCGTGTCTGTATGTAAAAATGATTTGATACTGTGCCGTTTAAAGAGTGGTTTTGATTGAATATCACCCTGTGCAACTGTGATGTGATTGGATATCCCTGCCCTCTGCGCTGGTTGATCATGAACCGTGCCAGGGAAAAATCTTCTTTTAAGGTTTATAGTAGCTCTTTGAATTCCAGATTTTACTGTTTTGAATCATGACAATTGCACCTCCTCCCTCCCATTCGCTCTTTCATTTTGTAAATAGCCTTTTTGCTTCTATTCATTTATTTTATTTGTCATGTTTTTGCTTCATTAAGGAAAATTCACCGGAAATCATGAGCGGCTTCCACTTTGAACTCTGTGCTTGAATGAAAGTGCCCCAGTCTATTTCATTGTCATGATTTTGTTTGCCTGCTGCAAAGCGTACGCTTCATTTTATTGTACTTTCTTTTTCATTTATTCTGCTTTAGTTGTAGAATATGTATCTTGTAAATCTATTTTAAAAAACTTTTAGTTTGTCAATGATTTTTTTTTTTTTTTTTTGAGTAAAGGCAAATCACAGTCATTCTAAATGAGTCTGTTTTGGTTGTACATACTTATTTCTATCCTGCCATCTCTTTAATCAGTGAATTGTGGCAATATGTGTGTCCATATACCTGTAAATATCTATATTTTTGTGAGAAAAGACAGTGGGAGGTGTGTGTGTGGCTGTACTTAAAACAAGGGGCTTCAAAGCCTTATAAAATAATAGCTGCTGGTTACAGAGAAAATCCTTCATGTGAGTACATTGTCCCATTCAGGTGAAAGTGTAACATGTATCTTAGGGGTGGATTTTTGTCGCAGTACTTGGATGCATCTTTTTGTTTTCCTCAGTGGCTTCATCTACTGTACACTCAAGTTCTATCACTGTTGGAAAAAGCAGCTGAATAGGTACATAAATATCTTGTTAAAGGCCACTTTTTCATACTAAGTGAAAGCCAATGAGGCAAGTTTGAAGCATCCTTGTTCGACTCTGCCCTCAGGCGTTTTCTTCCCCTTCAGCAGGCTCCATCTGTTACACGACTGTTCACTTGAGCTGGCGTACAATGAAAAGGGCTTCAGACTAAAGTATTCCCTGTAGTTCTGATTAAAACATCACCCAACATTGTTTTATCAAATATTACTTGAAAGTCTGTGTCTATCATTTGATCAATTATGGTAATAAAATGTATGGTGTGGAAAAATAAAGCGGCTCACTGCTATTCAAACTGTTGTGTTCATATAGTGTATGTGATTGACTTCCAGCCTGTTACAAAAGTCTTGTACAGATCGTTTACCTAACTTCAATGTCAACGCCATATAGTGGCAGTGGTGGGACACCTAGTGGTAGGACATGTAACATTACATATGCAGGATTTGATATAGAAACCCTGCATATGTTTAATAACAGAAAGCATGGAGATGAAACAGGCAAACTATGCAACATCTATTACAAAATTAGCTGTTTTTACAATTAAAATAATTTGAAATACTTCATTGACTGAACAGTAACAGGATGTATTTTCTAGTAGTTGCCTCTGGTGTTTGTACAGTCCTTCTGACGTCACAGTATCTGTGTAAAGCCAGCTGAAACATTAACAACTACTGTTGGAGCATCAAAATAAAACTCTTATGTTTTCTTTTTTAACTTTAAATGGAGGAAAAACTGCTATCACTGCTTTCAGAGAGACAACATTCATGTGATTATTAACACCTGTGCTTTTTCTACCATGATGAAATAAAAAGATCTGCCTTAAGGCCCTTTTTGTCTATTAATTGGGTAGAACTTTGATAAAATGTCTTAAAGATGGCTAAACTTAAGGTAAAAATAAATGTCTTTGTAGCAGTTTCAGTCATTAACAAAAGGCTGTTAACTGATTTTTAAAAAATGTCTACACTTACTTGAAACATGTAATACGTTTTTAAAAAACGAAAAACAAAACAAGAATAACATATAATGAGCAATAAACTCTCAATAAATTAATTCCCATAAACAACATAAATAAATGTTATATGCCTGAAAAGGAATCTTGACACACTTGAAAATCTGTGAGTACATATGTAGCTACAAATGTGAGTACACATTTGCAGATTTGTGAATATTTCAGTTTGCATTTGGAGATTCTTTTACACATTAACCTATCTGAGACATGCATTTACAACTCTCACATACACATATCTGCAAATAATGTTACAATAATATCCCTATACCCTCCTCATTTTATGGTTGTCCAATAACAACAACCCAATATTATAATTGTGTGGCCCCTAGCTGGTTTGGGGTCCCTCCTGGTGCGTAGGAGTAGCTACAAAATGGGAAATAATATGTGGAGAGCAGGATTTGTATCTAAATTTAAACATTAGTATACATTTTTGTTCATCATTTAGATATTTTATGTTATTTAAAGACTGCTGCAACGCATTATCCTCGGATCTGACTTTACTTTGAAAGACAGCACTGGAAGCTCTGCTGGTTGCTTGTTCCGCCTTGACACTGACAGGAGCCAGCTCCGAGCGGGCTGCGGAGGATGTCGACCCCGCTGCGGGGACAAGCTCCGGGCGGGATGCTTGTGTCCACACAGTCGCCCGGCACCTGGAGCTCCCGGCACTCATGGGGACCCCGCTGATGAAGCCTGCCAGAGTGAGGCGGAAAGTGGCCGGAGACAGAGAGCATGTGCTGGCGCGTCGGGCTTGCCTGGACGCGGTCGTGTGTGGTTGATCTTGGCCAGAACCAGAGCTTCTCCTCCGGCCTGCCGGGCTCCGATGAGCAGCTCTCGTTTTATGGGTACATTATCGCCTACCCACTGCAGGACTGCGGCGGGATCATGTCAGCTTTGGGCTCGGATTCGTGGTGGCGGAAAACGCTGTATTTGACCGGAGGGGCTCTGCTCGCTGCTGCTGCTTATTTGCTGCACGAATTGCTGGCCATCAGGTACCAACAACAAAACAGAGAGGCTGTCAGAGGAGCCGCTTGAAGCTGCAGACCTCATCACTTTCTTTAAGTGTCAGAGTATGATCGATTTAAAAGCAGCCGGGGATCTTATTCTGTTATTATTCCAAATCTCCCAGCTCTGATGTATTTTCACCGGGGGCTGATATTACTTAATCTTGTCAGGTTGGGCGGGGTGAGAGCGGAGTCAGTGGAGAATATGAAATCGTGAGTGGGTGGCTGTGATGTAACGGATCCCCCAACCCCCCCAAATCCCTCTCTAACAAACACACGTTAGATTTCCGCGTTTATTGGCTTCTTGCTGTGGAGAAATGACACGAGCAACCTGCGACTGTAATCTTATCATAGCCAGGATCAATCAAAAATGATTAGCTGTAATTAGCCGACAAATTAATGTATAAGGCTTATTTGCTATATTGTGTGTTTAAGAGGTTAGTCTGCAGGCCTGCTTCAAGCAGCGCTCTCTTGACATGTATGAATCGACTTTATGACAGCAGGTCACTTTCATTTGTCTGCATTTTCAAGGACGTTATGTACAGGGTTAATCTTGTGCTTGCTGGAAACCAAAATGAAAATGAAATAGTGATGTAATTGATTTGATTATCATCAGTCTTTTGCCGGGAGGAGGGTTAATCTGACTGTCCGACACTGTTGTTTTTACCATCTCGGGTTACCTGCAGTCCAGGCCTTGTTGTTGACGAGACACAGGCCCACAGCAGTACTACAAAATAGTGAGTGTTGAGAATTATAAAGGCACTTACCACTGGGTGATACATTGTTAGTCTCGCTATGAATAAGAAGATTATATAAGGTTGATTTTAGCTGAAGTGACAAGGAGTGACATTTTGGTGTCTAGGCCCTAGACACAGTGTCCCGTGTGGCTTTATTAATGCGGAGTCGATTTGTATATGTAGGATATTTGGCAGAAATAAGGCTGATTGTTGTGCAATAAAATAATCGTTTGATGGGGTTCCTGCAGACTGTGTGTAGCTGGTCAGTTTTTTAATTATTAAATATTGCAGCTCTCTTCTGTCTCATCGTGTGCTATAGGCTTCATTTTACTATCATCTCTTGCCTTTAGATGAAATACGATTGCACTCGTGAGGTTATTGCGCCAAAAAAATGCCTTTTGTTAAAGTCAGCGGTCATTTCAGCACCACAGTGAGACGGACAGCTCCTCTGCTCTCACACTTTGACAGTGTCCCTTTATTTCTGCATCCTGCCCACGCACGTGAATTTGTTGCCGTTTGTGGAGCACCCGTGCATGCTCATGACGTGGCCGGTTGTGTTTTTTTCTTTCTCCCCGGTACTGTCCATGTGAATGCAGCATAATCTATCAGAAGAGTAGCGTGGCTAATTGTTCTGACATTGCGGTTTTCCCCTGGCTAGTGGTAAAGGCCTCATAATAATTTGACCTATTCAGTCATAAACACACACACACACACACACACACACACACACACACACACACACACACACACACACACACACACACACACACACACACACACACACACACACTATCAGACCATGGTCTCTTTTGGGGGACATTACATGGACTTATTACCACGTGCCTAACCCTAATCTGAACCTAACCGTAACCTAACCATAACCATAACCACTGACCTCCCAAAATGAGCTTGGATTTTGCCTCTAATTGGACAATCTGTCAGCAATTAACTGGTCCTAAGTCTGAAATTTGTCCCCAAAAGTAGCCTATGACAGACCACACACACACAGTTGTGTTTGACTTAGAGTTAACATTGACTAACATTAATATCCTGGAGATTGGCCCTAACCCTTATCTTACTTTAACCTCAATCCAAGTCTTCACCCTAAAATTTCATGATTTATATTATGGGGACTTTACATCCTCACAACATGAGTAATACAAATGCAGAGAGAGAGAGAGAGAAACACAAACACACTCAGTGAGGAGGACACTGCATTGATGCATGTTAATTCTGTTAATTGAATTTAATTCTCACCATGGCAAAATTAAAATGCTGGAAATTTGGTGTTTTGGGACTCTACTGATCCCCCAACTACTCATCTCTTTGCAGTGTGTATGTTCTTTGTTGCCCCCAAGTTCCCATTATGCTCTTTGCAACCAGTACTGTGAAGCTGGAATGATACCTAATTTGTGTTAGTTTGGGGTAACCTCACGAAACACAACATAAGGAATATGTGGCACACGAGCACAATATAAACAGAAAAACAATAAAGCTCTTAAGAGTAGATTTTGACACAGTACAGGGCCCCAAAATAAGCTGATAACACTGGAGCCACTGTAGTTCATATTGTAATTAGATGATGCACATTTTTAGAGCTGCATCTGATGGTTATTCTCATCATCAATTAATATACCCAATGTTGTTGGGTCCATGAATCATAAGAAAACTGAAAAATGCAAACAATATCCTGGAACAAAAGTTGATGTCATTAAATGTGTTTTGTCCAGTAATCCTCAAACACCAAACATTTTATTTACTATAATGAAAGACTAAAGAAGGCAGCAGAATCTCACATTAAAAAACAGGAAATCTTTGGTATTTTTACTTGAAAAATGACTGAAATGTTCTTAGATGACTATGACTATTTAATTGTCATCAAAACCAGCTGACATACTGGCACATGTAGGGCCCCTCAGGACAGTTGCACACTTTGCTCAGCTGGTAATCCAGCCTCACTTTACCACTACATGCCCACAACTGCAACCCAAAAAGTTAATGTTAAATGTTATGGGAGTCCAATGTCCCATGTCTTGTCCCATGGGAGGGACAAGACATGGGAGGTGAGTCCTCATAATGTGAGACAAATGTATGTTTCCACAACATAACTAGTACAAACATGCCAACCAACTTTTTTTTTGTAGCCAGTCCCTCTGGCTGATCTGCATTCTTTTCTCCACACAGAAAGGAGGAAGAGCTGGACTCTAAAGACGCCATCATACTCCACCAGTTCTCCCGGCCCCAAACTGGTGTCCCGTCCCTGTCCCCTTTCTGCCTTAAGATGGAGACCTACCTCCGCATGGTTGACCTGCCCTACCAGGTAGCTACCAGGTTATGTATCTTTGAGAGAAAATACGCAATTACTTCATGTGTTTTACTTTTTGATCTACTGACTAAGATTGTCTAGAGTATTGATACCTCAATACCTTTTCGATACCACATGTTTAAAACGATATGACCTCCGTTAATTACACATTTGATGAACCCAAAGCTACATAGAAGTAACTAACCCACAACATGACTGGTTGGTCAAGCCAAATTTAATTTTTTTTAAAAAGAAAAAATGATCTTATTTGTCTGCCTAGCACTCTTTTTTACTTCTTACCATGGTGTCAAAAGAGGGAGTATGTTTTTTTAAACTAATATGAAATATTGTCGTAATTGCAATATTGTAATAATGTTTAAAATTCTGTTATTGTGACCACCTCGCTACTGACTGTGTCTTCTGATGTCTAAATCAAGCTCTACATATGTTTTAATCCACATTTATTTGCATCCATAGCTGTTTCTTTTGTTGTAATAACTTTTCTATTACTGTCAAAGCTTTTTTAATGTTTTCTTTTGAGCCAATCCATTTCTCATAAAAAACAGTCACTTTATCTCCCTCTCTGAACCCCACTCGACACCTCTTTATGCACCTACACATTTTCACTTTTCCCCACTCCTTTCTCTCTTCCAGAACTACTTTGATGGGAAGCTTTCACCACAGGGGAAGATGCCATGGATTGAGTACAACCAAGAGCAGGTGTGTGGCACCGAATTCATTATCGACTTCCTGGAAGAGAGGCTGGGCGCCAGCCTTAACAAGAGCCTGACACCGCAGGAGAAGGCCATGTCTCGCGCCATCACCAAAATGGTGGAGGAGCATTTCTACTGGTGAGGAACCAGAAATGTTCAAACACAGTAGTGCAGTTGACGTATGATTGAAAAAAGTAAACTGTGAGGTGTTTTGTGTTTATTTCTTGGGTCAAATTGCTTCAGTTTTGAATGAAAACCCCTCAGCACATACTAGTTTATTGCAGATGTCTTTAATTGGATGTTGCTTTTTTTATTTTAGTTTTTTTAAATGCAATCTATGATTAAGATTGATTATAATATTAGCACTTCAGACTGTCCTGGACTTTACATCAATGTGCCTGGAAAATATAATTCAACTATTTTTATAGAGCAAATTATGACTTATTGTCATAAAATTACATTGAACTAACATATATCTCTCCAGATCACATGGTGGATCTCAGTAGCAGTGTTCACAGTACTAGTATTTACTCTGAAATGTGTGTATGTGTCGCAGGACCATAGCTTACTGTCAGTGGGTGGACAACCTGGAGGAGACACAGAAGATGCTGTCAGTGAGCGGGCCGCTGAGTGACCTGCTCAAGTGGATCCTGAGTCACGTGACCGGTGGGATCGTCAAGAGGGAGATGTACGGACATGGGATCGGACGGTTCTCCAAGGATGAGGTTTACGCCCTGATGGAGAAGGACATGCGCACCCTGGCCACTTTGCTAGGTGACAAATATAGAAGATTAGGTTATCTGATAATATACATGTAGCCTATATCATGATCAGACAGGAAAATTACAAATGAGATATGTATGCTTTGTTTGCATAAAGTGAAGATTCATATTGATTATATTATAGTAGTTAATGAGATGACAACCCAATAAGTCTTTGTATCCAAACAGATCACATTAACTTTGTTATTACATTTTATCATAATTTGTGGCATCTGTTCACATAGTTTGACCTGAAAGCAGATCAACAGATTTATTAGGAAAGTAAAACCATCATTACAATATCCAGTGTGTCTCCTGAGAGTTATAACTAGCAGCATCATGTTTGTATCTGTCAGAGGATAGGCCTGGTTGCATAAAAACGTAGGTATGCACAATACTGACCTCCTGTGGTGAAGATTGAGCATTACAGCTTTTTCACACTGACACTTCTTGAACTACAACATCCAACATCTTGGAAAACAGGATATATTTTGTACACTGACAGAAAAGAAAAGTCTACACAGTGATTGTACTTTTGTATTTTATTTGACTTGATCTTTTTTCTGTATGCTATCTTAGGTGATAAGAAATACCTTATGGGATCTAAGCTTTCAACAGTAGACGCTGCAGTGTTCAGTCACCTGGCCCCGGCTATGTGGACGCTACCAGGAACACGGCCGGAGCAGCTAATCAAAGGTGAGGTCATAAAATGTGACAACATAGTTCAAGAAACATCATTTTGTCTTATGCAGAGAGTAGAATTATTTGCCGAGCTTTCGAGATCTTCGCTACTCAGGCCTCTGCTGCCACTTCAATAAAATTAAGGAGGATGAAACTTTATTTGTGTGTCTCACAGTACTGAAAATAAGATTAGAAAACTGCAGCAGTAGCACGCCTAGAAATAATGTCCTGATTATTGTAGACAATCTACAGACCTCACTGTGAATTTCCTACCAAATGCTGAAACTTTTGAACGCCACATCTGTGGATGGATGTACTGTATACAACAGCAAATATCTTGTCCTGTGCTTTTATACAAAACATTAACAATCTGTCTCCTGAATCTAAGCGTGTAACAAGCGTGTTAAAGTCAACAGTTGTAGACTGTTGGTGAGGAATAAACAAGATATTTGAGGTTGTACATTGGGCTTTGGGAAACAATAATTGATATTTTTCACAATTTTATGACATTTTATGGACCAAACAACTAATCGATTAATCAAGACCATTATCAACAGATTAATTTATCATAATTGTTAGTTGCAGCCCTATTGTTCTGACATTTTATACAAACCACTGTATGTCCAATATAGTTGTTATTTAACGCTTTCAAACAGTCAAACACAACTCAAATTGTATAACTTAGTGACTTTACTATCATCTGGATATAGGTTAGCACAAACACGATTAGATACGATTAACAGATTTTAACTAAACAAATTCACAAAAAACGACAAGTTGGTCACCAACAGGGGTGAATTCTTCTGTTTTAGCTATGGCTGTCTGTCAATAACTGCAATATGTTACTTAATTGGATGGAAATTCTGCACTGTGTCTAGGACCAGTCATCCTTTAGATATATGACAGTGATAACTATAACATGACATATGATATTGATTCCAGCATTGAGTATTTCTCTTTGCTTGCTTGCTTGCAGAAGAAGCTCAATTGACTGAAAATATCAAAATCAGATCATGTAATTGATTTAATATGTTGGCAGTGTTCAACTGGCCAAAACCGAAAATGTCAATTGAGTTAACTAAGCTATGCAAAGTGAAGGAATTATATAAATGTATTCTTGTTTTATTGTCTGCTGAGCATGAAATTAAGCCAGTAAACTAAGAGAGAGCGATGTTCTCTTATCAGATTGTTTCATTTGAATAGTGTTTAAGGCCTGAAAAGGTCAAATTCATCTGAGAGTTGAGATGAGTCAGAAAAATAATGTTGTTGTTAACAGTTTCATGATCCCCAGATTTATCTTGGAATCCCTCAGGATGTCCTGACTTCCAGGTTGAGGAGCACTGGACTAATTATGTTAGCTTTATTCATCAGTGAGGTTGTACACTTTATCCACTGAGCTGTGTGTGTGTGTGTGTCTTCTCCAGGTGAGCTCATCAACCTGGCCATGTACTGTGAGCGCATTCGCCGGCGATTCTGGCCCGAGTGGTTCGTGGACCTGGAGGATTTGTGCTACGACACCACAGAGGACAGCGACTCGCCCTCCAAACTCCCTGATCTGGGCCTCTACTCCGGCACGGGCACTTTCCAGGAGGACGAGAGCTTACACACGCCGCACACTCACACACCGCAGGACCCACCGTCGCCCGACAGCGACCCAACGGGCCACTCGCTGTATGACTCTGACATGGACACGGAGTGCTCTGAAATGGACCAGCTCAAGTGTTGACCCAAAACACACATGTAGTGCACAACACATAGATACACACGTATACGCACACCACAGGTAGGACGTGTTTCCTACCTGCACACACGTCCCCTACCTCTTAGAACAGACAATATCTGGGGAGTCCTTTCAGTGTCACCTGTGGTGCTGGAGAAGTTGAAGACGTGAGGTTTGACTTGCACACTTTAGTGGAGGAATGATTGCAATAGAAGAAGTGAAGTGTGGCTCAAAAGGAAAAAGTGGCAGATGGAGAGAAAAAGAACGAGGCAGCACATAAATTAAAAGTAGCGAAAGGAAAAGAGAGGCACAAATGGATCGAAAACAAGAACAAGACGTAAGAAAAAAACAGGAGTAAATGACGCCGCTGCTGAGAAACTCCTCCACATGGTCGACATCGTCTGCAGTCACAACTTCTACCTTTTGTCACGTCGCCGTAACTGTGGCAACTACTTGTCATACCCCGTAGCAACTCGTGCCACCCAGCCTTGTGTGTGTTTGACTAACAGAACCCTTAACGCCTTGTATTGACATTGACATGTAGGAAACTATACAGGATTTACGTGAATCGATACAAATTAGTGTACATAATATAAATGGATTTCAGATCAAATTTGATTATATATATATATATATATATATATATATATATATATATATATATATATATATATGTATTATATATATATGATTATAAATAGTATAGCCTGCAAATATAGAATCATCCTCTCTGTCATATGGTGTAAATACTGTGGGTGTTTCTTATGTAAAATCCAAATCAAACTGTCTTGTAGATGTTAACGTCTTGACAAAATACCCCCTACAATAGTCTAGGATCAGTCTAAGGAGCCCCATGAATCCTGTACTGTATGTTTCCATCTACACTCGGGATGTAACAGTAATGCCTGCTGCCCATATTTGAATAGTGCAGTAAAACTTCATGGATAGCCCAATAGTAAACTGCAATGCAAGCTCCCACAAGCACTTTTAAACTATCTTCTGTCTTTCTTAGACAATGATTTTTCCAAAAAAGTCAGAAGAACAATATAACAACATCAATTGTCAGCTCCTGCAATTTGAATTCATCGTACTGAATTTTATCATGTGGTTGCCGAATGTGGATCAACCCATCTCGTTAGAGAAAGTAGTTTTAGGTTACATAGATCTTGACATTTCACATGCATTCAAGCATTGAGAGTGAGTCAAACAATCATGTAGATGACATATATGTATATTTTGACTGAAGGTGCATGGCTGGTACGTGCCACTGAAAATCTCCCTTTACACTTCATGTACAGCAGATTGTGCTATCTGCATTTCTTGGCTGTGTTATCTACATTTCCTAGCTGGCTTGTTCTTAAGTTTGATGTAGCCATGAAGAAACATGTCGATTTTTTTTTCTGTCATTTTTGTGACACACCACATCACGCCACGCTACGTTTCTCCTTCCTCTGACTCAAAATGATGGATTGCTCAGAAATCGTTATGTAAAGCAATAAGAGAGCAGAAACAGGTCCACTGTGTTCATTTTTTAAATTTTATGGTAGGCTGCGTGTTATTTGGGGTGTGTGACGGTAAGGTGCAGATTTTATGTGTGTTTGTCATTCAGCAAATGCACGTAGCACCATACAGCGTGGAAGCAAGCAAGGGGTATGCTTCTGTCTGTGTTACGCATGAATGAGTCACACTCTGTGTATATAAATGATGGCACAGTGGTGACGTTTCACAGTTCCCGAACACACACACACACACACACACACACACACACACAAACACACACTCTTACAAACTGTAATGACTTCATGTTCAGTTATCGTGTGCTGCTGCTTCTTCTTGTTCAACTTAAAATAGAAGTCACGTCAGGCCTGAAAGCGAATCGTCGTCCAGCTTGTGAGCAGAGACAGGCAGATATATTGTCCGATATTGGCTTATTGCAGATATGTTGGATAAACTGCATGACAGAAATGCCAAAAATATGTTTGAAAGTAATTTGTAGAGCTGCAACGATTGATGACTGATCAATTAGTCGATCAACAGAAAATTAATTGGCAACTATATTGATAAATAATTAACCATTGAAGTCAATTTTGAAAACTAAAATGTCAAAAATGCTATATGGTTCTGGCTTTTCAAATGTGATATATTGGTACTATCAAACATCTATCCTGTCTTGCATGATAAGAAACTAACTATCTTTGGGTTTGGGAATGTTGGTAAGACTAAACAAGACATTCAATGACACTAGAAATTATGACATTGTGGGATTTCTCACTGTTGTCTGACATTTTAAAGACCCATCAGTTCCTCAAGAACATATTAACTACTAATCGTTAGTTGCAGCCCCAGGAAGTTAGAATCAGAACACAGATTTGCAGGTTTTTTTTAACCTGCAAAATGCTCTCACACTTGTCTCATGTCTTAATCACAACTCTTCAATAACCAAATTAAGGTATCCTTATGAAAAAACTTTCAAATGTTGATATCGGTCTTTAAAAACTCCAGCATCACGCTCTACTTGTGAAGACGCTGCACAAATATGAACTTTATAAGTTGAAAATGTAGCATTAAAACGTAGCGGTATATTTGCAAAACAAGAAGTAATAATATGGAGTCATAAGATTATGAGGTGTCAGTTTGACTTGCAGTAGGATCGTGATAGTGATATAAGGTTGATGGATTAATGAACTCTGCTAAAGTAGTTAATGATTTAATGACAGAAAACATCTACGTGGATCCTCTACCATAAGGCATGCATGCTGGGTTCTCTGTTAAAAAACATCCATGTTTGGCTGCACATCAATGCCAAAAGCAAGCCTTTGAGACAGTGACAGAAAAGCCTTTGTGTGTGTGTGAGCTGCAGTTAAATTTCAGTGATATGATCTAATACTGTACTTTCTTTCTGTCTTAAAACCCCTTGCCTGCATGTTCTTGCCTTCTCTCATCAGTAGTCAGATTTAGCCTTATGGAAAAGCTATTTACTTTATACCAGTGCCAGCATATGACTTACATTTTTATATGTCATATTTATTTATGATCTATTTATTTTAGGTTGTTTATTTATTATTATGATGGTGGAAGTGCTCATATTTAATTAATTTGCACAGTTTCTTACGTTTACATGTGTTTTGTTCTATGACTCAGTTCTTATCAAACAAATGTATTCACCTGTGTAGAACGTATAGATGTCGATACCGTATAGATTCTCTGACCTCTGTTGACATGTACTGAACTAATAGCATATTTTCATGTCGCCAGTCATTGCTGTAATCTGCATGTGTGTCCATGTTTTGAGATGTCATTTGGTAAATGTTATATCATCATGTCATAACATGAGTGTCATCGTGTTAAAGTATTACAACAGTTTGCTGCAAATTCAGCCTTCATCCAAAAAAGGTTTCAGTTCGAAACACTGAAGTAAAAACACCAGAGCTCAGATCAGCAGGGCGAGGTCACTCATCCTGCTGATCAGCTGATGATCAGAGTCTCCTCTTTGTCTCGTAAGTCAAGCCATTACAGGGAAATTGCAAAAGTCACTCCAGATCAGTGTCTGTGGGCAATTTCATCTGTCTCAGTGTTTCTCGGCAGTTAAAGGTCAGAGGTCAGGGTTCGGCCCTGTCGCAGTTTCACTCCTCCTAGTGAGATTTCTGCTTGTAGACTGTAGAAGCCATATTGCATTGTCTCTTGGTGTCGTGTGTGCTGAAACACTTGTGGAATCTCATCGAACTGTAAATAAGAGAGCCAAGAAAAAAAAAGACTACATTAATATGCGAACCTGACATAAAAGACAATGCTCTGTAATGTTTAAAAAAATTCTTATGAATGTATCATACCTAGAGATAAAAAGCTGTATGACAATGGATTACTCATAATATTTCATTAAATATAGCTGTTGTATTTTCCTCTTGTTTTGTTTCAGTTACTGTGTTTGCAGTGTTTAAGTGTTCATGTAAAAGTCACTTTTACCTACAGAAAAAGGGTGTTTCTGCAAAATATCAACGCTTGGAGGTGACGTATACTCTGGCATATATCTGTCTCATAATCCCTCTCCCTCTGTGCTTGCTACCATATGACAATACTAAGCCCACCCAACAATGCTGAAGGATTAGCTCTCTGCCCTTTTCTTTGTGCTTGTGCTGGAGCTCTGGAGAAATAGAGAGAAAAAGAAGGAGGGCAGAGACAGAAAAAGCAAATTGTGGGCAGCAGAGACGGAGAGCGTGGGTTTGGGTGTGAAAAGGGCATGAAAAAAGGAAAGAGGCAAAACAGTCGTGGACAGATGAATTATGTTTGATGACTTTGGCTCATCGTATTTCTTGTAGCCATTGTTCAGAATCCCTTCGAGATCTCTTCCACACAAGACAGAGGAGACAATCCAGAGCTGACAATGACAGTATAAACTGCCTCTGGTGAGTCAGAGATGGCGTGCAGTGTCAGAGGTAGCAGCTGTGTGTGTGTGTGCGCTTGTGTGTATGTGTGTGTGCAAAATACGAATAATGCAGAGGATGCCTGTTGGACCGGGAGGGCCGGGAGGAGGGCAGATGGTCGTCTACTGATACAACAGAATCCAGGCAACAGGGTCCTCCAGAGAGCTGGGTTTTTACACCTGGCTTAACACATACACACACACATACACACATGCACGCACGCATGCACATGCGCACACATGCGCGCACACACACACACACACACACACACACACACACACACACACACACACACACACACACAGATACAGACTTATACCCACAATCTACAATATTCACTTCCTTTTTTCTTTCCAACATCTTTCTGTTTTGCCCTAAATGTGCACATTCAGTTCTAGGTCTGAAATATTTGGGAGAAAATTAAATCCTGTCTTTGCCTGATTATTTCATTTGGAAATGGACTGAGGGTAAATTTAAAACATAATTTTACTTCTTCATTAACTCTCTCTGATGTTGTTAAATCTCATTCTTTTATTCGTACCTTTTTTAATTCTTGCTATTTTCATACAGATTGTAGAGCGATATATGTAAAATAAATAGCCTAGCTATATTCACTCATAAGAATCCTAAATTTATAAGCAAGGTCTTAGCCAGGATTTTTCATATTAAGTTGTTCAAAAAAAATGTTATATGTAGTATAAATTACATGGGACAGTTATTGCAAGGGATTCCTAAAAATCAGCAGCTTCTTATACACCCAACACAGCTAACTAAACTTATAATAAACCGCCATTTCTTTTAACTTTTCATTTTAATTTACCCCAGAGTACATAATTATTTCCAGGAAATTTAAAATCTGTAAAACAAAGCTTTTTAATCCTCTAACATAAAGTTGTGATTGCTGTGTCAAAACCTTTTAAAAGCTGCCAGAAAGTAGAAATACAGAATCCTGGGGATAAAAACACTATCATCCTAAAAAATGTGGATGTTTTAAAGTGGCGTCATAAAACCCTGAAACCACAAGAAAAAGACATACTGGATGACCCAGACTCAGGAAAGACTATCTCATCATAAAACATAACTGATGATATCAACTTTCATTGCATATGAGACAATGAGGGGTGGATGGTGTCATTTAACCCGCTAACGTCCACTAGGTGGCATCAGTAGACTGTTTCTAATTTGGCCATTGATCAGCCTGAAGAAATATTAGACATGAAGTGACACCAGCCACATGAGGAAGATGTGCTGAAGCAGTTTCCATTAAATTAGAACAAATATTAGATTATTGCATCATACCAATTACAAATATCTGGAAACAAGAGTCACGTGTTGATTTTCCTCCTGTTTTTGCAACTGCGACCACAGGCTGCTTCTCTAATTGGAAAACTTTATTTTTTTATGTTATCTTTATTTTGTAACTGTTTTCCTGTTTATTGTGGGTTTACACGGAGAAATTGCTAATGATTTTCAAAGACATAAAAGTGCTGCATTGTAGATTGTTTTCTAATTATCTCAGTGTGTATGACTAATGAAAGGCAACAGGCCCGATAAATCCCATTTACAGCACATTACGTCACCTGCTATTTTACACCTGCAGTTATTCCTCTATGTTGTGTGTATCCTTTAAGGCCTGCAAATCAATCAACCAATTAAAGCATTTATGCCAAATGTTTTAATTGTTTTGAGGTTTTAAATTACGCACCGTCAGCATTGTCATATAGTTTCCACATTTATCCTAAATAATGTATTAATTAATGCTTTGGTGTGTTTTAATTGCATGTCATTCATTGACTGAGCATCCTGACGGATTTCTCTCCATAAAAACATCAGTGCACATTAGCGGCATTAAACGCCACTGAAAGACAATTTAAGCAACCGAGACGGATTGATGAAATGCATAATTATAATAAAATAGCATGAATAATAATACCAAAACATCTTGTCAGAGTTGCGACTTTTCCTGGAGCTTAATAAACATGCAAAGACTGCAGTGTCATAGAAAACAAATACGATTTAATGACAAAAAAGCATATAGAAATTGTGCAATCGTGGATTTCTTTTCCTCTTCGTTTGATCACAGATTTCAGGTCAATGCTATTTTGTTTTGGTTTTGTTTATTTTTTCCCCAGAAACTCACATTCAGCTGAAGGATTTGAGGAGTGTCAGAGATTTTTTTTTTTTTAAAAAAGCTTTTGGATAACAGAACGATTGGGCCTGTTGAAATTATTACGTAATGAAGGTTTAAATAAGGCAGAAATTCCCTGCTGGACTTTATTATTAAACGTAACGTAAACGTAAAATATGATGCTTCATTTTAAATAATTAGTTGTGATATAAATTCAATATTTTCGTTACGGACTTATATTGACATTTTTAACGGGGCCTAATACATTCAGAAAGTTTTTGACATGCAAATACATTATGAGAAATTGTCTGGAATGGTTATATATCTATTAAAATATTACTCCAATTCACATTCATCCGCATTCTTCAGCTGAATCTGAGTTTCTCAGTGTCTGTATTTTCATCTCCATCTGCTAACATGGATCCCTCCCCCCACACACAGCCTATAACCTCCCACCATCACACCAGGTTATCAATCACAGGATTTAAGTGGCACAAGAGCACGTGTGTGTGTTTGTGCTTTGGCACAGACTGACAGAGAGAAAACTGAACAAACAAACATACAAACAAACAAACAAACAAACAAACAAACAAACAAACAAACAAACAAACAAACAAACAAACAAACGAAGCCATACAAAAAACGAATGGAGATACATCCCACAAATAGTCTTCTCAGTGAATGAATGAGTTACACAGTAGTGAAAGCCACTGCGGCCAGAGCTGGTACCAGGATATATTCAGTCAGTCTGTTTTTTGTTTTTGTTTTTTTTCCTTCATAGGAAAGGAAGGCAAAAATTGGGCTGGATTGCTTTGAGTGTTTCCAGCCGGACAGTCTCGGTCTTTCTTGTCACAGCATTTTGGAAAAGTACAGAAATAACAAACAGCAAAAACACACTGTAAACAGGCGCACAGAAATGTCGAAAAAGCATTAAAGTGAACCAATACTCAGTCTCTATGAGAACATTAGAATTATTATTATTATTACTATTATTATTACTGCTTTTATTATTACTCAGAAGGGTGTCCGTTACGGAATGATTTCTGAACGTAAGACATTTTATTATACGATATTAAAGTAAGGTAGATTCAATTTAATTTAAATAAATTATGGTGCAACTGACACTAAACAATCAATAGGCTACATTACACTGAATTTAGAGTAATCACCTGAATTGTAAAATAATAATAATAATAATAATAATAATAATAATAATAATAATAATAATAATAATAATAAAGGTAGGAATTGGCTGGTATTGGCTTTCATTTTTAACATTGTACAGCAGGTGTCTGCCATTTCAGCCCTCTCTTGCCACAAGCTGCGAAGAACCCCTGTTGCTTTTGTTATGATGGAAAGATGGCGTTTATTTACCCACACTGACTGCGACTTTTTTTTATATTTCCCCTCCTTTAGCTGCGGACACCTCGTGTCCACATCACACTCTGCCTTTGTTTAATGACACGTTATATAATGACACATCTGCGCCTTGGTAGAAGATATAGAAAAAGCATTTCGGTGTCAATGTCGCTTTTTGTTTTTTCTTTTTTTCCTCTTCTGTTTTTCTTTTTTCTTTTTTTTGGTTAGCACACACCAGCCGTATCCCAATATGCTTGGCAGTTCCGCGGCATGAATCCTCTCCATACAGCTCTCTGCTATGCGTATTTTTAGTGCTTGGGTGCCACTGTATATCCTCACTGTGTGTGTCCATGGTTCCAACGTTTTAAACTGGCTGAAGTCCAGTTCCGAGCGGTCCAGCACAGAGAATCAAACAAATAAGGGGGTATCGTACCTCCTTTAGGGGTCCGCGCTCTGCTGAGAATGGGTCACTGCACAGGAGTTTGTCCTCCGTGGTGAGGAGGGGTGTCCCCGTACATGTCCTCTCCTCCTGGTAGCTGTCCCCCAGCGGGTGTCATCCTCTTCTCCTTCTGCCTTCTGTTACAAAACCAAACCCTCACCACCTCCTTCTCCAGCTGCAGGCTGTCCGCTAGGGAGTTGATCTCCGCTGCTCCTGGTTTTGGACATTTGAGAAAATGGCTCTCTAGAGCCCCTTTGACGCCCACCTCGATGGAGGTCCTCTTTTTCCTTTTCCTTCCCTGTGCCGCGATTTTGTCCAGGCTCGTTGGGCTCCCGGAGGTGGAGTCCGCCTCCTCCAGCCACTTGTTCAACAAGGGCTTGAGTTTACACATGTTTTTGAAGCTGAGCTGAAGCGCCTCGAACCTGCAAATGGTGGTCTGAGAAAAGACGTTTCCATACAGCGTCCCAAGAGCCAGTCCCACATCCGCCTGGGTGAAGCCCAGCTTGATACGCCGCTGTTTAAACTGCTTGGCAAACTGCTCCAACTCGTCGGAGGTCGGTGTGTCCTCGTCTGACTGGTCCTGGTGGCCCCCGTGCTGGTGATGGTGTGAGAGAGACTGCTGGTGGGCCCCAGGGCCGCCTCCGTGTTCACTGAGGTGCGGGCTGTGGCTGTGGTGGTCCTCATCCCGCAGGGGGTGGTGGTGTATGCCCCCTTGCTCTCCCCCCGGCATCAAACCAAAACCGGACTGGGAATACACCAGGCTCTGGCCCTCAGATGTCGCCATACCGGGGATGTGCGTGGTGGCTGTGCTGGTTCGCCATGCTCTGGCGTCGTGATGCGCCTGCTGGTGCGCTAGGTGAGGGTGTCGCTGTTGCTGCTGCTGCTGCTGCTGCAGACTGCTGGAGTTCTGCAGCTCCTCTCGGTCACTGTCGTGTAGTGCGGGCTTCACGTCCTGTTCTCCGATGGGACTAGATGGCCAGGGTGTCCCGCTGTCACCGTGAGACAGCGCCGTTATCCACTGGTGCGCGTGGCTGAGCGGATGTCCACCGCCCGGTAACGTGCTATAGTCGTTCTGGAGCAGGGTGTGCGCGTCCCTGTACGCTGCTGCCTGCTGCATACTCCCGGACTCCGAGTGTGGCGGCGGCGCGCTGCTGGGGGTGGTGAGGACGCTGTAGTGGTTGGACGTTGCGGTCGCCATAACTATTGGAGCCAGAGTGATAGCTGGAGTTAAAAGGAGGCTGCCTTTGACAGTAACTCTTTTGCGCCACGGGGCAGCTAGGCGTCTCTCTCCAGCATCTCCCGGGCGCTGTGCCAAGGGGACGCAGAGGCGCGCACCTGTGGTCCGCCTCGCTCCGCTCTTTATTGGCCAAGAACGGTTGACAGATGTGGTTACCCCTGACAGCACCCCGCTCATTGGTCACGGGAGATTGTACAGAAACCCCAATCACTCTGCCCAACAATACTAGCAGTCCTGCAGCATGCTAGAGTACAAAGTGGAGGGAGAATTCAGGCTGCCGAGTGTAAACACAGAATAGACTGAGTAAGCTCAGCTGGAAGAAAAAGAAATGTGAATGAAACTGAAAGAACTTCATTAACAAGGTTATCACATTTATTGCGTGTCAAAATAGTGCGTAAAAGTTGCATAAGATAAACAGAATGTTAACTTTAATTTATGTTAATGCGCTCGTTTCAGGGGGCCTATACTAAAAAACAAACTATCAAACCATTTACTCTCAGTTTTAATGCATCTGAAATACAATATTTTGGGCAGTAAAGCAGCGATCATGGCGAGAAACTTCCAGCTGCCTCTCTGCCCTCAGGACGCTGTCCAGAGAGAGGGGCTGCGTGCTTCCAGGGCCTCTGCCCCGTTGCCATGGCGAACGCTGTGAATGGAACAACAACGCCCACGTCACAGCTGCAATCGTTCCTTCTTTTCGTTCCGTACCAAAGGGCTCATTGGGGCCGTGCGCTCGGCCGTCGGGACAAATAATGGGGGGCGAGCGGAGAGGGCAGCTCGGGGCCAAAAAGAGGAGGCTGCAAGAATGGATCCTTGAGCCTGCTCTGCGCCCACGGTGTCCCCCTTCCACCTGCTTGTTGGGTAAACTTTTGAGATGGATGTACCCACAGTGGCACGCGAGGTTTCCCCCAAATCTCCAAGCAGGAAAGTAAGGCTTGAATTTGGAGTAACACAAGGATTAAAAAAAAAAAAAAATCTTTATCTTCAGCAGTGATGGTTCTGCACTTCGGTAGTTTTACTGCAACTTTACCACATTTGAGAGAGAGCAAAATACTACTTTTTAACCCCCAAACTTTTATTCATCCAGTTACTCCTCTCCGAGATATTTCGTTTAATTTCTGTTTATAAAATATGATACACTGTTTATGATTAAACTACCAAATAGTATGCTGTAATAAGTTACAATTAGCAACACCATCACCAGCTACTACTTGAAAATGTTATTTATTTATTGTTGCAGCTGGAACTTTTATTTAACTTTCATTTTTGATACTTGAAATGTTTTTGTTTAGTGAGATGCTAAATGCAGGACTTTTACCGGTAATACAGTATTTTTACACTGTAACATTACAACTTTTGATAAACTAAAGGATCTGAATACTTCACTGTAACACAAGACCAGAAAGGTGTTTGTTCTCATTTGAAAATACTGCTTTGTCATTGCTTGTCAAACTTATCAAATCGCTCATTTTGTATTATCTGCTGGTCCTATCTTTAAACGGATGCAACATTAGTGAAAATTACACTAATTCTCATTTTGCTGAACCCCCCTTGAAAGCCCCTCAGACCCCTGGGGATTCATTGGACCTACTTTGGCAACTACTGGTATTTAGGAAATGTGATTTTATTGGCTCAAAGTGGGACACTGACTGTAAAACATAACAGCAATTTAGAGGTTAAATGAACCTCGTAGGACAAAAAATAAAGTCACAATTATACCCCCTTGCCCCCCCCCCCCCCCCCCCCCCCCCACCACACACACACACAATCTATTGAAGATCAGGGTACAATACAATTCCTCATAGGATGTGATAGGCTAATCAATAAATACTTTAACATAAACTGACGTACACTGAATTATAGGGATCGAAAGAACACTGGCTTATGATTACGGTGTAATTCTGAGAATTACCAAATGTGTCGCCAGGGGCTCTTGCGAGCCGTGTGTTGAGAGAGGCAAAACATATTACCCTAATAGACTAATATGCAAACTACTGGCTGCCCAATTACAGGACTTAATAACACATAAACGATGCGAGTCCTGTTCTTACAAGACGAAGAGGTCGCTGTTAATTCAGTCAAAGGACTGGGTATGCTGTCAACACAGGCGACGGTTACACACACATACTGTCTCTGTTTCCCTGTCCCTCGTTCTGTATTCAAGAGTAAGAGTTAATGATGGAGAATCTGAGCGTTAAATTAACAGTAATTATATGGCCCCAATGCTGTAAAGATTCAATTTCTTCGCAAGTCTAATGGGCCTAAGTGTCCCTGTGCGTAGGCAGAACTCTATATGAGATATTTATGATTGAAGCACACACAGAGAAAAAAACAAACACACACATGCATACACACACACACACACACACACCATGTACACCTATAGAACGAAAGCATCTGTGGCTTTTTACATGTAGATTTGAAGAGATTTCTGCAGGTGTAGGAGTGCAGCACTAAAATTCAAAGCCAGCTTTTTTCAAATCCAGATGCGCAGAGCCACTTTTTATGGGTGCAACCATTTCCCTTGCCTTAGTTAAAGAAAGACTGGTTCAAGTGCGAGGTGAAGCCATTTTATGTGAGCGAATGTTTGCAAGTAGACCAGTACTCTGGGTGCTTTCACTTTCTGTGGACCAGTGTGTGACCGGCCCATGTCCCTCCCCCTGTGGGAACCCTAACACAGGGGTAAGTGGGGCAGGGGGGCTTCTTTATGCTGCCGGACACTGGGAGATAATGGCCATTCCTCCACAGCTGGCCCACACAATCAAAGGGAAAGGGGGCTCGGAGGATTCCAGCTTTAACCAGGCCATTGTCTGGGCTAATTACATCTGAATGCAGGACCCAGAGAACTCACCTCCCCCCTGAGCAAAACCTGCACAGAATACCCCAAACAACCCTTCAGGGATGAGGAAGAGTGCACACACACGGGGCACACACACACAGAAATACATAGACCCTGGACTCCTTCATTACCCCTAAACGTAAGCACACACGCACACACACTCACGCACACATCCCCAGCAGGCTCTCATCAAAGTGTTGTGTCTCTTGCACGCACGCACGCACGCACGCACGCACGCACGCATGCAGACACACACACACACACACACACACGCACGCACGCACACACACAAACACATGCACACATGTGGCACTTGGCATTAGATCAGATCTCAGCTTGCTGCTCTCAGAAGAGATGAGGAGGTCTTAAAGGACTTAGGTTGAATGGAAAACACACTGAAGAGTCTTTCCCCAGTGCACCACCATAATCCCAATCTATACACTCCCTCTGCCCCCCCGTCCCAAAACCGTCACTGCTTGGCTCCATCTGTAGCTGGTGAACCCCCGCTCTTTACAGTGCAGAGTTTTTCTGTGAAAACTGCAGAGTGATGTCAGGATGTCCTGTTTTGGTGCCTCAGTCAGTCAGAAAATACAGCCCGCTTGTTCTCGCACTCACTCATACATCCATTTCTTCAAATAAGCATAGTGAGTTTGTGTGTATGTGTGTGTGTGTGTGTGTGTGTGTGTGTGTGTGTGTGTGTGTGTGTGTGTGTGTGTGTGTGTGTGTGTGTGTGTGTGTGTGTGTGTGTGTGTGTGTGAGTGAGTGAATGAGTGAGAGAGAGAGTGTGTAAGAGAGAGAGTTGTATGAAAATGTATTAGTGTTTTCCCTCGTCTCCATCTCTTTTTCTCTTAGCTTGTGTGTTTGTGTGTGAGAGTTAAGGTTTGTATGGATATGTGCAGTTATACACTATACACAATTCCCCAGACACATTGTGTGTGTGTGTGTGTGTGTGTGTGTGTGTGTGCGCGTGTGTGTGTGTGTGTGTGTGTGTCTGTGTGTGTGTGTGTGTGTGTGTGTGTGTGTGTGTGTGACAGTGTCAGGGTTAGGAGGTCTCACTGGTGCTCAGTTTAGCATTGATTTATTCTCTTTCTCCAATTTATTTCCCCTTCGCCTGATCTGCCTCTGGGAGGACAAATGGAGGAGAAACGCCAAGCACAGTAACCATCCCTGACACACACACACACACACACACACACACACACACACACACACACACACACACACACACACACACACACACACACACACACACACACATACACACACACACACACACACACACACACACACACACACACACACACACACACACACACACACACACACACACACACACACACACACACACACACACAAATGTTTCCACAAGCAGAAACGCACACTCAAATTCATATTTCTGCATAGGGCTTGCAAGCAAACGCGCACACATACTGAAACACCTCTATAGCTCAGTTCTTTCCAGCGTTACTGTACCGGACCAATCAGAGAGGTGACCACTCTGTGCAACTATAAATTCCCGGCATTTTCCAAGTCCCAAGGCACCCTGGATCCTATAAGACTTCCCATGTTGTCTCATATAACTGTCGTCAGAGAACCCATAAAGACATAAAGGGACACTCCTACCTCTAGGTGAGTGGTCATAACTCACCAGCAGGTATTTTTACCGTGACATTGCTGTAGAGGTGCACAGATTCATCTCGTCTCCTGCTTTATAATGTCCTACACGAACTCCAGACAGGAGAAGCATGAATGCAGTCGTATTTTACAGGCAGCTTGCTGTCACATCCTACTATAATGGTTTGGTGCTGGAGAGTGTGGGCTCATGGGCACATCCTTAACACCTCACATCACTTCTGCTTTGGGGTGTAATAACAAACCTCTCTGTTTCTTTCCCAAGTGGAAAAAGGGTGCATCAGAAACAGGGGAGCGAGGGGCAGGAGGAGGGGCAGGTAGGTCGTTAAACCCACTTGAAAGCTCAGCGCCCTGATCGATAGTCTTGGGCCAAGCAGGGATTAAAATCAGGCTAAGTCTGTTCCAATCAATACTGATGGCTAACCCTGGGTTAAAACAAGAGTAAATCTCCATACATGTCCATACACAAGTCTGCACTATGGCCTACAGTACAGATAAATCTACAGCTATTCATGCAAATGGACACACAATGGGTTGCGGTGTGAGCATAGTCGATATGAATGAGTACTGTTGAGGCCTTCAGCTGCGACATATATAGTTACATCTGTGTGGATATACACTTTGTCTGATTAGGATATTGAGGCAGTACATTTGGGCTCGTCGATGGGGATGAGCAGAGTGTGAGTAAATCTCTCAGAAATGTGTTTGTGGAAGTCCAAGAGAGAGAGAGAGAGAGAGAGAGAGAGAGAGAGAGAGAGAGAGAGAGAGAGAGAGAGAGAGAGAGAGAGAGATAGAGAGAGAGAGGGGCAGATAAACAGCAAAACAAATGGTAATTTTTTTGTCTGTGGTTACATAGACAGAAAAGCAATAATAGAGGAGAAAATGACAGAGAGCTGACATGCCTGATTGACTGTTTCACACCCTAATGAAGGATAGACATCGCTGCTGTGTTTGATCTTACAAGCACAGGTCTGCGTATCAATTACCAATACTGATCAATGCAGCTACGGACAGACAGGCAGCAAGGAGAAACTGTTGCACGTCTATATTGTGATCAGCTAATTCTTCCGGTGGAGGGATTTATGTCTCCTCCTTAAATGGTTACCTGTTTCCTCTAATTATTGGACACAGATTTCTGAGCACAAAATAGAACTTGTCTTCAGTCCAGAAATAAAGTAAAATTGATGATGTTTAAAGGAATTTTGGGAAATGCACCCATTAGCTTTCACGCAGAGAGTTAGATCAATACCACTCTTATTGTTTTTAAGGTGAATATGAAACTACAGCCAGCAGCTGTTCAGCTTACCTTAGCAAAACAGCGAACCTGGCATAAAACTCACAAATTATCATTTTAAAACTTGTTTTTTGGAATTATTGAGCTTTAAAGTTCCGGTAGGCAGACTTTGTTACTTTTGGGCAGCTGTTTCTTCCTGTTTCCAGACTCTCACCCTCTCTCTCACACACACACACACACACACACACACACACACACACACACACACACACACACACACACACACACACACACATGATTGTAGCTTCCTATTTAGTGTACAAACAGAAGACTGATATCAATCTTTTCACCGATCAGCAAAATGCAAAAAGCTTCAACCTTGAAATATTACTGACGTACAAAATGTAATTTTTTTCTTTTAGGTCTGAATTGTTTACATGCTAACACCTGGATCTGAGACACAATGAAGCAAACCTGACACCCCGGTCCCAAACCCTTGAAACCAATCCTTCAAAAAATACAAGCACATTTTCTGTTTTTCACTCAGACAGCAATTCTAAATCACACTTTCCTTTTTTTTCAAATACACCACACACAATTGACTGGGCTACATTTGGCACAATCTTCATAACTAAAGTCTCTTGTGTTCATGCCGAAAGCATTGTCCTTCAACATGCAGAAGCGAAATCATCAATTGGCCACACTGATGACTCACAGGTGCAAACACTAGTTACTAAATTGGTCAATTACAAATCAGAGCAGAAGGCTGAAGGTGAGCTCTCCTGTTTTGGAGCTGAATGGATGGAAATGTTGCAGAAGAGATATAGAGAGAATAGTCAGTTGGGAGGAGGATGAGAAAGATGAGGAGGGTGGCAAAAAGAGGAAGAGAGAGTTGCATCAACATCTTGGATGAGGTCTGGGCCTCTTGAGTTAACCATGTCAGTGACTGTGTCTATATTTTTGAGTCAAGCTGAGCAGAGAGCTCAACACAACCTGAGTCACTTTATCCTCTCTCCCCTTTTTTGCACTTCCAAAATGAGAAAATGCATGTAAGCTAATCTCTAAAAAAGGTAATTTTTTTCCTCTTGTACTGCTTATAGACCTACACCTACAACAGATAGCAAGTGCACTACTAAACAGCATGTATTGTATCATGAAATTGGGAACCCGAGTACCTCTGCTCTGTCATTAAAATTGCAAGATACCAGATTGTTTTTTTTGCTTGCTACACTATTATACTGTTTTCTCAGGACTCAGAAACTGAGCAGGAGTTCTTTGTAAACACGAGAAAGGCAAACAATGAGGGAAATCTGCAGCTAAACCTATCTAAATCTTTCAGTGTTTCATTGTTGTGATTTGGACAGGCCAGTAACATGCTCATCTTACAGCAGATGACTGTACATACAAAAGTAAATGTAGCCGGTAAGGTTGTATGCTCATCTCACAATAAGGGAGTAATTGTAGAGTGTCACTGATACAAGTAAGTACAAGGTTAGACATATGTAAACACTCTTTAAGTCCCCCTCCTCCACTCAAAAATATGTTCCTTCAGTTGGATGTTTAATCATCACTGTGTAGAATAATGTACGTGTAGAGTTTGACATTAGAAGCCCAATTTCACATTCATCTGCTGAAACTGGAATAATAATATTTGTATATTCATAATGATGGTTAAAGAGTAAATGTCTTTTTTTTGTGGAAAAATATACATGAAATATTACTTCAAGTATTTTATATACATTGAGGGTGGGAGCCTGTAATTTAATTAGTTTATGAGTGTCCATCCTATTAAGATAGGGACAGGGACATAATACTAGGAACACTTTTCAATATAATGCACTCCAGTACACCTGAATAATAAACATAAAGTAGAATTATCACCTTTCTGACAATGTCAACAAAACAAAAACATTCCCAAAAAGCATGTTTACTTTCATGACTGCACTTGGAGATTGTTAAATAATCCAGCAGTGCAGCAGATTCACCTCAGATTTTCATTTTAAATTCAGAATACAATACAGGGGTGTCTTTTTTTTAAAGCAAAAATCAATAAGACACTACATTATTCACTGTGCAATGTTCTTATGTTGTTAATTGTGTGTTTATCTTTATCAAATAAACTTTTTTGCAGCTCGCTTCACCAGGGACCCCAGCTGTCCCTCCATCACACTGAGTCCTCCACCTCTCCTACACTCCCGGGGGGTAGGGCAGAGAGAGCCTATTCAACAGACCTCTTACTTTTGTGTTGCCTTTTTAAACCCCCCCCCCCCCAAAAAAAAAAAAAAAAAACATACTGACCCCCTCCACTCTACCCATGAATCAACCACAGGCCCAAACGCAAAAGCTGGAGTTTGGAGAAAGTAAGTCCAGTAAGATATTTTGTATATTCCTGAATTTATAAGGAAATCATAACCTGCAAAAATATGTAGGGTGTGAAGAAGTTATTGTACGTTTCCACATTGTAATAGTTTAAATATCACACACAGTTCACCCCATTTATAATGAAAAAGAAACATATTCAAGTATGTGTGCACTTCCTCTAACTGTAATTAATTGCAGTGTTACCTGCCTTTAAGGTTGAAATCTGCATCGAAGATGTGAGATACAACAAGTTCAACCTGATAGAGTGTGAGGCTTGACTTTTACAGCAACTACTTTTAAAGATCCTGTCCTGAAACTGAGCCAAGATGTACATCCAGGGATCGAACCAAGATGGATAGGGGAGAGACCTCTGGGAGCAATAATGGTTGTTCTCAGTGTGGTAATCAAACTAATCTCTGTCTTGTTCTCTTACTTGTTTTCTGTCTCTTAACAACCAAGAACAAACAGAGTATCTCTCTTTGTTATAAAGATTTCTTTTTACTACCTTCTTTAAATGTATCTTTAGCTGGGAGCAACAGTTTTCCAGAGTATCAACTCTTCAAGTCTCCCCCGTTATTCCTTATCTCTTGTTACTATGGGATACAGATATGCACAAATTCATTACGGTGTCTCTTAGCATGAAGAATTTGTGCAACACCTAATGAACATACATGCAAACAAGTTCCCCTTTAAATAAAGAGTGCAGAATATGAGACTGCTGATATGTTTCCATTGGGGTATACCCCACATATTCAGGGATGTGTTATTACCCTATATGATCAAACAATTACACACGTACATTTATATAAGCCCTACTCTCATTATATGAGTAGCAGATGCACAGTAGAAGGGAATGAAAGCAAACGTTGCTTTTGTGAAGGAACACTGCTTTACACGCCTTTTCCATGCATATCAAATGTGTTTCGGCAATTGGAAAGCATAATTTAGGGTGGAGGAAAAACAGAGGAGCTACTCTTGGAGGCAACCTAGCCAATTAATTTGCAGCTCAGATCTCAAAGCCTCACTGGAGAGGTGCTAGGCTACATACCACTAGGCTAATTTGTGTAGCAGGTCTGTATTAAATATATGCATGAGTCTAATTCAGTTAGTGTCATAGCCCCTGTAGCTGTGGTGAGTGCGGCGCTAGCTCCCATTAGCGATGTTTCTGCCTCCAGTGGAAATCAACAGAAGTCGAGGCCGACGCTGCTTTTTTGCATAAAGCAAACAAAATTAAATTTGCTTCGCTAAATCAAAGTGTAGTGCCAAATGTGGGACTCTCTCTCTCTCTCTCTCTCTCTCTCTCTCTCTCTCTCCCTCTCTCTCTCTCTCTCTCTCTCTCTGCATGTCTGCCTGTCTGTCTCTGTCTCTCTCTGAGGGATAAATTACTCCAGAATCATAAAAGAGTAAAAAATTACAGAGAGAGGGGAAAAGAGAGATTTCAGTCGAGTGGGATTCCCCCTCCCAAACAATCCCAGCATGCTTTTGCTTACTGAGATGTTGGCTTATGTGTCTCCAGTGTGTTGCAAGTGTTTCTCTGATTTGTGTCTGTCTGTGTATGTTTCTTTGGTTGTGTGATCCATGTATTTACAGTACTTGTGTGTTTTTTCAGCCTGAATTTGCAGGAACATTTGTACTTATTTGTAAGATATAAAGAAGTCGTGTTTTATGACTAGTACAAAAATAGGACGGGATAAAAAGGACTCAAAATCTCAACATTTAACCTTGAATTGGACTTCTGACAATGAGAATATGTTAGTTTTCCAGAATTAAGAATTATAGGTCTTAAAATTGGAGGTGACTGATCCTTCAAGAATGTCATTTCATTATACAGCTATGCAGTATGTGAGTTCATTTATTAGGTGTATTTTCTTATTGTGAGATTCAGGTGATAGAGTCAGTGTGTGTAAAAACAAGACAGTGAGAACGAGTGTGTATGTGTATGTGTGCGTGTGTGTGTGGGTAAAAGAAAGAGGGATAATGAAGGACTGAAAGAGTAGAGAGTGAGCTCCTTGCAGTATACCGCAGAAAAAAAAGGGCCGCTTGGCTGTTCCTATTGAACTTGACCTGCGGGCCAGATCAATGTATGTGTGTGTGTGTTTATGTGTGTGAGAAGACAGCACTGATGTGTGTGTGAGTGTGTGTGTGTAGGTGCGCGCCCACGGATGCGAGCGTGAGTGCGTGCTGCCAGATCAATGTGTCTCCGTGTGCCACGGAATGAGAGAGCACACTGATTACCCAGGGGTGGCGGGGGGAGGGGAGGAGGAGGAGGGCGGTGGGAGGGATGAGAGGATGGCGGAGGAGGATGATGGTACAGAGGGGAAGGAGGGAAAGAGAGAAGGAGGGAAGGAGGGGGGTGATGAGATTGAGCGGAGGACAGAGCTGAGACCAGGATCAGGAGAGAAGCTCAGCTCATTTCATTTTCATTTTCCCTTCATTTCACTGCGAGTCGAGCCGCGTGTCGGGGCATTCCACATGGATGGGGTGCCAAAATTTAGATCCACAGCCAGATGGCATAGATCAGTCGGGAAATAGCAACACAATCTGAATGGAATAGGATGGTTGAGGGTCAGTGATCCATGCTACTTTCTTTTCAAATTGTTTCCTTTTTCCCTTTTTTCCCCCCTGCAAAGCACCTGAACATTTATAAACCCCAAAACTCACATGACCACTGTGATGTGCTTCTAGTTTACAAGGTAGACATAAAACCCACCCAGCCTCAAGGCCATTCACAGTGTTTTTTTATGTGCGTATTGAGACATTTGCTGTCTGTGTCCTCGCCTGTGGTTTTTGATATTTTCATCGTTAAAGAGTATGAAGGACTGGTGCTCAATCCTCAGCACTGCAGGGGCTCCTCTCATCTCTCTCCCTCTCAACGTAGTTCCCGTCACTAGCAGCTCTGTTTGAAAACCCCTGCCCGTGTCCAATCAGCACGTAGCCAGCATAAAGTGTGTCTCTGTGTGTGTGTGTGTAAGAGAAGGGGTTACGAGTGGAGGTTGAAGGGCTATATTTCATCTGTGATGTATTTTGTATGTGTGTATACAGCACATGAGAAGTGTACACCACATCCCAAATGTATAACGATGTAATGATGTAGGCTTTTGTGTACATGAAGGAGTTTCATTTCAAACATAGATTTTACATTTAATTAAAACTGCAGTGCAAAAGAGGATCCTGCATTCACACCATATATACAATAAGCAAGTTTTTCAACCAAACTGACCCCCAAAACATGGATCCCCAATGCCAATCTGGCTTTGACAGTTCAAAGTTATGATGGCATCAAATTGACAGTAAAGAAGAATGGAGAAAAAGCTGTGTGCATCTCTGAGTTCTTGTAATTATGTATCTCTAATGGTCTCATATGTAGACAGATTTATAGACCAAATTTGTGCATTTGGTCTATAAAAGAAAGAAGAAAAAGAAAGAGCAGAGGACATCCTATGTGCCTTGATGTTTTTGAACCAAGCTGTACATATTACATGTATATATAGCTTACTAATATGATATATATCTCAAATATTGGATGTATTCTCTCAATGAGGTAAAATTGTAATTCTGCCTGTGTACTGTATATGTGTGTTGGTTTATAAAAAATACATGAGTACTCATACTTTAGATTTTAACCCCTTGGGTCATGCTGTACTATAAATAAACTCAACTTTGACAAATTGGACTTTTTCCTGGCTTTAAAATAATTTAGAAACTGATTGTAGTTGACAATTTTCAGTGTTTCGAGAATGGTTGTAGTGATTTTCCAGAAAAAAACAATAATAACCAGTGAGGTCATATACGTACAGTAAAAATAAATAATTTTGAAAGGTATTTTTTTATGAAGAATGTATGCGTGCATATGTAAAACACTGTCACCTTGTTGCTGATTGGAGAAGCTTTTTTAATTCTATTATGATTATTTTCTGTTGCAATGGTAACTAGTCTTCTAGGTGTGTGTGTGTGATCTCAGGACATCATACTCATTCAAACACACACGTACATGTGCCCACCTCCCCCTAACCCCTGTCTGTGTAGCTCGATCCCAGGAGGAAATTGAATTGGAGAGTTGACCCCACCTGACACGAGGCAAGCACCATTGATTTTTATTGAAACATGAGCCATCGATACTGAAATTGCTTTTGATTCACGGTGTACCTGCTTCCGTGTGTTTGTCCAGTGAACGGTGCAATCTGGATCTGTCATTTCAGCCATCTGCTTGTCATATATTGAGTTGTGGCACGCTTATTTGCAAATAAATCCTGTACCTCATAAATTACATTAGAGAAACAATTTCAGTTTATACAAATTAATATCATTTGTTTACAAAATAAAATTGGCTTGGGTTCCAGTTATGAAACTATTATGCTGTAAGAAAAAAATAATGGAATTTGACTTTCATCAAACGAGTTAATACGAATTCTTATTATTCTTTCTTTTTCTTTATTTGGATCCACATTAACTTCCATAGAGTGGTTGTTAGTCTTCCTGGGGTCCACACAAAAACAACAACAATAAAAATAAACAATAATTAAAATCACACTGTATCAATAAAAATAAACATGCAAAACAAGCCAAATATAAAAATCCGAAAATAAGTGAAATGACTACATATGAAACAATAAACAACAGTAACCTACAATGAAAACAAAGACAAAATTCTCACAAATACACAGCAATAAAAAGAAAGTATAATACATTTTTGAAGACAATGCATATGAGAGCTGGAAGCTGTTAGCTGCTACAAGCTTAATCTTTAACTGATAAAATTGTATCAAGAGCTACAGGCTTGTTCAGTATCCCCATCTGTACAAGTCTGCTGATGAGAGATCAGTCTCTAAACGTTTCACTCATAGAGACTGAGGATAATTTCCCAGTTTTCATGATTAAAATCGGCTGGAAACAATTAGAGGTTTTTAAAAAAAACGTGCATTGCAGAACCAATCCAGAGTCTTTAGGATGGTCCTTCATATTGGGTAAGATGTGTCCTTGACAAAATGTAAGGGGTGTAGGTTTGTTACCGGCTGTTCTCACTACCTTTCAAGCAACTACTATGTATTGCAAATTTTGTGGAGATCTCCGATTGTCTGGTATCGCAAGACCAGGTGTTTTTTTAGTAATGGCCTCAAGGTGGAGCTATTGTTGCCACGCTTCAATATGTCATACACAATCTAATGGAGAACTTGTGTACCATGTTTTATTTTATTAATGATAACAGAATCGTAGCAATATCATGTTAAAATGTTACTTTAGCGCCCCCTCTGGGTAGAACTGTATGAAATGTTACACATTTTACAGAAGAAATGCGGTTTATTATTCCAAATAATGTTTTGCATGAATAACAGAAGACAAGCTTTTAATTAAGCCTCCACAGTTAGCCATGATAATTGTTTATGAATGTCACACAAATTAGCATGGAAAGGGTTAATCTGGCTGCTCTGTTCTGTGCAATCCTAAATTGTTTTTCTTTTAGATTTTTTTGTCAGCAACACCTGACCGAATAATTGGGCAGTATTCCAGGTGTGATAGAAAAAGTGACCAACAGGCCATGTGTAACTAACTAATTATGAATTCTGGATGAAATATTTATTCATTCTTTCATATTGAATATACAAGCAAATTTAAAAGATCATTTTCTACAGTGGAAACAATCTCACCCCAATGTCCAATATAGCTATTACAGAGCTTTTGGTTATGACATTTGCTCAGTGCATGGACTTTTCAAATCTTTTTTTAGCACTTCGAGAAAGTTTTGTGCTAAGAATTCACAACACTGAACTATTTGCTGATGAGGAATATGTAATATGGTCAAAAGCCACACATTATCTACTAAATGGACCTCGAGGTAAGATTGTTTTGTCATCAGTTCCAAGCAAATGTTCTTGCACTGTGTAGATTGAGATAGATTAAAATGATGCATTTTGTGAAACTAAATATCTTCCTGCTACCAATTCAACACATCACCTTAAGTTTATTTATTTATGTATATTTATTTTAAAGTGAATTTTTACTGTGTCATTACACTGTGAAAATGATTTGTTTGTTCGCCTTGATGTTGAATTTGCTCACCTCTTATACACACTGTCAAACGCTTGCTCAAGTCATTAAAATTTGAGATGGTGATGTGATGCGATTTTTCATGAATGAAATGACTTCTTTCAGCCGATTATAAAATACTATTGTGGCTCCAGACAAAGAATGTCACTCTGCCTCTTTCAACCTTGATCATGGTTGCAACAATTATGACCTCTGAGTTAATGAGGCATTTACACACAAATGGATATACGTCAGACACACACACACCAGTTCTTTTTACATCAAATAAGTGCAGACATACACATATGTAATCTGTCAGGTACTAGGCAAAACACACTCTGGATGCATTTCGATACCCATACTACCATACAATTTAGCATGCATAAAAGTACCAGAATTCTGGCTATTCTGACCCACAATCATCTCCTCCAGCTGAAGATACGTAACATTGACTGAGCTGCCGAGAAAAAAACAGACCACATTGACAATGCAATGATAGAAGCCAGTGCAACAACAGAAGCTGCAATGGCAGATGAAGTAGTATGTCTCAATTGAATGCATACAGCATGCAACAGTACGTACTTCAGAAAGGGCAGCTGCAGTATGTTAAACAAAAAAAAAGTAGAAGTATACAATCTATCTCTCTCTCTCCCTCTCTCTCTCTTACACACACAAACCTGACACGCGCATATGAAATCCAGTTCATGGAGGCTGTGGTGGTGCATAATGATGCCCAGCCAAGTGCTCCCTGCTTGGCTTAGCTTGATCCCAATGCACCCCTGGATGGCTTTGCAACTCTAGAGACCTACTTAACCTGCAACGTATATATATAAATACACATACAGACACACACATACTTCTCAGAGAGCCCTTCACAGCTTCAGCTCGGGTATGTTTTATGAGTCTGAATTTGGCTTTCAGCACACAGCCACAATTCACTGTCACCAGAAAACAAAGCACAGCGACCCGTGTTCACACATACTGTATGTGCAAACAGAGTGTGTGTGTGTGTGTGTGTGTGTGTGTGTGTGTGTGTGTGTGTGTGTGTGTGTGTGTGTGTGTGTGTGTGTGTGTGTGTGTGTGTGTGTGTGTGTGTGTGTGTGTGTGTGTGTGAAGCTGTCAGTGGGACGCTACCTATTCCTCTCTCACTCTTTCCTTCTCTAACACATGCTGATAGACACTCATATTTCCTGTGGTAACAAGCATGAAAATGGCCTCATAAATCCAAAGTGGTTTTACAGAGACCACATCAGTGGCCTAAAGGAGATGTATTATGTAAATAAAACAACACGCCATCAGTAATACTGGCTTGTTGCCGCCACCAGATCATAATGGCTCAGTGGGAGACTTTTAGTGGAATGTGGCAACACTTCGATTAGGTGTGTTGTCGTACATATACAAGTGTGTGCATGTGTGTGTGTGCAAGCCCCCACACAGACACACTTCTCCACTACATAATTTGATATTTCATCATAAGTCTCTATCCCAGCATGGTGTGGCTCTTTGCAGCCTGCTATGGTCCAATGATCTGTCAGCAGAGCGCAGGGGAAGGCAGGGCCGATCCACTTCCTTGGTGTCATGCACAAACACACGCACACACACACACACACACACACACACACACACACACACACAGCCATCACACTGTTTATTACAGGTGAAGGAGCGAGGAAAGGGGGACGGTGTGTGCGCACAAGCTTGCATACAAAACATAAAACGGACTTGTGCGCATCCGGGTGTTCAGCGTGCACTACAGTGGCACTTTGATACACAAACACAACTCAGACTCACATATTCAGTCATTCACACACACGCACGCCCTAACGGCTCGCCTAGCTCCGACCCGTGATGGATTGGCTGCACTCCTGCCGTGACAGACAAGCGATGGATGGAGAGCTGAGAAGATGAAGGGAAGAAAGGGGAGGGAGTATGTGTGTGTGTGTGTATGAGAGAGAGAGAGAGAGCATGTTGGAGGAGAGAAAAGAGCTGAGTGCAGTGGTCTTTGTGCCAGGGAGGATCTTACATGGGGCCAAGCAGATCATTTTCTCCTCGGCAGCACGTGTCATTTCCTCTAAACAAACAGCCCTTCTGTGGACAGGAGAGAGGCTGGAGGCCTGCCCTGTCAATCTCTCTCTCCTCGCCTCGGCCTCCATCTGTCCTCCTCCATCTCTCCTCAATATGTGTGTGTTAGAGAGAGTAGGTGTGTGCATGTTTTCTGTGTATGAATACCATAAACTAAACAGAAAGTACAGTATCAGTGCTGTCAGGACTCTTGTATGGACTCTTGGCCCCACAAACGTGCTAAATTGATGCTGTGATTTGTTGATTATGGACAGAAAACCATTAAACAACAAATCTATTAAGGAGGCACTGCCCCCATTTTAAACAAAATCGATTTCCTGTGAATATAGTTGTATCATGTCTTCTGCAGCTCCAGCAGAGATTTGTAAAATTTGAGAGACTACATAGAGAAGTTTCTCCACATTTGTGGATGGGGGGGGGGGGGGGGTAAGGGCACATTCCTGTCAGTTTTCTTTGTCACATGAGCACCACATCTCTATGGTTTACCTTGTGATCAACTAGAGAGATAAAACCATTATCACTCCCAAGTAAATTCCCTGAGTTGTAAAGTCCTTCCTCATAGTATCAAAAACCTCTATGTAGTGTTTTGGTGACTGACAAGCCTTCTTAGTCATGCGTCAAACTCAACCACCTAGAATGTATTCATTGTCTCATTGTTTGCTGTTTCTGATAAGTCATTTCTTAGGAAATTCCAAAAATTGGCTAGTTCCGGTTTCCCAAATATGAGGATTTGAATCCCTGTAAATCGAGTATCTTTGGGCTGTAAGTTGGACAAAACAAACAACTTTCAGTTGTCACAGTCATATATAACTGTTCTACAATTTTATAGACTAAACAGTAATAGATTCTTCCAAAACAACTGTTTAATTGATAATGAAATTAATGATTAGTTGCCGTCCTACCTAAAATATACCTATACGTGTGCACATATGATGTGCATGCGTGTGCCGTTACCACCTGTCATCGCTGCAGTAAACGGCCATGTTAGGCATTGTGTCAAACATGATTTGTATTTTCCAACCAGGAGTGTGTTGTGTGTGCAAACCACAAATTACACTCGCTCCTAATTACACACTTAAAGACGTAATTAGGCCTGCCTGTTCCATTGCTACACAAAGAGATATTGCACACTACACCACAGCACTCTGTGGAGGGAGAAGGTTCACACATGGGCAAGCAAACACGCATACACATGCATTTTAATTAACATATTAATCGTGCACACTTAACATATGTGGAAAACAACTTGGAAACAAATATAATGGCTTGTTTTGAGGCTTTATGTGCTTTGAGTCAAGTTCTTACAGTAACAGGGAGAGCTTAGCGCACTGTGATTTCATAAAATGTGTGAAAATTGATAAAAGGCAACACCTTCATCAATTTGACAACACATATGATGCAGAATTTCTGAAACTGACCATATTTCAATGCTGAAAAATGAGCCAATGAACTTTATTCTTGTTTATGGGGGTATTTATAGACTGCACATGTACATACATTATGTTTTAGCCTTTTACAATTTACTAATGTGTTTATCACCATTTATCACCAAGACACTGTCTCTCAGAAACCTGTGTGTCACGTTGATAGTGTTGTGCGTCATTTGCAGCTTATTTCAACCTATTTGCTTGTGTTTCATTTAATGTCAGCATGTTTTCTAAATGCAACATCCTGTACGTGATGTCACATTTGCAAGAAAGCTTTCAATTATGGTGTTTTTTTTTCTGCTTGCTTGTGTTTTCGGACACAGCAAAAACACAACATTGACATATTATCACCTCATAAAGTCGTTGTGGTGAACGTGTTAGCAAACGGTTGCCTATTTACACATCTAGCAGACATCACGTAGCAAGATTAGCAGTCATTTTGAGTCGTGTTTTTTCACCTCTTGCTGAATATTTGTCCAACTTTCACTCTTATTGTAGCTCTGTTATAGTTCCCTCCAACTCCTAAGGGAAATGTCTGGCTCTTTAGCTGTTAAGTGCTCGAATTTGTTCATAAGCCGATCGTTAACTTTGTCAATCTGCCATTTGGTGCAGGGCAAGTTTAGCAGTTTATTAGAGCTTTTTCACTGGAAACAGCTGCCTGTTGTATCTGGAAACAAGCAGTGACAGAGACTGAACCAAAACATTTGCGCAGTGGGCTGCTAAAAGCTCTATTGAGCTGAGGGGAACTGCAGAGGTATGTTTGCCACTACAAGCTACACCTCTCACAATATAAATAGTAATTACTTGCATTGTAAATATACAAATATTTATGAAAGCAGCTTTTAAGTGCAATGTGTTGAGCTCTCTCTGCCATTGTAATTTCTAACAAACTGCATCAGTCAGGTTGCCCTTGCATTGGTTTGCACTTCAGACATTTAACATTGGTCCTTCATCCTCTGTTTCCTGTGTTTAAACTCCACTATCTAATAACAACACCATTGCCTTAAAAGTAACCTTAAAAAAGTCAATAAATGTGATCACAATAATGATATGACACCCTGGGAAATCACAGACAGAAGCATGCAAACACACCTAATCGTTACCTCAACAAGCATGCTGGGGCTCCGAGGCACTGAGCTACAAGAGGAATGAGGCACGAGCCTTCGTCTGAACCTTGAGATATGAGTGGTGTGTACGTGTGTGTGTGTGTGTGTGTGTGTGTGTGTGTGTGTGTGTGTGTGTGTGTGTGTGTGTGTGAGTATGTATGTGTGTGTGTATTTAGCAGTCCTCACTCTCTAGCTGGCTGCTTAAGAATCCAGTCACATCTTTTGCTAGCAGGCAGGCAGTAAGGCGCTTTCACGCTCACAGGTTTGCTTTGGTTGGGTCTAATACCCCTTTCTCTCCCTGTATGTGTATGTATGTGTGTGTGTACGTGTGTGTGTGTGTGTGTGTGTGTGTGTGTGTGTGTGTGTGTGTGTGTGTGTGTGTATATGTGTGTGTGTGTGCGCATGCATGAGCATGCATATGCCCAAATCTGACAGCATGTGTGTCTTATTCCCCACTTCTTTGTTTCTTTACTTTCTGTTTTGTCTGTTACTTTCTGTTCTCTGTGTTCATGTTTATGCCATGTGAGTATGTGAGTGTGTGTGTGTGTGTGTGTGTGTGTGTGTGTGTGTGTGTGTGTGTGTGTGTGTGTGTGTGTGTGTGTGTGTGTGTGTGTGTGTGTGTGTGTGTGTGTGTGTGTGTGTGTGTTGGCTCTCGGCGGCACTGATAAACCCACTTAGACTCTCCCCTGATCTGTTCGCTCTGGGCTGGCAGCCCCCTGCCTTGGCTGACACACACGCTGACACACACACACACACACACACACACACACACACACACACACACACACACACACACACACACACACACACACACACACACACACACACACACACACACACACACACACACACACACACACACACACACACACACACACACACGCACACACGCACAGAGCCCTCTGCTTTAGCTGCTAGCTGATCTGTGACGGCCTGCCACTCAAACGCAGCTCCGTTGAGGACACTGCACAAAGGAGGAGAGGAGGCTGGGAGTGGAGGGAGGAAGGGAGAAGGGGGAAGAAGCAGTGGAGAGGGGTAGTGGAGGTGGTAGGGAGAGAGAGAGGGTATCAATGTCTTTCTTTCGGGTGCCTGCTAGCTGCCGCTCTCTGGCTGTCTTCTTATCTCCCTACTCCTCACTCTCCTCCAACTGACTGGCTTTGGCAGCTGCTCCTCACTCCCCAACTCCCCCCCCCCCCTTTCCCTCTATTCCCATCTCTTTCTCTCCCCCCCGACCCCCACCCCATCTCTATTTCCTCCTGCCTTTACTTTCCTACCTGACCGAATGTCAGTTCATCTCTCTCTCTCTCTCTCTCTCTCTCTCTCTCTCTCTCTCTCTCTCTCTCTCTCTCTCTCTCTCTCTCTCTCTCTCTCTCTCTCTCTCTCTCTCTCTCTCTCTCTCTCTCTCTCTCTCTCTCTCTCTCTCTCTCTCTCTCTCTCTCTCTCTCTCTCTCTCTCTGTCTCTCTCTCTCTCTCTCTCTCTCTCTCTCTCTCTCTCTCTCTCTCTCTCTCATTTACTCCTCAAGACAGGAAGACTTAGTAAAAGATGAAAGAGAAAGAAACAGAGAGAGCATGTCAGAGACAGTCTGCAAAAGCATACACACACGCATAAAAAAGAGCTCTATATGAAAGAGAAAAAAAACATGGTTTGTTGAGAAATATATGGAATGCACCAAAAGAGAAACTGAGTGGAGAAGAGGTAACGACAGCGAGGAAGAGCAGATAAAACAGTAGTGCTCATAACTGCAGTTTTTAGTCTGTCTGGGCTGTATCAGTGCAGTGCAGCTAACATACAGTAAGCCGCAGCCAGTAGCTCAAGAATAACCATGCTGTGCAGCTCTTGTGTTTGAATTTCTACAGCATTCACCTCCATACTTCCACTCCCTGATCATAAACTAACAATGCAATTAATTAAAGGATAGCTTCACTAAAACTACAAAAAACGTTTCTTTAAACTCAAATCTTCAATATCTAACCATGAAGATGGTTTTGCTTTCATTTACCAGGTTCTAAGAGATATATATATTTGTTCATGGTGGTTGCACACAAAAATTGACAGCAATTTTAGAAATGGTGTGTCACCATTACCAGAGAACAGTTTTATTGGGACTATTTAGTAGAATGTAGTGCCAGTAAAAACTATTGATCATGAGGGCTTTGATTTATCCAGTGTGAACACCACAAATCAAACTCTACTCACTTCCATTGTATTGGGGTGGTGGCAGGATATATATTACAGAAACAGATATGTCATGGCTACTTACCATAGAGTTCAATGAAGAAAAAAAAAATTCTCTGCTTATACCTTTGCTACATGCCTGCTGCCACACAACTAACCCAGAGCTTCATTGTCACCGCTGCTGTTTATACTGCCCACATCTACCTCAGCGTCCACCTGTAAGATCTGACTCTCCCTGCCCCTTAGCGGAAATAGTATTGTTGCTCCACACTTCCTGCTGTGAGTGTGATGTTTCCTTAAGGGGACAACAATGTCCAAGCCCAAACACCAAACATCAATGTACATTGTACTCTTATATAACAATCTAATCCATGTGAGTTTGCTGACTGAACAATATACAATGTGAAAAGGTGTCATTCATAGAAACAAACCCAAAGACAATTATTACCGTAGCATTTTAGCATCTTTCAGCCCATTGTTTTGGTTATACAGCCCACAAATGTAATGCTCAGTCTCAGACTCAGACTTTTGGACCCTACTGTATTACATAAAGGAAGGACAGAGTGACTGAGACAGAAAACAAAGAGAGGACAAACAGACATCGGGAAACAGAAAAACAGGGGCGTGATCCCCAATAGCTGTGATGGACAGCAGGAACAAAAGTTGGCACTAAGGTTGAGGTGGAGTAAAGAGAGAAGAAAGGAGTTTGTGGTGGAAGAGAAAGAGCACACTCAGCAATATGGATCCATAGCCTTAGGTTAGTGAAGACAGAGAGAACTCTTCATCAGCACCTCGACTGCTGCCGATATCGCTGAGTCATCATCGCCCGAATACAAAGCTGCAGGATAAAAGAAGTAGAAAAAAAACGGCTTCCTCTTCATCACCACCAACATCATCATCACTTTCATTATCACTCATCAGCCTTGTCATTACCACAACACAAGATAAAAGCTATCGTGTGTATCATTCAATATGAGGGAGCACAGACATATTCACTTATAATTCACTTTCTAAATGAATCAAACTGTTGGTGGAGTTCATCCCTTTAACTCTTCTTCCTAAAGCCTTGTGGGACAAGCCTGGAGCTATTGGGCATCTTTCCCAGCGCCAGCCTCGCACCTGCCCCTGGCAAAAACAGAATAACTATGCAAAACTCTCTTTCACTCGTGCAGTCTCCCTCTTCTTCCTTGTTTCCTCTTTCCCTCTTTCAGTTTTTAATTAAACAGAAGCAGAGGGCTGCAAAAACCTGCTACTAATTACACAGCCAATGCCTCTCTCTCTCTGCCTCCCTCTCTCTCTCTCTCTTCTGTTTGCTTGTTTCTCCTCTCCTCTCCTTTCACTTCTGTCTCTGTCTCTTCCATACTTTGAGCTGGGCTGGAGCTCCGCCAACAGCCTGTGGAATCACTTACCAGCTACCACAATGGGGGAGAGTGGCGCGCGCACTTGTCCGTGTGTACGCACGCAAACACACAAATGCGAGAAACCGCATGTGCAAAGAAGAGCTTTTGTGCACGTGGACAAACTCATTCACAAGTGAAAATGTGAAAAATGCAGACTGGCACAGGTCACACTCAGAGACATCCTGACACGCTCGTGCTGATTCACCATTCCATTTAGCAGCTTTGCTTTCACACTGTAACTGTGTGTGTGTTTGTGTTTGTTTGTGTGAGTGTGTGTGTGTGTGTGTGTTTGTGTGTGTGACAGGCACGAGGGTGATCAGCTCCCTAATGAGAGAGAACACTAATCATATTTCACACTGACACAAACACAATCACAACATCTGTATCAGCTGCGGCCCGCCCTCTCATTCCTCTCCCCCCTTCCTGCACAGTAGCATCCCTCCCTCCTCACAACTTTCCCCTCAATGCCCTGCTTCCCCTCCCTCCTTTCCATCATAATTCGTCAGTTTCCAGCCTCCTTTCACTTCTTTTTCTCTCATCTCTCTCCCTGCCCTCTCTCTTTTCCCCTCTCTGGGGTGATCAAGCAGACATCCGTTGAATACACAGAGATAGAAGCTTGATATGAAGTGTATATCCCCCTACTCTCCTTTCTTTTATCTCTTCCTCTGTCTCCCTTCATCAAACTATTTCTCTTTTCTTCTCTTTCCCTCCTTTCCATCTTAATACAGCCCACTATTACTTAAACATGTGCTTTGAGGGGGTAGCGGTGACACTGTAATTTAACAACAGGTCGTCCAATCCATCACACAGACAATGTACACTCAGTGCTGCCAGTCACCTGAGTCTGCGGGCGAGTGTGTGCATGTGTGTGTGTGTGTGTGTGTGTGTGTGTGTGTGTGTGGATGTGAGGAGCGGTTGGTGTGTTTGAGTAAGAGACAGCAAAAGAGTAAATCAGTAAGAAGCAAAAGGGGGCAAAGGATGGAAGTAGACAGTGAGAAAGGGAAGGAAACGATGGAGGAGATAACACAGAAAGTGATATAAAGACAAGTGTGGAGTCACATCCACAGAGGAAACACATAATTATATCTCTGAGCAGTGTTGGACAGAGGAGGGAGTGATACAACAGGAGTGGTAGCTGGATAATAGAAAGTAGACGGAGCAGATAGAGAGATGCAGCTTTAGCTAAAGTAGCCGGACAGCAGGAGTGGGCGGGACACAGAAGCCCCCTCTGCTGCAATCAAGCCTCTGTCACCATCTGGACGCCATTTTAAAACCATCAGCTCTGGCTCCCCATGTAAACAAGGGCGCGACCCCAAACATGCTCCCCTCACTAAATGGGCTCTTTCTGGCAGCTGCAGACCCCAAAATGGCTGACATTGTGGGGTGAGAATTGGAGACAGAATGGCTGACTGACAGTGTTACAGAGGAGGGCGTTCTGTTCTTCATTACTGCACCATTTCTGACTGTGTACAAAAGATGTTTGTTGTCATTTATCCAGACTATATTAGCGCTGCATGCAGCACTCCAAGACCCAGAATCGATGACTCAGAAGAAAGGGTTCAATCATATATAATCATTTATACTTCACTGTTGATGGGTTCAGTTTAATTTTACATTTACTCCAGTTTGAGGACAGATAAACAAGATATGAAAAATGTGCCAGATTATCAAGAGAACTCAATGAATTGGTGAGATGTTTATTTGTATGGACCTAATAATCATGAAAATGAATATGCTAGTATTACATTTTTGTGTGGTCTACATCCAAAATCCAATAACATGGCAATAAGATCCATTTATTTCCATTTAGTGAGTAAAGTAGTGAGTAGAAGATAGAGTAGTGATGCACGGTTATAAAGATTACACTTACAAAATAGTTTCACTATGAGTATAGTCCACGTATTTATCTAAAATAAAGCTTTGCTATTGTGGCCATTCTTCTAAGTATTTAACTTTAATTGGTATTTAGATTAACAAATAAATATACAGACAAGGATTACAAATGGCAGATGATTGAGAATTAGGATGTGTTTGTGTGAGACAGAGATAGAGAGATAGTTTATGACAGTGAAAAACAGAGGAAGCATGTCAGAGGGATGTGTGTATTCCTACTGGGATTTTGTGTGTGTGTGTGTGTGTGTGTGTGTGTGTGTGTGTGTGTGTGTGTGTGTGTGTGTGTGTGTGTGTGTGTGTGTGTGTGTGTGTGTGTGTGTGTGTGTGTGTGTGTGACACAGAAAGGGAAACAGTTGAAGATCTGATGCAAAGTTCAGATACGCGCACACATGTGCACACACACAGACACATATCACAGACAGCAGTATGATAATGAAATGGAAATGATATGGTAATGATATGGTAATCTGGCAACATTATTCTGCCCACCAGAGACTAGGAGGGAGAAGAACCTGCCACAAACTGCTCGCACACACAAGCAGACACACACGCAGACACACACACAGAGCAATGCACAGGGATAAGGTGAAAGCTATGGACTGACATGGCTAAGGAGAGATAGGCCAGCGTGGGGGAAGGGGTGCACAGTTGTCAAAATGTTGATGGTCGGAGGAAATATTTGTTATTGACTGCTAAAGTACTTTGTTCATTACGCATGAGATTTTCTGCAGAATAACGTTATGTAACACAATGCAAAATTCTTCTTAAAATCTACAACACACACACACACACACACACACACACACACACACACACACACACACACACACACACACACACACACACACACACACACACACACTTATGTATTAACTCAAGGCCTACTTACTAGATTTCATCTTGAGCTTTTCAGTCTCATGATCTGTGATGACAGCTGAGCAAAGTCCATCTGCTAATGAGGGCGACCAAAGTGTCTGAAAGAAATCAAGTAGGTGTAAAGAAAGAAAAGAAAAACTATTATTTCAAAGATCAAGAATGAAGCTTCATACGTATGCACAATTATACATATACAGTACATACATTGCAAGAGAGGTGTTCAATAAACATAAAGACAAATCTGAGGCTTTAAATAAAAAAAAGTTGAGTGAAAAGCACTGGACGGTCTGGACCCAACATTGAATACAACACTGCCACCCTCTGGATAAATCTCTATACTACACTACTTACAGCGTACAGTATAAACAATATAAACAATATAGTGATTGTACAAAAAAGGAGAAATTATTGTAACTTCAATAGAAGTTACATTTTGTTGTTTAGTAATTCAGATCATGTGACTGTGTCAATAGTGCCAATAAGATGCCTATAAAACATATAGCAGTATTTAGTTGTTTTTTTTGTTTTGTTAATAACCTAATTAATAATGCACCTGACCGATGAAAAATCACTTTTACCTAATATCGATATATTGTTCATGTGATTTGGTGTTTATACAATCTAAAGTAATAGTGAGTGCTTCTTATTTTTACTGTAGGTGTCAGGGAATATTTTCACAATGATTTAGATTTGTGTTTGTCTTTGATTTACTGCAGAATTAAATTTGTTATTTTTAAAACACATTGTTTAAATAACATTAGGTAGGGTATAAATCATTCAGTTGATCATTTATGTGAAACGAATGAGTAATGTAGGTGAGAGAAATATAAAAACAGACATGTAATCAAAAACAAAGCTGAGCATTATTATTAGTCACAAAAAACATCGCTAAGGCACATTACCTAGCTTTTTCAAAATATTGCTATACACATACTGTACAGACTACATGACAATTTCACAAACTTAATCTGTCGAGGCCCCGGAAAAAGCTAGTAATTGGACCTTGAGTTAAGTTTTTGTTTTGTTTTTGTGGGTAAAATCTAAACTTTAGCACACAGTTACACAGACATCACCATCCCTTATTTCCTCTCCTCCCTACCTCCTCTCTCACTCCCTGGTTGTCACTGTTTCCCTCGCTTCTTCCCTTTAAGTGGCTGTGATTGACAGGTGGGCTATATCCATGCAATATCACCCAGCGCACGTTCCTATTCCCTCCTGGAGCCTTCATCCGCCGGTCAAATTAACCTTCCGTGCCAACGGGAGGGGGCCCTGCGTGGGCCAATCAGCAGGTGATTAGGCCGGGGGTGGGAGGGGTGAGGGGGTCACTGCGATGGGGCCATCGCCAGCCTGATTGGTTTCAATCAGCGGCCAGCCGCAAGGACAGCTGGGAGCTGAGCCGCAGTGAGCGCTAATCAACGCGTCCCACAGTGAGGCATGAACAGTCACGACACACACACATACACACACACACACACAAATTGATTGATGTTAGTGTACACTTACACACTGACAACACGGATGTCACTGTGTGTACACATTCACACAGAGACAAGAAACACACAAATACACACAGCAAGACATGGGAAGCAGAAATGAACAGTCAAGACCACAACAGATAAACAGAAAACTCCTTAATGGAAAAACCAGAGAAAAGAGAGCGAGAGAGAGCGAGAGAGAGAGAGAGACATATTCTGCAGAACAACTGCAGAATCTCCCAATAAATTGAATGACTAATTGCATTGGATTCGTTAATTTGACCACTGGCAGATCTGATAGAGGCCTGTGACATTGGTTAGCGATGCTCTGTCCTACAAGCCACAACAACAAATCTCCTGTGATGTTTCAAATGTGGAACAATCCACATTCTCTCCGCTATGTCTGAGTTATGCTAATTCTTGTTCAAATCTCAGTAAAGCACAGTGTACAGCAACCAGTGATCAGATGAGAGAAGTTACAAAGAGTGTATTATTGCTCTAGTTCCAGTGGGTTACAAGCGGAGAAGACACACTGATCTGCTCTGGTTTATATTTGTGACTGCCAGTGTTACTAGCTTCTTTCGTAGTGGGAGGGAGCATTGAGAGGAATGTCTTGAGGGCTACCAGAGAAATAGGAGGAAGATAGTGTGTGTTTTTTTGTCCTTCAATGGATGCATCTGGGATCAAACCCAACAATGAGACATGCTTGACACAAAGGCTCTGTGTCCAAAAATGAGTGCCACCAGCTCCCAACCAGAAACAAATAAAAAAAGATAATTCCGTTGTAGTCACATGTTGATAATAAATGTATGTGGGTGCAGAAAAGCTGGTACTTCCTCATTATTCATTAAGACAAAATAAGGAAGAAGGCATTTTATTGTATTATCTTGCACCATTAATAATCATTTTCATTTGTACACGACAAGATGCCAAACAGGAACAGGTACTTTTTTTTATTACTCAGAAAAACAAAACAAGGAAGAAAATTATCTTACAACTGATTGTACAGCACCTTTGAGTCATCATCACTTGCCCTACATTTTTACAGAATGACACAATGCCCATTTTGAACACTAATGACAAGTAAGGTCAGTCAAAATCTTCTCTTCACGTTTTTCACCTTCATCAAGTATTACAGTATAAAACAGGAAATCTCAGAGCAGTATAATAATCATTTCATTGTTTACTTGAAGGTGTATAGACGATTAGCAATTGTCAGACTTTAAGAGAAGTTTAGATTATATTTGCCTTTCCCTGACTAAGGTTTGTGTGATATGATTTCAGTCCCTAGACACACATATATCTAAATGGATACATAACCATAAGAGAGAAATAGATAATCATATCCAAATCCATAATAATCCACAATTGTACCAGAATGATTAGAGAGTGAAGTACTGATTCTTGTGAGAACAACCTTTGACACACCTCCAACACTGTGTATTTGATGGAGGTAGTTTTGCAATATATGGTGTTTGTCATTAAATACCTCCAATATGACATTAAGAGCTGACACAATTCATTGAAAAATCAATTAATCCATTAGTAACAATTAATCAGAAACAATTTGGAAAATCAGTTATTTGTTTCAGTAATTTTTAAGCAACAACTGTAATGATTTTTTTTTTTTTTTTTTTACTATTGTGAATCACTTTGGTATTATGATGGCATGCTTAAATACCTCCTTAAATCTCTTGTATTGACATTGTGGTCATTCTGCAGCCTAGTAGGCAGTAAGTTTGAGTCTGGACAAATGGAGAATGACTGTGGGCTAGAGCTTATGGTTGGCTTCGGTGGATCTGATTTCATTGGATTGGACGTTGATGACTCCAGATCTAAAGCACGGTTTTGGAGTCCCTCAGAGCTAGATGAAGATGAGACCAAATTCAGAGCACTCAAACCTTGAATTTCACCCAAGGAATGGTTCCTGACTTCCTGGCGGAACGCACTCTCTGTGTTTGCTTCCTGCTTAAACAGAATTATGTAACACTTTGTGAAGAACAGACAAAACAGGATGCCGTAGGCTGAGAGGAGGATGACGACCATCTCTACTGCTGGAAGGTATTTGCCTGTGACAGTGGCATACACTGGGCCAAAGATGATCCAGCAAATGAAATAAATCAGCATACTAAAGGTGATGAACTTTGCATCATTGTAACAACGAGGTAGATTTCTACCCTTGAAAGCAAGGCCAAAACAGATTAAAGCTAAAATGCCATTATAGCCTAACATGGCACCAAATGCAAGAAATGACTTTTCATTGCAAGAACGCAGACGTAACATTTCCATTGAATCCCATTTGGGTTTTGGAGGCTTAAGTGCAAGCCACAAGGCACAAATGAGAACTTGACCTACCATGCACAGTGCAATAATGATGAAGGGCTGGTAGAGCTTCTTCAGGACTCTCTGAATGCTGGGGTCAAACTCAAAGGCCAAGATGATCTTGAAGGACTTGACCATGATGCAAGAGATACATAGGGTGAAGCTCAAGCCAAACATTACCTGACGAGCTTGGCACTGCCAGTCACTGGGTTTACCACCAAATAATATCACACTCACAAATGTGCTGAGGAGAGAGAAGAGGAGGATGATGCAGATGGGGCCGACACTTGCACGCACAACAGGGGTATTCCAACGTGCTAAGAAGATGATCCCAACAGTAAGGGTAAGCAGTGCTCCTAGAGCAGTAAATGCCAGCAGCACGATATGATACCTATCACGCCAACTCAGGAAAACAGTTTGCTTGCGGTGACAGATTGCACTTGCGTTGGAGGAGTAATGAGTATCAGTATTACACCGTTGACACTGTGTGGCATCTGCAAACAGAGGAAGAATGCTCATTATAGTTGGATATACAATTCCTCATAGATGGCAAAGTGATATGTTTGTTTGGCAGAGTCATCATTGTTTGTTTTTTTATTGCATAATACGGGTCATCAATGTCAGTAGTATTTACTTAAGTCAGATACACACCCGTTGTGTTGGAAAAGTGATTCACAGGGCAGGGGTGGCATTCATAGCAGCAAACTGGCCAAACCTCAGATGACTGCTTCCTATAACCTGGTTTACAGGTTTTTGAGCACCTGGAAGTCACATTTCCCTGAGAAACGAAAGAATCCTCATCATGCACTTTCTTAATAGAGTTCATAAGTAAGATACAATCTTTGAGAAAGAAAACTTATCTGATGACGATGATGATGATAATGGTAGAAATGCTTAACTTTGAAAACACAACTAAGGGTCAACAGCCATGCCAGCGGATCTTTGAGGCTATACCATAATTAGGCACAGTCGACCTTGTGGTGGCCATAGAGTAAAAGTCAGGGGGTTGCTAATGTAACTATCATTTATCCTCCAGCAACTATTAATGTCTGTACAGAATTTCATCCAATCCATCCAACAGTGTCTGAGGCATTTTAATTTAGACTAAAGTGGTGGACTGCCCAAGTAACATATGCATGGATTCACATTACTAACATGGCTATAACTGTGTGAAGAATGACTATTGAGAGTAAGGATACATAGAATAGAAATTAAATAGTGATAAATAAATGATAAAAGAGTCAGTTAAGTCTTTAGAAGAAGGTCAATACTTACTGTGACATTATTGACATCTTGATATGCTTGTGGTGAGGTGAAATTAAGCGTCTTGTTTCTTATGTCATAATTAGCCACAATGTAGTGCACGTCCACGAAGGTTGATGCATCCTGCCTCCACAGGATGACATCATATCCTGAGTTGAGGTCACCCCTGTCGTCGAATTTATAGTTTTGCCCATCCATGTGGAACGTTGCCTTCCTTAAGGCTCCTCGTACCTGGAAGATTAAAATGTTGAAAACGTTGTGAATTTGTGATCATGATGAAAAAGAAAAAGAATTTCATTTTGACATCACTTTCATTTTAAGTCATATTACTTCACATTAAAACTGCGATCACACCAAAAGTGTCTGACGCGGAAAAATCGCTTGAATCTCTTGTATCGCGCCGCTTGATCATAAATATCAATTTTTGGATCTTCGCCTCATTCGCTTCATTCCCTTTATTCGCGCTTGCGTCAGGGATGTGACGTTGGGAGAAACTCGCAGCTGATTGGATGTCGCGGTGCGATGTCGCCTGAAAAGTTAAATTTTTCCAACTTTATTCGCGACGCTTCAGACGCTTCAGACGCTTCATTCGCACTGCCTGATATGAAATCACGTGTTATCGCGCCATTTACATTGATGTTCTATGTAGACTTGCTGCTCAATTCGCGTCAGACGCTTTTGGTGTGAACGCCCCGTAAGTCATATGTGTGTGTGTGTGTGTGTGTGTGTGTGTGTATTCACCTCCAAGGGCTGTAATCTTTCCTTCGTCTTACAGTCCCTGTTGACGCATAGGTCTGCAACAGCCTGAGCAATAGCTCTGACTGCCAACTCAACACTGAACACAGCATACGGATATATCCTCTTAATTAGTACCTCATTGGCTGTGTCATCAGCATCTACAGGGTACGAGCGTTTCACCAGTCTGAGAGCACGGTCATGATTAGAACTAGTTTCATTTTCTTGCTGTTGTTCCTTAAGAAACTTATACAAGAATGAGTTGTTCTTGTGGTGGTCAGGGTTCACATCGAGATTACTAAGGTACTGGTTAAAGTTGGTTGTGTTTCCAGTTTTTAATGTAATCCCAATGACTGTTCCTACATCATTTAAAGACCAATTTCCCAATACAAATCGTGATTCCGACCAATTATCACTGGCAACCCAAACATTCTCCCTGCCTCGAGGATCTTTGAGAAGACTGGCAAAAAGATACTTCATATGGTAAGGTTTGGCGAAGGACACGATGACCTTGACTTTTTGATTTTCAGTAATGCTTTTAACTATAGCTTCGATGCGGCCCTTGACTTTGCTGTCACCCAGAACATCTGGGATGATAGAGGTGAAGGCAAAGCAGATATTGTTTTCTGCTGCATAGTACTTGAGGCGTTCCAGTGCATAGCGGCCGTAGTCACCATCAGTTGTCACTACGCCAACCCAGGTCCATTGGTGGTTTTTGAGAATCTCGATGATGGCGCGTGCTTGATGATCGTCCTCTGGCACTGTCCTCATAAAGCTTGGAAAACGGTTCTTATCACTCAGGAGACCAGAGGTTGAACCATAACTTATCTGTAGAAATGTTACAAAATACCAGTAACATAAAAGAAAGTGCTACATGACACATTTTGTTCAGTATAAATATATGTAGCCTACTTGATATCTTTTAAAGGTATAGTTTGACAATTTGGAAAATAAGCTTATTCACTTCCGTGCTGAGAATTAGATGAGAAAATCGATACCAGTCTCAGCTGCCAGTTAAGCTGCCTTTAGATGATCAGAAATGTGCCCCTGTTCACTGTGAGTTAGAGTGCCCCCCTCACCTGCTTAAATGTCTTGCTTCATGCTACGTCACAGACCACTGTTATCTCATTGGTTGCGCTTTGAAAGGTCAACTGAGATTGAAGTTGAAATAATTTGAACTTTAAGTGAAGCACTCAGTACCAATTTTGAACACCAAGGGTAGCGCTTCTGCATAGTTGGGCAATACCGCTCTCCCCATAGGAAAACAATGGCACAGCAAGCACAAAGTGGTTTCATGTGTGGGCATCTTTAGCTTTGCTTGGTATAAAGTCTAGACGCAGGGGGAAGCAGCCGGTGGCTCTGTCCGAAGGTCCAAATTCTATCAGCATCTCTAACTCGCTATATCTCGTTTGTTTAACCCACACATAAAAAGTATGTGTAAAAACAACACATGGTGGCTTTCATTTCTTGACTGGGCAAAGTAATTTCCTGGAAGTTAATTAGTAAGTTCCTGTACCTGGTCAAGAAATAGTGTAATATGCTGTAATATGTTTTTTTATGTTTGTTTTTTGGACAGAGTAAGATTAGCTGTTTCCACCTTCTTTGAATCTTCATGCTCAGCTACAGAAACTGTGTGCTAGCAGTAGCTTCGTATTTAGTTGATAGATACAAGAGTGGTAGCGATGTCACTCTGAACAAAAAAGTGAGCAAGCGTGTTTCCAAAAGTCAAACTATTGCATTGTTGTTGTTGTCTTTTCTAGTGAGAACGCAGAAATCTTTCATTTAACATTTAGCAGCTCGTCAAGACATGATCAAGTCACCTCAGTCTTACCTGAGGGATATACTCCAGGTTAAGTTGCCTAGTAACTGCTATGGATATCTCTGAGTAGTAATCACCGACAACAGCCAACACAGGTGGGGAGGGCTCCTTGGTTCCCCACCGTCCATCTGCATCTGGGTTTTAATAGATAGACATTGTTATGTTCTTTATTTTCAAGATTTGCATTTACCCAAACAATTATTATCACCACTGTGACAGTAATCAATGCATTACTTTGTATTTAAATATACATTATATAAAAAATATACAGAATATATAAAAATGTAATAAATATAAATAAAAATATTTTCTCTTCATTATGTCGCCATTTTACATTATAGTATTAAAGCATGTCCCATCAAGATTCAAATGTAGTCATAATCAGCAAAAGAAAGTTATCTCGGCAGGTTGTGATACTTTGTAAATGGAAAAGACTTCGATATTTACTTAATACTTAATTTAGAACTGCACAACAAATATCTAAGAAACTATTAATGTGGTGCACCTTCTTTGTTTTTGAGAATGGAGAAGCATATTGTTAAAATAACTTTCATATGTATATGTTAGAGATGTATGTTGCTGTTAGTGTGTTAGTGAACTTAGACATGTCAGCTAACATTGAAACCATTTTTTCCTTTTTCCTCAAAAGGTGACAACACAGGGTCTTCAGTAATGGGTTATGACTTTTAAATGACTAGCATCATCCAGAAGAAGAAAATGAATATGTGTTAAATTTGTTTTTGGAGGAGAAGGGGCCATGATTAGGACAATTATGATCAGAGAGAGATGATAACTATGTGTAAAGACATCACATTGATGTGCTATGTATCCCAGTAATCCCAAATCCCAAAGAAGTACAGTTATTGATGGATGTTTATCATGACTGATTCTTGAATCCATTGAATTCATTTCTATTCCTGAGACTACTCACAGTTTCTCTTCATGAAGAACAGGGTTTCTCTCAAGGCAGTAGTAACATCCGAGCAGGAGTCCAATATCATTAATCCAAGAGTGAGGTTCCCCAATTCATTTCTCTTATTTACCTCCTCCACTGCGTGCACCATTATCAGAGACTGGACCAGTCGAGCGTCACTGAACCTGTGGGATCCAATCACACATATTTTATACACACACAGCCTAATTTAACTCACACATTCATACATTTACTGCTCAGTGTGCTTCACATAAAACCCCCATCAGGGCAAAAACATACCTGTCACAGGTCCTTGTATCACTGCCATCTTCTTGAATGCTCACATTCACGCTTTCGTGTATTGGGAACAATCCACCAATAATAATGTCACCTGGAACTGTGACATTATTGACACCTGTGGTACTAAAAAACTGGCCCAGAAAAACTGAGGCAAAGAAGTAGAAACTAAAGAAATGTTTAATGTTCTTCATTTGTTCATTTACTGTTTCAAAGTATCTCTGATTTCATAGTCTCCTCTCAAACACCAGTTTTAAATGCCTTCAGACTTGTATCTCCAGTGTATTTATAGATGACAGAGCTGTCTGAGACTTTCTTGAAATACAGCTCATCTTTTTCCTCATCTTTTTATGAGGTGTCACTTAGTGTTAGACATGAGGAATGTAGAAAATGCTGCAAGTTGACTTTGTGGAAATAAAACTTTGATGACCATTTAGTGCAGATGTGATCGATGGTATCAAAGAATCAGCATGGAAACATCTCACCCAGTTGCCAGGAACACAAAGCAAGAGTTTCCTCAAGGAGCTAAAAATACATATATGATGAGCTAAAGGAAGTAAAAAAAGTCTACCCCTTTGTTTTAAACAAACTGTGGCGTTATTTTCTATCTGTCTGCATGTTTTAATCAAATCAGGAAATATTTGAGCTTGTCCCTTTTGGCTCATCTCCAATGACTGTCTCACCCTAACAAAACACAAGTAGAGCTCTAACTTTAGAAGGTATTCTATTTCAAAACAACAAAGCAACAAATGCTATATAGTACACTGATTATAGATCCAAACTGATCAAAATAATTAAAAATGAATAGCCTTTAAACCACATAAAAACAGTTATAGAAAGTAATACTCAAGTATTGTAGGCCTACTTACATACAATTTTAAGTCCATCCAGTCCACTTTATTTTGCAGATTCATATTTCATATGCAAAAATATTACATTTGCTTATTAAATAAATAGTAGTTAAAAAAAGTAGTTAAAATTAGCTCTACCTTAATGCAATGCTGCAATATTAAAATTCTCACACATTAATAATACAAAGAAAAAGAGGGGGACCCACTGAATGCAAAAAAATAGAAATACATCTTTCTGTTTTACTTAATGGCATTAAGCACTTGTTTTTGTTCACATATTTAGCAAGACACATTTTTTCACTTTTATACATGCAAAGGCAGATTGAGATTTCCACTGTTTTTTGTATTTGTGAACATGCATTAATGATACAAAAATAGACCTGATGTTTAATCCAATATAATCGCCTATTATATAACTTTAACAATCTAATTCTCTAACAGGCGTCTTTTTTGCACAAGGAGTGATTTTTACTTGTGAAAGGCTACTTAGCTGAACTTTGCTGTTAAGACTTTGAATCCCAGACTTTGACTTGAATATTTTTTATAGGACATGCTATATCCCATAAAGTCAGTTAATATGCTTTGGGCTTTAAGAAAAAGAAATAGCATCATTATTTATTGAGCAACTATAAAGCAATCATGCCACATGACTGCAGTTGGGAGGATCCTCCTTGAGACATCACTACTGTAGTGTCTGCGCATGTGCGAAATAGAAAGGAAACGGGAGTGGAGACGACGCTCATTATATTTTGAGTATTTACAGTAAAAAAGAAGTGTCTTTTTCGGCAGGATAAAAAGCGGACATACAGGTAGGACCCTCTACACACCACACACTATTGTAAGCATGGTAGCGCTATTTAAGTTGTATTTCAGAGCAGTTGATAAAGTTATTTTGGCGGATGTTGACATACCTTCACTTGTAGCCAAATTTCTGCTTACCTCATTGTTATTAGGAAACTTAACAGTGCATGTTTGGCATAAGAGATGGTAAACTTCTATAACCTGTTAGTCACGTCTTTAACTTTAGGCTGAGTTCAATAATGACTCAGCTACTTGTCAGCAAGTGTCAAAAGAGCGAACAGCTGCTGAAGTCCCACTTTGAGAAATGGCTGCAGTTAAACTACAAAAACAAACCTGTCTGCTGATTTTTGTTTCTCATTAACTTTAATGTATTGGTCAACTTGTCAAGGTGGTGATATCATAAAAAAATTATGCATCCGCGTGACTGTCAAGAGCGTGCTTCATCTATTTCAAGCAAGGTGGGGGCTCGAGGCCACTGTTAACGAGCTGTGACGTGTGAGATTTGACATGGACTCCAGTGCTGAGACCAGTAACACCAGTTTTGCCTCCTGCCATGTCACGGTTCAGCATGACTATAATCCACTAATACAGTGAGCAATCTTAGAAAAATGAAAAAAAAAAATCCACATGCGTAATTATGATGCAGCTGTCTGCTTCTCAGCATGCAACCAGTGCGTTAAAAGGACACTTCACCTTAAATTTAAAAAAAAAATACGTACATACCCGTTGTACTATTTATCTAGATAGTTTTGGTGTAAATTGACACATTTTGAAGATGTCTGCCCTCAAATACTGTGGAGCTGGATGGCACTCTGCTTGTGGTGCTCACAGTGCCAAAAAGTGGATTTTAAAAACTCAACAGCAATGTCTCTTTACAGAAGTCATGACCTGGTCGCTCAACATAATTCACATCCAACCATGAGTAGATGCATGCTTTATTCTGCACAGTGAGACACTTGGTGGGTGTAGTTTGGTAGAAAGAGAACAGTTCCTTCCTACATGAAACTACTCACAACAAGGTCTGTTGGTTATCTAGAATAAACCACATCATGATTTCCCGGAAGAGAAACTGTTGAGTTTTTCAAATGTTGTTTTTTTTTGGGTTTTCTTGGTTTTCTTGTTGCTGCTTTAAGCACCACAAGCCAAGTGCTATCCTCTCCCATTGTGTTCGAGATAAGGTCAATATCTCATGCAAAAATGATCTACATGGATAAACAGCAGTGAGAGGGAAAATGTGTACTTTTGATTTTAGGGTGAACTGTCCTTTTTAAAGCATGGGGAATTATGAATATAGGCTTTAACTGCAACTACTGCTGCAACAAGTTGTGGATGGAAAGGAGATTAATCAACAACTATTTTGATAATTGATTTTTTTGTTGTTGTCTTTTTTCAAAACAAATTCTGGTACCAGCTTCTCAAACATCAGGTTTTGCTTCTTTTCTTTGTCATACATGATAGGAAATGAAATGTCGTTGGGTTTTGGACTGTTGGTCAGACAAACAAGCAGTTCTAAGAGGAAGAGGGAAATTGTGACAGGCAGCTTTCCCTAATTTGAGGCATTTTACAAACGAGACCGGTAATAGAAGAAGTAATTGATACCATATCTTAACAGAAAAAGAAATTAGTCATTAGTTGCACTCCAATTAATGAGTGCCATGAAGCTCTAAAATCTTGCAGGTTTTCATTAAAAACAAAACACTTAACCCAAGGGTTGAATGTGGTCATGTGTTGTGGTCATGCTTGGCTGGATCATAAGTTTGCTGGCATGCTGCACTCCATGGCACATGGCCAGATACCCCTGATGTAGGCGTTACCTTGTATTTCTGACATGAATAATCAAATCATTTGTCAAGCAAAAATGTCAAATATGTGATGGTCCAAGCCTCTCAAATACGAGGATTTGTTGTTTTCATTGTCATATACAGTGTGATTCTCTCTATTTTATATAAAGGTGCAACAACTAATTGATTAATCAGTTAATTGAAGGACAGAAAATTCATCAGCACCTATTTTGATTAAATGATTAATGAAATGAAAGTCATTTTCTTAAGCAAAACCTCCAATCATTCTCTGGTTCAAGCTTCCTAAATGTGAAAAAATGTCTGCCCTGCTCTGTTTTGTGTCATTAAGTGCAAAACTTTGTGTTGTTCTGACAAAACAAAACATCTGAAGACGTCACCTTGGACCCTGGAAAGCTGTGACTGACATTTTTCGCTATTTTCAGATATTTTATAGACTAAATTACTTTATTTATGAATTAAATGTTCATCAATAATTGAAATAACTGTTAGGTGCAGCCCTAATCTTATTTTATCCGTAATATTTTAAGGATTTTGGTTGGTTGGTTGGACAAAAAAAGCATTTTGAAAACTGTTTGGACTCTGAGAAACTGTGATCCACATTTTTCAATAATTTTAGCCATTTATCAACTTCATATTAAATGAAGTTAATTTAAAAAATAATCAAAGGATTAATTGGTAATGAAAATGATTATAAGTTGCAGCTCTACTATTTTTCAGAGCTTAGCTGTGATCATGGCCGTAGCCACCATTGAGGACACCGAGGTCATGTCCTCTGTATTTTTTTCTTGAAGTTTTGTTTCATTGTGAAGTGAAAATAGCCGACGAGACGATTATCCTTGTATCAACGGACCGTCACGTGACACGTACTTGCAGATACCGCTGCCATGTCCAAACTAAAGTAGTCGGCTATAGCAGCGGTGGAGTGAGGTCTTGAAATCCACCGGCCCTGGTGTTATGTCCCAACTTGTTTCCAATTTAATTGTTTTCCTTACCAAACAGCTCCAGCTGTGTTGCACTTCCGTCAGCAGATTCGTCACAAATTCACAAATAGACACAGCATATTACTGGAGATTTGTAAGTCGCAGTCATATAGTGCTCACTTCCAGAAAAAATATTCGCTGCAGTATATAGGAACTGCGACTTGAAAATCGCCAGAAATATGTTGTCCACTTTTGTGAATTGGACTTGACCCGATTTTGCAAACTGTTCATTCATTGGATGAGCCCTTTTCTCCCTTTCCCAGCAGGCCTGCATCATTCCACATTTTAAGAACAAACAAAGAAAATAACATATTTCAGTTATAATTTTTTAAATATACAACCATGGAAGTTGTAGAATACTGAAATAGGAATTGATTTAAATTGCAAAATTGGAAGTGATAAGAAAGAACTGGACCACAAGAGTGACCATGACTGAGAAATGCACAGCAAGAAAGTGGTATAAATACATCATGGATTACATTACACTTCATTAAGTTGTGGTCTTATTTTTGACCTCGGTATTTGAAAAATCCTGGCTGCGGCATTGGCTGTGATACAAACGTGATGCACAGGGACTGTTAGCAAAGCCAGCAATCAGGTAAACTGGAAGACGAATGTACTGTTGTTGAACTTACATATTTGTTTTGACACTCACAAGCGTTATCACAGTGTAGCTGTAGGAGCCATGCTTGGAATGAGTTCCTGGTTTAAGTTCCTGTTGGTAATGTCCACAGACAAACCGCTGGCTCCTTTCCAGTGATGTCGTCTACGTGGTGGGAGCAGTGGCCCCTGCTGTTCAGTAATGGTAGCTCTTCCCATGGCTTCATCGACAACAGTAGCTGCTTCAGCTCCACACAGAGCACTGTCCTGAACGGAGTCCCTTTTGGAGGAGTGCCAGTTGTGCTATTGATCAACTTCTGCGTCTTTCTGGTATGTGGCATGTGATGTGATTCTGATTAAAGTAAAGGTAAAAAGTTAAACTATTGTGTCTTATTTATCTGCGTTTCTTGTTACAGGTGTTGGTGCTTCTCTTCTCCATTATAAGGAGGAAGTTCTGGGACTATGGACGTCTAGCGCTGTTTGCAGACAAAGAAGGGTCAGTTCTTCAGTGATGGTGGCATTACCTTAGGCCACCTACCAGAATAAATAAACCTAATGGAGTAGTTAATTTATTGATTATTCCTTGTTTTCCCACATAATTGTTTAATCATTTTGATTGAGTCCTTGACACTGGACTTTGTGTTTCAGGTTCACTGAGTCAACGCATCGTCGCTATGGACACATGTCATCTGTCAAATCCAACGTGGATGACCCTGAGTATGAAATGGTATGTCAAATAAAATGTTTGTCTTTGGTTTCAGCACTAAAATTATTGATGCTGCTGAAACTGAAGTATCAGTAAGCAAAGCAAAAAAAGAATAGCAGCACTGTACAATTATACTGCATATATCCCGTCACAATTGTTTTAAAATTTGCTTTATATTTTAGTTCCCTCTGGTCAAAAATGTGTATCATCCTGTTACTTTAATTGGATGTTTGACATTAGAGGTCTGCTTTTACATTGATCTGCTGAAGTTGAAAAGTGTTTCTCTGTGTTCATCAGAAATCTGAATTTAATGGGTGGTCTTATGAGCATGATTTGTGACATCACAACTAGTTTGGAGCCAATCCTGGTCCAGTATTTAATTTACACAAATGTGATGTGGAAACTTGTAGCTTCCTGTAAACATACTGACTTTTTCATATTTCATATTCAAAGATATTTCACAAGTATCGGATATTTTTAATGAGGGAGAAGGAGGAGATATAACTTAACTTAACTTTGTTTTTTGTGTAAAAAACAATTTAGACACAAATTATTATGCACTATTAACAGTGATGTTTTAACATCAATAGATTCAAGTCCAGTTATTAATTGGACTTTGGCCTAATAATTGAATACTTGACTGGGCTTTAAAATCACTTTCGTCTCACTGATTTGACATATACTAATGTGCTTAATCTAAAGAGGATTTTGGGAGGCCAGCATACATCATCAAGAACATAGCAAAATATTTGTATATCATAGTGCTTAAAATGTCTCTTTTTGTGTAGGGCTTCTGTTCTTGGCTGCCGTACATCCTCAGAATGGAGTAAGTGACTCAATCCTAGTTTGTTTATGTGTGTTGTTGCCCTGTACTGGTCAAATATTTCTCAGCTTGTGTCTCAGCCATCTTTTGTCATAAAAGATACATGATGTTTATTTTAATATGTGTGTGTGTGTGTGTGTTGCAGTGATGAAAAAATAAAAGCCAAATGTGGCATGGACGCCGTTCACTACCTGTCCTTCCAGCGTCATCTCATTGTCTTGCTGTTGGTCATTACCATCGCGTCCCTCTCAATCATACTGCCTGTCAACCTTACGGGAGACCTGCTGAGTGGGTTTTGTATTATTCTACAAGAGATTGTGCCTTACAGTGATTACAGTTAACCATTACACAGGTTGAGCAGTCAATTCATTGTGTAAAATTACAGCTACCCTGCACCTTTCAGGACTATTTCATGTACAGATTATTGGTCAGGTTTTCATTTAATGTGTACTTTATGACGGCTTCAAATATGAATCAAGCAATCAAAAACCCGAGGAGCGCCACTGTCCACTTCATAATCAGTGACTTGTCTCCAAAGTGTGATTTTTTTTTTTTTTTTTCTTTTTTTTTTCTCATGAGTGATTTTGTGCAAGTGGTCATTTAAACCATTTCTGTTCTGTTCATGTTTTTGTATCTACCGATTTTTCTTTATTTTCAATTTAAATTCTGTTTATCTCCATCAGACAATGATCCGTGGAGCTTCGGAAGGACAACTGTTGGGAATCTTCAAAAGGAGTAACTACTGTATAGGATTATAAAATATAAAATGCTTAGATGTATAAACAGAAATTTGTTTTCCTGATTATCGTGGTTTGAAATGATAAAATGCTCACTGATGTTTATCATTTTGGGTTCTAGCAACAACCTGTTGTGGCTGCACACAGTGCTTGCAGTCGTTTACCTGACCCTGACAGTTGTTCTGCTGAGACGTCACACATCACAAATGAAAGGCGTGCGCAGAGAGACAGTGAGTCGCTTACTATATGAGACTAGACCCATATATAGATAGATAGATAGATAGATAGATAGATAGATAGATAGATAGATAGATAGATAGATAGATAGATAGATAGATAGATAGATAGTTCTTATTACATGTTAGGAAAGTGATTGGCATCCATACTTGGTTCGAATGGCAGTTACCTATTTTCAATGTAGCATTAATTTAAACACTTAACTATTTCTGTTTGTCCCACTGGGTTGCACCTGTCTAATAGGAGCTAAACATATGACGACGAACCAGGTTACAAAGCTTAACAACATTAACTAGATGCTGAGCAGTACTTGTGCTGGGACCTGACTCTAATCTATCATTCTGGTTTTCTGTTTGTAGGCAAGAACCACCTTGTTTGTATGTTCAGTCCCCAAAACAGCATCAGAGGAGGATGTAAAGACCCATTTTACGTGAGAAGACTGAATTGTTGTTTAGATTTTGTAAAGCTGAATTTTGGTCTTGATGAACTGCACTTTAAATGGCACTATTATAATATTTCCGTTCTTCAATGTCAAATCTGGTTTTAAATAGAGAGGCGTACCCTTCCTGCCAAGTGTGTGCTGTCACCCTGAGCTATGATGTGGCCAAGCTCATGCACCTTGATAAGGAAAGGTAAGAAATCAGTAACTGTAGATAAAACATCATGTGATAGTTGCCCTCTGTGACAGTAATGCAAGAGGGCATCGCTACAAAGTCATATCTACAGTTCACGTCCTGTGGAGCCAGCAGTTGAGCACAGTTCATTGTTGATATCTGATATTTGATGCACACTATGTAATATTCAAATTTAGCTTCCGTTAAAGCTCCACAAAGTAGCTCCATGTCTGTTAAGTGTGTCAGATAATGTAAGAGCACCTTGTTGTGAAGTGATTTTACCCCCATTTGGTCAACAGATCAATTAATATTGCATTGTTTTATCACACTTTTGTCACATTATAAATCTTTGGGCTGCTTTTTTATGAGATTGTGCTGTACAAATACATTTCAACTTCAGTATGAAGCAGCAGAAAGAAACAAGGCAAAAGACGCCACAGATAGTGTATACACTGAATTAAAGTTTTTCTTAAAATACATTACAAGAACACTTCAGCCTATAATTTTTACCAAGTTAAAGCATCTTGTGTGTTTCATCCCAGGATACGAGCTGGTAAGAACCTGCGCTACTATGAACGTGCCTTTGACAAAACAGGTCAGCGTGAAATGATTAACCTCCAGCTGTGCAGCCATCTCTGTTGCTGCTCCAACTGTGAGAAGGTGAGATGGAGCAGATGATTTGACAGTTTCATGTAAGGTGTCTGGATGTTTGTGGTTTTCATCTTTTAACTCTGTGTAAAGCGATAATACATATGTGTTAGTTCGTCACACCAAAAAAAAATGCATGGCGCGCAGGTGGTCGAGTGGTTAGAGCGCATGCCATATACGCAGCCGACCCGGTTCAAATCCCAATCGGAGGTCCTTTGCTGCATGTCACACCCCCCTCTCTTTCTCCCATGTTTCCTGTCGGTCTACTGCTAAATAAAGGCGTCTATGCCAACAAAACCTAAAAAAAAAAAATTTTTAAAAGCATTATTAACCACTCCACTTATTTATTTATTTGTATTACTAACTAAATTTGAATGATCAGCAAGTTTATAAAGTTAGGTTTCAAAATCATGGAAAAATAAGCAGTATTCTCTTCTCGGAAATACTAGGAGCATGTCCACTGAAAGCGCTGAATGCACTGCCCAACTGAACAGCCTCTGAGTTAACAAGGTTCATATTAAACTCCTATATAAAATACACAATAAATGATAGTAACCACTATCCATCATGGTGCAGCAGTTTTAGGCCCGCCCAAAAAAGTTCAGTAGAACATAGTTCACAGTAAAAACATACAGTGTTTTATACTTGTGTTTTAAATGTGATTTTTATTAGTCCTGAATCAGGGTGACATTTTATACATGCGTGCTTTAGCTGCAACTCATTAGAGAGAGTCCTTACAGTAGATGCTCCCTATCAGCTCCCCCATCAGCTCACAATGATACTCATCATTGTGAGCTGTATGCTCTCCCTCTCTGTAAGGAGTGATAGACACTAGGTGTTATTTATTTATTATGTATTATGCCCTTACTGTTTTTTTACCCTCTTATATCACCTTGGCCTTATTAAACAGATTCAAATGACTGGATTATGTTGTAGGTGCACCAACAACTTAAAATAATATGCAGAACAATTTAAAGCTTACCTCATTTTTATCGTAAGGACATTTTACATTTTTAGTTTAATCCTATTTTACTTCCAGTTGCTCTTGTTTTAGTTGAATCATTTGTTTTATCATTTTAGCAGTTTTTAGTTGCTCTTTGGTTTCATCATTTTATTGTTATGGCTTGTTTTAAGTGTATCTTTTTATTGCCATTTTTATCGTATGTACCTTATCTGTGTCTCTTGATGTCTAGGATCTTCTTTTTTTTTAATTAAAGATTTGTTTTGGGGCTTTTTGCCTTTATTTTAGCTAGTAGGTGGTGGAGAGGCTGACAGGAAACAGGGAGAGAGAGAGAGAAGGGAATGACCTGCAGCATAGGTCCCTGGCCTGAATTGAACCAGGGACGCTATCATTACGTGGCACTGTAACCACTGAACTACCAAGGCTCCTTGGATCTTTTATTTATTTTGAATCACTCAACTGCAGTATAAATTAGGTTTTACCCCAATATATTTCCAGGTTGATGCCATAGAGCACTACAGCAACAAAGAGAAAAACTTGCTGGAAGAGGTGAGGCAGCAGGTAGAATTGGTGCCACAGCGCCCCCTGGGGATCGCCTTCGTCACCTTGCAGACAGAGGCAATGGCCAACTAGTGAGTACTAATTTGAAGTTATGATACATTATAGTCCAATAGCAATGTAACCAGTTCTTGTGACGGTTTTAGCTGTGCCTGATTTATGTTTTTTAATGTGGAAATGTGCTCATCCTATCAACAAGAAGTGATTGTTTGGCATTCAGTGTCTGCCAGTTTTCCCTGCCATGAGAAGTTATGTGGGACGTGTCTGGCAGCCTAGAAGCAGCATTAAGTATGCTGACAATGCTCATTTCTGTTTTTCAGCCTGATCACAAGAGTGATCTCTTGAGTTTGTAGTCACCACATTATTTTTTACAGGAAGATGAAATTTGGGCAGCTGTTGTTGTTGTTGTTGTTGAAAGCTTATTAATATGCATCACTAACAGTATTTTTTTTAACTCACGTCAGCATTTTGAAAGACTTCAATGCACTCCAGTGTGGTGGCAGGAGCTGCTGCTGTGGGAGGGAGCCGCAGCCTTCCTCCAATAGTGCAGCTCTGAAAGTGAAGAAGTGGACAGTCAGCTTTGCACCACATCCCAAAAATGTGTTCTGGTAAGGATATTCATCAATAAGGAATCGTAAATGCTCCATGTAGATCATTTTGTATTTATAGTACTGGTGCCAGAATGTCTGGCCAATAATTCAATATCATCATTAATTGACTTTTAGTGGAGTCATATGGTGTTTTTTCTAAATTATTTTCCTCAAATGAATGATTCTAATAAAAATTAAATTGAAGAAATTTAGTTATTTAAATTTTGTATGTGTCTGATGTAATGCAGAACAGTGAAACACATTTATTTTCTGTTGAGCGCCAGTTTGATGGTTTTATGTGACTTTGCATACATTTGCCATATTGTTATATGTATTGAAACCATGAAACTATTCTTAGTAATATTATGACACTGATTTCAACCGTATGACTCAAAGTAGTGACAAGAAATCGCAAGAGGTCATACTTCAATACACACAGCAAAATTGATTATTTGTCCGACCACTAGTGTGAACCTTGCATAGTGTCCTTGAATAAGACAATGTATGTGCTTACTTACTGTAAGTTACTGCAGATAATGTCAAATGTTTAACCTTAAGAAAAACAAAAAAATGTTGGAATGAAAATCCTTGCTTTGTATATAACTTGCCCGTTGCTTCTTTTTCTTCTGTTTTCCACATCCTGCAGGGACAATCTGTCAGTGCAGGGTTTTCCTTGGTACATGCGCTACATCATGCTCAACTCCCTTCTCTTCTTCCTGCTCACCTTCCTAACAACTCCTACCATCATTCTCAACACCATTGACAAGTTCAACGTTACTAAGCCCATCCACTATCTCAATGTAAGAATAATACATGCAGACATGTCACAATTTTATTTTCAGGGCTATCCACCTACAGAGTAATTGTATTTTTCCATCCTAGAGTCCTATCATCAGTCAGTTCTTCCCTACTCTCATGCTGTGGATCTTTTCTGCATTGCTGCCTACCATAGTCTACTATTCTACTCTAGGAGAGGCACACTGGACCCGGTATGACAAAAACACACACACACACACACATACACATACATATTGGTAGTGCAATGAATGGTTTCTGTGATCAGAGGGAAATATTTTGATCCAGTACCGTCTGTGTCTCAGGTCCAGCGAGCAGCTGAGCATGATGCGTAAGCTGTACTTCTTCCTGCTCTTCATGGTGCTCATCCTCCCCTCTCTCGGACTCACCAGGTAATTTGTGTTACTTTAAGTTTTATTTTCCAGCAGTTTAGCCAGAATTTAGATTCATTGTTTTAATATAGTAATCATTTAGCTATAAATGTACACACTGTAAAAATAAAAAGAGGAGGCACAATCATTTCACATTTGATTCACTGTTGATTCTCCAAAAGCAAACACTTTGAGTCCTGGATCGTAATAATAATAAATGAAAAAGTGAGTGTCAGTTTCCTATCTGAGTTCAGGAAGAACCACGCCTAATCTTTTCTTTTTGGTTTCTCCTCATTAGTCTTGCTGTGTTTTTCCGCTGGTTCTTTGATAAAGAGTTTCTCTCAGGTGGGAAGCTAAGGTTTGAGTAAGTAACCCTTCTTTTTTGGCTTCTTGCTTTTTTCTTCTGTTTGCTTCTAATAAAAAATGTATACATTTTTTTTTTATTGAGGATTTCACACTATTGTTTTAGTCATATAGTAACTCACATCATACAGCATATTTAGCTGTATTCAAGTTACTCTATTCATACAAGATCTCTTAGCTGGGATGTTTGACACACTACTGGTGCAGTCAGTCACTTCTGGTTGTAACTTAATTTAAAAGAGTTTTTCTACAGTTATGATTGAAAATGTCTGAAAAACACAAGATAATAAAAGGAAAATGCTCTTATTTGCAGCCTGACTTTATTGTCTGTTTATTTTATCTTTTTGTTTTTCCTTCCCTCCTTACACCAGGTGTGTGTTCTTACCTGACCAAGGTGCATTTTTTGTCAATTACGTGATTGCGGCTGGACTGGTGGGTTCTGGGATGGAGTTGCTGCGGTTGCCAGGTTTGCTGCTCTACACCGTTCGTATGGCGCTTGCACGATCTGCCGCAGAAAGAAAATATGTTAAACAGGTTTGTGCATTATAGGAGTGCTGCATCTGAGTACCATGGCCTAGTCCTTGTTCATTGGCTAGGAGACCTTCTCATTCATAAAAGGTTTATTTAGTAATATTATAGTGCAAATAAATAATGTGGATGTGTTCACTTGTGAAAAATTGGGGGATTTTGATACTGTTTTTCTGATTTTTTTATGGGTCTTTTCACAACACTATTTTACAGGAAGTGTAGTCCACTTTTATAATGTCCTCTCTCCACAGTCATTGGTCTGGGAAATGCTTTCTTAGACTATGCAGGTTTATACTGAATTTTCCGGTAAAGTAAAGTCAAATGTTGAAGGAAAATAGAATATTTGTTTTTTTTAATTTGCGTTATTCTCATCCTCACCTGACTTTTTTGTACTTTTATTTACAGAACCAGGCCTATGAGTTTGAATATGGAGCCATGTATGGATGGACCTTATGTGTGTTTACTGTCATTATGGCATACAGCATAATTTGTCCTATTATTGTGCCTTTTGGTGAGTAATTAGCAGGGTTGTATAGAAGCATGCACTTTAACACACTCATCATTCTCTGGTTTATTTTATTTCTGCCTCAATGTTTGAAATTCATTGCTATACCACAACATAATCCTAAATGTCACTCCCATGTTGGGGTTCCTAATGGCTGTGTTGTGTGTATCTGACCCCATCAGGTCTCTTATACATGTTGTTGAAGCACCTGGTGGACAAACACAACCTGTACTTTGCCTACCTACCTGCCCGCCTAGACCGCCAAGTCCATCTGGGAGCTGTCAATCAAGCTCTGTCAGCACCAATCATCTGCCTGATATGGCTTTATTTCTTTTCTGTCCTCAGAACAGGTTAGATACATGCATGTGTTGAAAGTGGAAAAAGTTATTATCAGTAAATTGACCTCAGATTCACTAATTCGTAGTACTTAATCATAGCAAGTGAAAAAAACGATATGTCTGGATGCATATGTGGTTTTTCAGGTTTCTGGGCTGCCACATCTCTGTTCACCCTGGTGGTCCTGACCATCACTGTCTTCATCTGTGTCAGCTACACCTGCTTTGGCCATTTCAAGTACCTCAGTCCACACAACTATGAGGTTAGCATTTACTTGCGTTTGCAAATGCTGTACCCATATTTGTCATCCTGCACACTGAGCATTCATATTTCTTGTGTGTTTTTGCAGGTGAAAGATGATGATGAGGACAAAGCTGAGGGATCGGAAGAAAATACCATGGTACTGTGTTTGTACTTGTTGCATAACAAATTCCATATTAATATTTATTACATTTTCCAGTCCAGTTCTTAATACATCTGCTCTTTATTTATTAGATTAGACGTATTCAGAGCTGGCCTGATAAATAAACTTAACTCATCTTAACTATGCTGACGTCTTGATAGATCATGGTGCCAAGTTCAACATCTGATGCAGCCTAATTTGCCTCATAAACTTTCGGGAGCTTTAATCCTCTGCATTTTTTTGTATCAAAGTCCTACTTTGGTTACATGCAGTATTGCGTCAAACATATCAGCAAAGATAAAAGAATGCACAAAAATGAATACTAAGAATCACCTTTATAGCGCTTTTGTTTGTTTTGCATACTCATCTGTCTACTCTGTGATATTTACAGGTCTACCTTCCCAGGGTGCTTAATCCCAAATCACCTGCCAGCACCACACAGGCGAGTAAACTCCAGCAGTCTTATGGCTCTGCAGGGAACAGCACAGAGTATGCCTCCAGCCCAATGGAGGGCAGCATGTCAGATAGCTGAGTCAGTGTATTTCAACACTGAGTCAAAGTTGAATGTTTAAGCTTAATGTGTAATGCCCTGGATTCCTGATTGTAAATATGCGTACTTAAAAATAATTTCAGCATTGATGTCAGAGTCTGAATTCACCTCCACCCTACTGCTCAGTCAGACATGGCCTGTCCTAATTAGAGGAAATCTCCAGATGGAAAGAGAGAAGACCATGCAATAGATCCCAAAGCATATGTACCTATCCACTTTTGTAAAGATAAGAGGTTAAAGTATCATGTAAGACACTATGTCCAAGATCAGTTACCCTACAGGAGAAAAAAGGTACATTTTAATTAATATTTGAACCATTATTTGCACTTGACCAGAGTAGCACATCCATAAGAAACCTGCAAAGTCTTCTCTCTCAGTCTTGTCTATTATAAAGATTATAAAGTAGTACATTTTTTATTTTTTGCTGTATACAACCTCTTTGATAAGGACCAATTCACCAAAAAATGCCTTGACATTAAGAAGAAGCCATAATGTTTGTAAAAAATAATGCTGGAATGAATTTCTTGCACATTAGTGACACTAATTATGTAAATATGTCTAGAACACAATAATCAAGCCAGTGCCACTGATGCCAAAGATGTGGATGAAGAAGAGCTTTTTATTCAGTACTTATGCAAATTTGATCTAGTTCAGAGGTCTCCCATGTGCCACCTGCCAAGGGAAGAGCCTACTGTCCATTATAAATGTTGCACTTTTTGTATGACAAGATGACTGTGTTTTGTGTACTAATAAGAGTTTAATGTTTTTACTTTTGTAATTAGACAAAAGAACCAATGTTTATATCAGTATTGCAGGAGTTTTACAACCCAACGTTTTTAATATTTTGTTTAATTAATATATTATAATGGTTCAAGCCATCATTTCTATAATTGTTCTGAGTAAAACAATGTTGTTCTACCATCACTGAATGAATGTTTAGTAGGTCAAAGTTTATCTGTATTTATGTACTTTTTAAGTTCTGTTTTTGCAGCCTTTTACAATGTGCATTTTAATCAAGGTAGTAAGTCCTTTTAAAGCAAACTTGAAACTGCTTAGTGGTTGGTAAGAGGGAAGTTGATTTTTCAAAGTTACACTGATAAAATGTCTTCACTTATATGTTGACAAAGTCAACATATAAGTGGTTTCACAAATTTCAATATTAAACATTCTGACATGCAGTTTTTAATTCCAAAAAAGTGGGAACAACTTGACAGTTATAAGTGTTGTTTGTCAGCGGGGGGCACTGTTGAGCTGTGGTGGGGTAGCTTAACCTCTGAAATATTCATAAAGAAGTGAAAAAGGGACAAATGCACAGTGTTTCTCAAAAGATTTCTAACATCTTCTGACATTGGTATTAGCCAGTTTACTGACAGTTCCAGTAGCTCCACCTCCTCACCTGATCTTTCACTATTGTGTCTCTTTCTGTTCCCGTTCCCTTTGCTTCCTCTTCTCCCTGCCCTTTTCCCCTTTCTCACCATGGTACCTGCCTCAGCTGAGAAAAACCTCTGTTGTCATTTAAGGGTTTTTAAGGGGCTGTAGCGATTAGCACATTTGTTAAATGTGGGTAATGAAGTGCTAAGCTAACAAAATATCTAGGTTATTAGCTGTGATGAAAAGAAGGTGAAGCTATTGGCGAGGATCAGTGTGCTTTAATGGAACCTCACAATAGTTCCTGAAATGAATAACAAAAATAAGGAACTGTTGCTACTGAGTTGTCTCTGAAATAACACATAATGATAGACACACTTTTTGATCTGTATGGATGTGCACATATTAACCCTGGCGTTCGAATTTGTCTTTGGCCTCTGAGGTTCTCTAAAGTCCGTTTTGGCTACACTGTAATAGTGAGTACGATTTGTTAATTGATCCCTGAAGCTTTTTTTATGAAGGGATTCAGATGTGCAGTGTTTAATTCTGCTCAGTGTTAAAATGCAAAAAACACACGGTTAAGCATCATTCTGTGTCTCATTCAATCTCTTACAAACACAAGGTTTTAACAGTCCTGCTTTTTGTTATTTTCAGCAATTTTTCATCATCTTGCGTTCATTTACCAGCCTTACACACACACACACACACACACACACACACACACACACACACACACCACCTACATACATAAAAATGAACATGTAGTAAAGAAAACCCAGCTTCACCTTTCATCACACACTAGCTACTACAAATAACTGTATTTTGGAGTTATTGTATGCAAACTTTAAAGACTGTTTACATAGAGACTCTGAAAAACACTTTTCCAAACAGTTTTTCAGAATGAGATGAATTTGGAGCTGAGTGCACAAGGGTTATTGACTGTGCTTTGCCCCTAATGTTGGACAAAGATTAAGTATTACAAAACAATCTCTCACTTGTTTACTCTTTCACAAGTATTATTACATTGTGTGTGTGATTAAGCAATAAAGATTACTGTTCTAAGTAAACGATCGGCAGTATGCTGAAATTGATCATATAACCCACACTGTAGCCTGTTTTTTAATGCAAATCTAATAATAACAAACCTATGCTGCATGACTTCCATGCAAAAAAGAGTTGGAGACAGATTTGAAAAGACTCAACAAAGTCGCATGAGAAAGCTGTGCAGGGTCAGGATGCGGGGGCAGTAATAACTTGCAGACATTCTCCTGCGGCTCCAAGGATGAGCTGAGAAAGAGATGTTTGATATCAGACACCTGATATATCGTCTGTGAGTTGTGTGTATGTAATGAGTGTTTAATGCACACTCTACCTCGAATAACTTCTTCTGCTGGCTCCTTTTTTCATTATGGCTGTAGGAGCCTGGGAAGCTGCTCTGTCCAGCTGCCGCCAGAACTACAGTGTACAGCTTTCCAAAACCACACACCAAACTTTGACCCAATGTTAAACACTATTAATTCACTGGCTCAGTTTTGAGCCACATGGTTCTGGGCTTCTCGTAATGAGTGTGTGAAAGTCTAAAGTTTAGTCCAGTTACATGCAAACTGGGTGTGGTTTGTAGCATCTCATGTTCAAACAGCTCGCTCAAATGTTCACATGGATTTATATTACTCATGTTTAGCTTTGCACAAAGGTGCTATGCCTCTCATTCAACTTAATTCTTCCAATTCACTTGTGAGAAAAATGAAAAAAGGGGGGGCTTTACTGCCATGCTTTACAGTTAAAATAAAAAAATCCTCTCAATGAACCCACTCTGTTCTGATTGGCCAGCTTCCAGGAACTACCCATTGGCAGACTTGTCATAGCCAGTACAGTCATAGAATTTTGCTTCTTTTTGTCGTTCTTTACTCAAAATTTCAACTTCTCAAATACATCTGTACATGTTTGAACCCAAATCCTATCCGAAAAATGCAAGTGGGCAATACAAACAACCCATGGAACAATCTTAGCAACAAAGGCCAACGGACGGCTGTTTGTGGTCATGTGCCAACAATCTGATATCATCAAGAGCAAGAAGAAGAGGTAACTTTGTAAACCATGCATTCAATGAAGCCTGGGTTTCTGACTTTAAGGGAGCATTTTTACATGTTCACCACAAGTTATGGAACTTGTTGGACATCTGATACCACAACAGTATAAAGATAACAGAAAATCACAAAAAGCATGTTATGTCCCCTTTAAAATAGAAGCACCAGAAGGGTTACTGTATATCCTGCGTCTTTGTCCCTAGTACACGTCAACAATCCTTTGTTAGACCCTCACTGCCTGTAAATGTGCATGTCTTTCAAACACTATGCCCCCAGTTTGTTATGCAGGCTGTTGAAATTTTAGATAGAAAAGCCACAGAATTCATTATATAACAGTTTCCACGGTCTGAGTAAGATACTATAAACTACCGCACTCATTCTTAGTACATTACAAAATATAATTTTCCATCCTTAGTCTCCGCCTCGATTATTTATCTAGTGTAGAGCCCGACCAGTGATGGTCTGAAATATCACAATGATATATTAATTTTTCCACATAAAAACATAACTTTCAAACATTTTTGATCCCTTGGGATCCCTTAAATTCTTTTAAGACTATTTTATTGGTCTGTAATTTGCTAATACGTTTCTAACCATTTCCAAGAAGTTTCCTGGAATTAAACTCTGTTATTTGGTACAAATTATAGGGAATGTGGGAATGACTTTAAAAGAATAGCTTTATTTAATCCCAAGAGAATATTTATTCAATCTTCATTTATTATTGAACACTATTCTGCATATGTGTTGATATAACTGCTTGCCCGTAGACACATTTTATATTTTATATTTTTGCATGTTCAGCTAATCTGCTGTGCACTGACTAAAGATCATTTTAAATGAATTTGAAATGTACCAAAGTCTTGTTTCTCTATAATTAGTATCAAATGAAATCATTATTTCCAGGAAATATATTGGACATTGATAGAAGATTATCTGGAAATTCCACAAAATAAGGTAAATTGTGATTGGGATATGTACTAACGAGGACATTTTACAGTCGAAAAATAAATGTCATTGCTCTGTGGGGGGAAAAAACAATGTAAACACTGTTTCTTAATTATCTAGAAACATGTCTTTGGCATTTTTGCACTGGAATTTGTTGTTACTTATCAGCTAATATCACCCCAAAATATTGGCCCGATTGATATATCCGTCTATTTCTAATCTAGAGCACAGTTGGTGAAAAAGTAATGACAAGCAGAAACAGAAATGGAGAAAGTGATACTAAAGACATTCAGAATATATAAAGAGAAGAGGGATTAAAAGTGAAAGTACACACTTTGAAATTTGAGGAATACCAACAAAATTATAATAATTATTGGTTTAAGCAGTTTGTTGCCACCCCAGGTGAAATGAAACAGCACTGATTAAGCATGTATGGTATTACTTGTTTAAACAGCACGCCCTTCTCTGGATCAAAATATTCACCCAATGTTAATCCAAAACCTCTGTGACTATGTTTGTGTGTAGGTGTGCAACCCACTGAACCCAGTGCCCTCAGTGCATACTTGGTATTGTTGTTGTCTGTGCTTTTGTATACCACAGACACCTATTCATTTAATTCTGCACTCCCAGGCCAATGAACTTAAGAAAGAGCCACTGTGTGTGTGTGTGTGTGTGTGTGTGTGTGTGTGTGTGTGTGTGTGTGTGTGTGTGTGTGTGTGTGTGTGTGCGTGTGCGTGTGCGTGTGCGTGTGTGTGTGTGTGTTTTGGGGTCAGGTTTCCTTCATGTCACCACTAAGATCGATGGATGTGACCTCTGACTGCTCCAATTTGTATATAAACATGGCACTGACCAATCAGGGCATCGCGTGGGTTTGTGCCAACCAATGAGAGTCTCTGGCAGCATCGTGCTCTGTGGCACTCCCATCTTTTGTCTGTCAGGATTAGTGCCGTGGCAACGCTGGTCGCCCGGGAGGTGAGTTTCCCAGAGCAGCGGCACCAGGACAGAAACAGACCACTGATGGTAAAACTCACTTCCTTTCGGGCCAATTGGGAAACAGAGTTGGAGCGGGGATTGTGTATGTGTGTGTGTCGCTCTGTTATAACTACTGCTTCCAGACCCAAAACTTCCACCTAGACTGCCAACTCTAATGAGGTGCCATCCTGAGCAACAAGTGGAAAGTGCGTTTGTCTGTGTGTGTGTGAGTGAGTGAGTGGGCTGTCCCTTGTGTGTATTCTCTTCTGTGTGGGGTACTCTGTAGAAAAGTCACCCCACTCTCCCTCCTTTTTCTGTTGGTGGACTGCAATCAGCCAGCAGGGTGGTGGATTGTAACTTGAAGTTCTAACCCTACACTCATGAAATCAAAGACCACTATTAATGGTCAGTATTTGATCTGCAATTGCCATTCAAACTATTTTTTATCCTGCAGTTACTACCAGTCTATATTGTAGTTTTTGCTGTTAGTGGCAGGATCCACCATTCCTGTGCAGATTTAAATTCAGGGACGGATTTAGTGGTTTGGGGGGCCCAGTCAAACTCTGTCTTGTATTATGTTTACACTTGGTGTTGGTATTGGCAGTGGTAAAAAAAAAAAAAAAAAAAGTACTCAAAACTGTAGGCAAGTGGGGACTCCTAATGCATTCAAATGTATAAATAAATCTAAAGCTGTTTGGGGCCATTTTAGTTGGGGGCCCCAGGGACCTGCCTTGCCTAATGGTAAAGTCAGCTCATGTTCAAATGGCCTTCACACACACAAGGGATTCAAAGGAACCGATACATGCATGTAATCCAAATGTCCCTCTCATGCTGTTCACGTTACATTCTCTGAACACAGTAGTAGCAGTATTAACAGTAAACAGTGAGGCTGATAACATTGAGATAACATTACAATGGATTAGGTGTTGCATCATTGCCCCTGTGCATTTCAAAGCAATTAGAAGCATGGAAATTGCAGCCCCCGTCATTAACAATTAAAAGTACTTCATAGAGAATTAATTTCAGAATGTAAATACGTTCAGTAGCTGGATGTGAAGATTCTCAGTCATTCAGGTCATGGTATATGCAGAAGGGCTAAGGCTAAGTGGGCTTGCATCTAAAACAAGTGTAGTTGTCCTTGCCTAGCTATTGCAGAATATTCAGTGCCAACTATAAATAGTGCCAAATATGTGGCAAATCATGAAAATGAAAGTCTTTAGATGGCGCTGACATGAGGGTAAAAATGATGGCATGGGTGATAAAACAGAGATCAAAATAGGATTGCCAAGCACAAGATCAGCCACGCACTATAAGACTTGTCAAAAGTCATTTGCTGGATAGAAGCCAATCATGTTTTTCCAAGTGTAATTTAAGCCTGTTTCACACTGCTTATACTGGCTGAGACTGCTGGATGTGAGCCAAGATAAACCTAACAACCGATGTTCATTTAGTGCTTAAAACATGATTTGGCTCATATGCTGCTAAGAAGAGCCAGACTGACTTCAGCATTACTCTTTCTTTCTGTAAATAGACTGCTGCATCCACTGCGTTCAGGATACGTCATCATGAGAAATACCACTAGCAGTTTATAACAACATTTTGTAAGAACTGAGCTGACAATGGAGTAAGGTTTTTGAGGTTAGGCTTTTCATGAATTAGACACCGTTAAAGCATCATAATCAAACGCAGGTTGATGGAGATAGGAGAGGATTGTACCTTGGAGTCAAGACAGTGGAGCAAGTGGAAGATGAACACAGTTAAATGTCACTTGACAGTCGGATGATCATGATGGTAGATGGTTAAGCACTCACTCTGAAAAACATGAGGTATTAAATCAGATTGGAGGACAGCTGATCGATCAGATATGAATAATATTTGTGAATGAGAAGAGCTTTTGACAGCACAGAAAAGAGGAAATTAGTTAAAAACTGGAAATGTATTAAAATGAATGAAGATTTGAGCTGGAAGATGAACTCACCAGCAGGAGAAGGACTGAAGTTTAGCAAAAGCTTCATAATATTAATATAATAAGGCTTAATATGCCCAACGTCACTAAAACATGATTAAATCAAGTCATGATATAAGTGGAGGCCACCTCTCCTACACTTCCTCTCCTTCACTTCCTTTCCTCCCTGCTAGTTTATCTTTAAGCTATTTCAGATGTGGACAAATCATTTCTATAGGTTGAACCCTAAAGCACACACACACATACACACACACTGTGGTTGCTCTCTATTTTTCCGGCCCTAAATCCTATTCATGAAATTGCAGTAAGCCCAAAGGAAGACAAAATGCTGTCTGCTGCAAGTTCATGTCATGAGTCGCTAAGTTAACTTAAATTATGTTCATGGAAACACTTAAATTGACCTCTATCTCATCTTTAATGACACAGGTGTGTGTTTGTACCTGCTCAGGTGCGCCCAAGATGACTTTATAGCAGAGTTCACTCCTGTTGCAAAGAAATGTGTTCATGCATTTATCCCCTCTACACAGTGATCCCCGCCAGGAGCATCCAGAAGCTCCAGTACATTCAGAACAGTGCTGCCAGGATCCTGTTGAAAATGCAAAAACACGAACATAATACACCAATTCTGTTTTCATTGCTCTAGCTCCCTGTCTCCTTCACGGTTGACTACAAAATCCTGCTGTTCACATACAAATCCATCAACAGATATACGCCTCACTATCTACAGGAACTGATCACACCATAAACCTCCACCCACACCTTCAGATCTGCCAGAAGCTGGCTACTCTGAACCCCTCAGTAACAAACATACTATAATAACCACACTGCAAAAAACAAAAAGTTCAAGGCAACAAACTTCGATTAAAGTTTAAGTTGGACAATTAAACTAAAAATGTTGTTTTGAGTTTGCTCAACTTTGAATTCTGATTTTTGTTAACTCAACCATAAGTTGCAACTTATAACTTTACATTGTAATAACTTTGAATCCTTACTTCTACTAACTCACCTGTAAGTTGCAGTAATATTTTACATTGTAATAACTTTGAATTCTCACACACATAGAACCCACTTTAATTTAGTTAAGTTAGTATAGTAGAATAATTTAAGAGGAATTTAAAATTGCACACTGCAATAGTTAATAATATAACTCAAATGTATCAATTAGAACCAATAACTTCCCATCAAATGCATAAATAATTACAGATGCAACATATACATTCAAAACATTTGTTTTATTTAAACTGTGCCTGCACCAAATCCCTTCCAACAGGGCCAAGTAAATACAAACAAATGAGACCCAATTGTCCCAGCCCTAGCAGTCAACTTGTGCTACGCTGTATGCTTGTAAACATCTTTGATGTTGAGTAATCTACTCTAAGATGAAAGATGGAACATAATCATGTATACGAGACCACACAGAACAAGTATGATACACAACTTATCTAATGAATCTGCTATCAAGGTTACTGAGAGCCAGAACTTTTCAGTCTCAAATGCTTTTGTAATACTGCTCAACACTATATGTCATCATCTTACAAACACTGAATCTTAACATGTAACATGTTTAATAAAAACCCCAATTAAGTGCAAGATAAATGTGAGGGAGTGGGAGTTTGAGGTAGATAAGAGTTGAGAGTAAGTAACAGGGAGAGTAAATTAACATGATGTTGGCTGGACAGAAGGAGACTTTTAGACATCAACAATTCCAGATGCAACATTATCAGTTAACTTGTGGATTCACTGAAGGTCATTTTGGGTACTTGAGGTTTAAAGCATAAATCAGCCCAAAGAGGTAAGCAAAAGTAGTTGGCAGGTCAGGGAGATCTTGAAGGAAAATCTCTTCTTCCACAACAACAGCAACACTCACGACACTTGTAGGAGCTGCCTCTTTGCTCTCTTCAAAGAAGGACCTGCACCATCATCTTCACAGCTCCTCTTTTTCTGGTTAATGCTAACTTTGATACAGCCTGCCTGACATAGCTTGCTCATTTTCCATCCATCATACCCCGTTTCACTGCCTGGTTCTTGAAGGCAACTCTACTTCAACTCTACGTCTACTGTCGAGAGCAGAAGTAACTGACTCAATCTGGTCTTTATCAAAATAGGCTTTCACGTCAAAAACTGCCTGAGCAATCTTGTACAAAATTTCTATCTTCATGTCTCTTGTTATGCTGATACCTTTCTTGGTCTCTTCATTTGCCTCATTGCCTTTGCGCAACTTCAACTCCACATCATAGGAGAAGGATGGAATGGGAAAAGGTGAAGGCCACTCTGAGACACTTCGCAGATTGTTCCTGATAAAAGCTGAGGGTGACTCTGCTGGATAAACTCAGACTCTTGATGAGCAAGACGGGGTGTCTCAAAGAATCTGCAGGATAGCATGTTCAGGTGATAACTCATGGATATAAATCAAATTACAGAGAGCATTAATAAAGTCTGGGTCCTCATATTGTAGTGTGAAGCTGCCTTGAAGTTCAACTGATTCAGGTACTTCAGGAACCACCACTTTACGGGACATTCTTGGGGAGATTTTCACCAGCAGCAATAAGAAACAAGAAACAAGGATAAAGGACAACATTTGCTTTAGAAATTGTCTTTGGTTTATTCACCTTGTCTGAATACTTGTAAGGAAATGAAGTGATTAGGCTGTTCAGTCTGTCTGAAGTAATATAGCCTTTTGAAATCAACTTCTTAAGACACAAAGACAGTTCAACTGTAATAACACCTTCATAAAAGTTGTGCAATATGTCTGGAGAAAAACCAGGGACGGGGTGAAAATAAGACAGATGCTTACTTAGTACACATTCACTTTTAACACCATTTAGGGGAGACCGGGGCTTGTTGTCACACTTTTTACACTCTTATATATTTCTTGGAATCAATACATCATATTAAAAAAAGTGTACCAGATTAAAGACCAAAGACTCAGGTATATATTTTGTATTCATGTCATTTTCATGTCTTGTGTCAGTGCAGAGTTATAGGCAATCAAATGGAGAGTGTGAACATGTGACATGTTGCCCCACCATTGGGTAAGTTGTCTCACTATACGGGGTAAGATGTCACACTGGATTTTGCAACTAATAAAACAAGGACAAAATTATTGTTGTTCTTTTTCTTTTACTTGAAAGTGAACATTGAAGTCAGGCACAGACAATGTTTATCATTGAGTTTGAAAAAGTAATTGAACATGGCCATTGAACAAACGTTAACACAAAATATTATGCAACATACACTGGATTAAAGTCCTTGGGAACTGCTGGCTCTCAGCCTCAAATGCCCGTTTTACCTTTCTTAAACTCAAAATTCCAGATTGAATTGAACTACAAAAATTATGAAATTTAAACCAGTCCTGAAATGTGGCCATTGTTCCAACAACTGGAAGATCCATTCATAAAAACTCAAACAAAACCTGATAAACGAATTTCCTCACTAAGTCATACGTGACAACTGACCACAAAATGACTGAGACATGTTGCCCCAAACTACCATGTTTGCTAAAGCTAGCTCTAGTTTAAAGTTAGCTTAAAACAGAACAATGATTGAAGTATGACAGGATGTCTTAATCTCTCCTCTAACAAGTCCACATTTATCACTGTTAGGATTTTTACCTGAAAGAAGCTTATTTTGAAATATATCAAGTTGATATTTTTTACTTTGGGTTGTGCAAAATGGTTAATTGGTGCTCATCTCAGCTCACAATGTGCTATTCTCTTCTCAGACAGGACATGACACCTGACCATATAAAGGAACAAAACTAGTATTCCACTTTTTAGTTGCGCCCTCTGGTGGAGAAGATAATTGCAATGTGACAACTTACCTGTGTGACAACAAGCCCCGGTCTCCCCTACATGTGGAACATTTTCATTATTAAGTTGTACAAGAAATGTATTGTGCTGTTCTCTGGAACATAGCTGAAAATCAAAAATTGCATTGGTTGCTATTTCACCTCGATTTGTCAAACAAAATCTACAGAAATTGTTTACATTGAAACTCTCCTGAAAGCCGGCAAGACACAAAATACTGAACCTTTTACATAGTTATTACGAGTTTGCACAAACACCCCTGTTTGTTGCAGTGTTTTAAATCCTTAATTAAAGGATTGAGAGACTTCTCATAACCAAACTGCTTAACATCACAAGTCTTTCCAAGGAGAGCTAAATGAATTGAGAGTAAAGTGGAACAAAACTTTGAGGGTAAATTAAGAATCACCCAATAAACAGCAGTAATCTTATGAATTTTCTTTGATGTGCCTAACTGGTTACACAATTCAAAACCATCTATATATAGACGTAATGCAATAAACACCTCCTGTTCTCCAAAAAGTTAATTTTGCTTAAAGTATTTACCATCTTGAAAAGTTTTGTAATACCCTGGAGTACACTCTTGACTGAAAACAAGCTTTTCCAGAAACTCTACTCTATTCATTAAAAGGTCAATAACCTGATTCACAAAAACATAAAAGTAGGCTTTTCTTGAAGACCAGTCGTACAACAACTCAGTTGGTTCAATGATGGAGAAATGCTCACCGAAATATCTATTTCTCCTATAATCCGTTGATAATGTACCTTTTTCTGATGTCGTAACACGTGTTGGATTTTTTTCAAACACAATGTTACATATCTCTTGAACAGCTTCTTCCCCAACTTCAATATTATGTTTTGCAAAGACCTCTTTGAGAATTGCAGTTCTATGAAACTTGGAAAGGGACAAAATATCATTCAATTATTCTATAATTGCCTGTATTGCATGTTTCGACACATGTAGCAGTTATTGCATACGAAGAAAAAGGGAAACTAATCTGTGCTTGAGTATTTCGGAATCTACATTCTGTACACAATCAGGTTCACCTTTTTCTGTGAAATCCAATCTAGGACTACTTTTCAATGAAAATCCAGCTTCAGGATTAACATTACGTGGCTGGTCTGTGTAACTAGACTGAAAATCACTTATTTCCCCTTATTGGTGTCAGTAAATCTCTTAGCTTATGGTTTTTATGATTCTGTGATGTATGACCATTAAGGCTGTTAAGGCGATTGGTTTCAAAGCTGCACCCTACGAATGGGCAACACTATCTCTCTGCGTCTAAAGTGATGATGCAAATGAATTAATATTTTCTTTTTACAGCAAATGTCCTTGAATTCACACAACCAGCTCTGAAATGTTAAGATCTCTTGCCTTGGGACAGTCCTGTGTAATCTTGAAAGTTATGATTTCAAAGCACTCATGGTCCTAAAAGTGCAACAACACACTGTGTGGATGCAAGGCCAAGTCGGTAGTGTTTCAACAGAACAGCTTCAACAGCATGGGTGAACTTGCAGAACTTGCAATGCATTCAATCTGAAAAACAAAGGTGACAATTTGCTGGGAATAAGCAAAAAAGTCAGTAGAAATTTTTAACATTTTAATAATTTAATGACAATGTAAACAGTAGGCTGGACACTTGAGTTGACAAGACTGACAATATAATATTGTGTCCTGTTTTAAATTTTAATACATTTTGCTGCAGTAAAGATGAATTACAATTAATTTATATAAATTAAGGACATGCAACTCAACAAATAACACCTACAACAGTCTAGGTAAGCCTTGTTTTTAGCCTGATGAAGCATTGTGAGCATCAGTTAGTCGCTAGCTTTCACTAATGACTGTTAAATTAAATATAATTCCCTTATCATTTCAACTTAATTAAATTAAAGGTCAGTTAAAAACTTACCAGGCAGCACAACCAGACTGAGACTTCAAGTGAGAAGTGCCAACTCGGAAAGTTGGCTTTCCCACATTTTACAACACAGAAACAAGAGTTAACAAAAAGGTTGTTCCTAACCCTAACCCCAACTAAAAGATACTGCATTAATAACTCACCAAATTCTTTTGAAGCAAACAACTGCTGCTTTGTTACGCTAACTAACATCGCCTCAAATGTCAATAATTTATATTTTCAAGTCTTAACAACTACTTACAACTACCACTTACAAACTACTGTTTTAGGCCAAAAAATATAATTTGGCTTTTTTTTTTTTTTTTAAAGTGCATGGGGGATCAAGCCTTCTGCTCTGCTGCACAATGCCTGTAGAACAGCCTAACAATCTGAGAGCAGCACAGACCCTAGACTCTTTAAAAACAAACTTTCTGTTCAGGAAAACATTTTCAATTTAAATATTATTATTATAATTATCTTTATGTGGTGTGTTCTATGTTACTACAGGCAAGTCTTAAAATGTATATAAAACACTCTACTTTGAATATAATTACTTACTTAAATTACTTACTTAATATAAATACTTTTTCCACAAAATGATCTCCTGGTCTACTACTTCACTGTAAAGTCCATTCTCAGTGTTTGCGCACTGAAGGATTCAAGTTTCCACATCACACAAATGTAAATTGAATATTTGACCAGGATTGGCTTCGAAACTACTTGTGATGTCACAAATCATGCTGGTAAATCCACCCATTAAAATGGAATTTACAGTGAGCTTGGAGAAATTTTCCACTTTCAGCAGGACATTCAAAGAATGTCAAAGAAACATTCAACTGTTTGAACAAGAAGAAAAACACATTTTGAGTGTAGGGGTAATACTGTAGCACTTTCAGTTTCACCATGAATGAAAAGTGTGGTACAAATTAAATTTACTAGCATACCCATGTGCCATGCAGTTATGTTAGTGGTATCTGCATGTATCCTGCCAGCTGTGTACGGTGATTTACCAACTCTGTCTACCAGTAGGTGTGAGTTTGAACTCTAACACTATAAATCACAGAGTTTATAAATTATTTTCTCTCCTATCAGCAAATGAAACTAAATATTTATTATGTCAGAGAGGGCACACGCACACATTTGAGGAGCTGCCGCGTGACGTCAGACCCGAGTCGCCCTTGTTCCAATCAAACAGGGGTTTTTTTCTTTTTAAAAAGCAAACACATCTAAAAAGCAATGTGTTATCAAATTGTGTTTAATTATCTTTTTGACTGGGATGTGTTATGGGTGGGAATACAACACACTCCATAAAGTTTTTTACAAAAAAAAAAAAAAAAGGTGGGTGGGGGTGGGTTTTTTTTCAAAGGCTCGGGCGTTGCCAAGACAACCACCCCAGCAACTTCTGTTGTCATTAGCTACCCAGCTGGCGTTCGGAACGACCCAGATGCATTAGCTGTTAGCAAACAAGCTGTACAAAAACATCAGATAACGCTAATCAGTATCGATATCTACAGTATAAGTACACAAACAATGGACTCAAATTCGTTATATTATTCCTTGGAGCTCGTTGCTGGTACTGGATGTACTTTAAACATTGAGCAAAAGTCCGCCCTGCAAACTTCCCTGGTGATCCTGAAGAAAAACTACAAGTTCCACAGAGTCTTGTTTTGGGGCAAAATTTTGGGATTAAAGGGGGATTATTATATTGCTCAAGGGAGAGGAGAAGATGAGATGAAGGATACAACGAATCTGTACAGGTAAGATGATTTCACCTGTGATTTCACATCATTGCACTGAGTGTATTTCTGCCACTGATGTGTGTGAAATCTGTCTGCCTGTTTGTTATCTCCAGCTTCAACTGCATGGACTGGTTCCTGCTTCCCCCTGCCACACACACTATGATCGAGGAAGTGTCCAAAACTGCAAGGGGTCGCTTCATGGGTGACCCCTCATATGTGTATGAGCTCCTTGAGATCCAAAGGCAAGGAGAGGGGGATGATGCTGTAGAGGAGGAGGTAGTGGTGAGTATGATCAACAATAAACAGTGTTAAATTACCCACAGCTTGATTATTATGAATCCATCTGTCTACTGTCATGCAAACAAAATATTTGAGCACATCATTTATTCCATCGAGCATTAATGACAGCCAAAACAAGTGCACATATGGGACCAAAATTAAATATACAGTTCTATAAAGAAGAAACTGCTAAAAACACAGTGGTCCTTTGCCAACAGATACAGCTCTATTTAGTCTCACGGGTCTGTTGCAACGAAACAAATGAGTGGCTGCTTCAATTGATGATGAATGACAGGAAAAGAGGTAATAAGGTTCTTCAATTTCCTGGCTGAAATGAACGCTATCTGTACTGTTATGAAATTCCAGACCAAAGTGAATGAGGAAAAGAGGCTGGCAGTGACAGTTCATCAGATTGATGAGGAAGTGTCTGTGGTACCACGCAGCGCATTCATCAAGAGTCCACACGGCCTGGTCCAGATGAACCGCAGCTTTGGTGGTAATATAGATTACTCTGCCACATGTTGTGTCTCATTACAGAGTGTGAACATTTGCAGCGGCATGCAACTGACCCTGAAGTGTTTCATTAAGAACGGCTACAATGTGGTATTTATTTTATGTAATCTCATATGTATTTCATGTCGATGAATTGTGAATTGTTTCCTCAGGTCTCTCTCACTCAGAGGCAGGAAAGCTTGACAGTTTCCTTCACCTCTCTGAGTCAAAGAATCTAAAGAAGAAATCCATCCTGGAGATGGCTGATTTGAACCCAGCCATCGACTTCCTGGATGTACTGAGCGATGACATTCCCAAAGGTGAAACGACAGAATTGCATGCAACCAGATATCAAAATTTTCAAGATTTGTTGCCAGTATTTCAGCACACAAACACACTGTTTTTGGTGTGTCTTGTAATCACTGAGCTCTAAGAGGTTTTGTAAGGACACTATGGCAAGTCAAACCAGTAGAGAAAGGGTCATCCGATTATAACACACACATATTTTGAGCCAGGTGGGTTCCAACTGCCTTGCTACATTATGACCAAATGAGCTGTGATTCAGCATTAATCATTATGTTGATTTATCTGACAAAGTCTAAGGAATTTCATCCAAGCAACTGAATCATTTTAACAGTAAAACGGTCGGTTAAGCAACCAGATAAACTTTTGAAATAAATTCCAAATCCTTGAGATGTCAACAGACCTTCCAGATGGGATAGGTTTTCTGGGAATATGTTCTCATCCAGATTCATGTGCAGGGGTCTCATAGCCTGAAAGATGCACCCATGTACAGACTGATTGCTCAGATTCGTAGGAGATGAAACTGAAACAGCTCAAATAATCACTGCAGGGTTTTTGCAAGATTAAAACCATTAATAAACAATGGAAAACTTCCATGATTGCCACATATTTCCCAGAGTGCATCAGTGTTATAAAACATGTTAAGGTAAAATTAGTCCTTACAGGCAGGAAGTGTTTCAATTTCACCTCATGTGCTTGATGTAGGTAATTTACTTTAGTTTGTCATTGTTGAAAAGATTAAATGACGAGTCGTTGAGGTTTGTGTGTTCGGATGCTGTTGGGAAGCTCCTGCTATAGTATTACATATGATAGGACACTGAAAACCATAATGTGAATTTAGAGTGTGTTAAGTTGTGAGGTCTGTTGTTTAGCTGGATGTAATCCAGACCACAGTGAATCTTGATAAAGTGAAGCTCTGGAGCTACAACTGTGAGTGCGTGAAAGAAAGAGGAAAATATTTAGTGCCCGTGTCCTGACATGCAACAGATGTCTGATTTAAGAGGGTTTACACGTGTATACTGTGCTTGTGTGTGTTCTTTGAGTTGATACGGACGTCAGCAGTGTCATCACTGCAGCAGACATTACACAGCTGTAATCATGCCACACTTGCTGCAGCTCTCGTAACAGCAGGGCCACTTCCTTTTGCTGAAATGAGAGAGTTAACATTTTAAAAAACGGGACACCGGGGAAAATGCGGTATGTTGTATCTTCACGAGAAGACAGGTGTTTTCCTCTGAGAGCCCAAGTTGGGCTCCCCCTCTTTTCCACAACAATCCTGGAAACAGTTTGCAGCTCGAGAATTATGGCTTCAGGTTTCCCTTCCCTGCAGTTACAACCTGGACATTATGTGTAGCATTACAAATACTGTGCCTAAATTCAAAGTCGCTTTTACTCGAATCATACTTTGCCGGATGAATCCAAATGCATAAAAGCGGTCACGCCACAATCTAATCTACTATAACTACCTCCCTTTTGTGTAAAGGAATCAATCAAATGGCTTTATTGTTTTTGTAGCAGCAGATCCAGTTCTTGTTTTTGAGTCTCAGGGTCTTGGGTTCATGGTCACACCCTAACATATTAAGAAACAGGTTTAGACTGACTACAGATATCAGAAACACAAACGGTTGATTTATTGGAGTGTTCCTTGGCTGCCTAAGCATGTGAAGAGTATAATCTTCTTGGAATAATTTCTAAAGATTACTGTTGTCTCTTTTTCAATTCAGCGTAGTCTGTGAACATGATGTGGCAGCATCCTGCAATAAACATCAATGTTCTCCGCAGGCAGGTGTTTATAAAAAGGTCATCAATAATGCAGACAATTAAACCGGTCCGTGAATTACTAGTTGGCTTTTAACTTTGATACACAGAGCTGAGAATTTTTATATAATCTTTTTTTTTTTTTTTTTGTAGGATCGTGGAGTCTTCAGTTTGAATGTGCCAGCAAAGTGTGTGTGATTCGTAGCCTGCTGTGGCCTGGCCGGACCTTCTACCACGTGCCAATGACACCGCAGCATGGATACATCTACATTGGTGATGGGACCAAGAATTTGGACCTTCCTTTCATGCTATAAACAGACATTTTAAACTTATTTCAAGCAACTAATTTCTCGTTCTCATCAACCCTCAAAACCAAAATGCAACATATAGCAGAATTGTTTTTGTCTGATCCAAAAAACTAATAAAAGAGGTAGAGTGATACAGTTTGCAACTACAAGCTTTTTGTTCCATTTAGTTCTCATGCAAAAAGCTTTTCCTATACAGTAAACACATGTTGAGAGGTGGAGTAAACAGACAGATTTTATTTGCACATCTGTGTTTCTTTGATTATACACAGTCAACATACCACCTACTTTGAAAATGTGACACTGACCCACTTGTTGCTATCTTTATGTTAAGTTGTCACTTCAAGGGCTTTTTGAATACCAACAGGGACAGAATAGATGGCTCTGGGTGGGGCTGAGCATGATTAATTGAAAGTATGACGCAGCTTAATAAACAAAAGGTACAATAAATACAGATGGATAAATCTTTTCCCAGGGCTGCATGTCAAAAGTCAGTGTAGATTGCAGATGTGGTTGAAAGACCGGGTTGAGTGAAAATCCACCAGAATCTGCTTCCTTGTGGTCCCACCGGCCTTCCTCCAGTTTCAGTGCTGATTTGTGTGGTTTTCTGTCCTTCAGTGTTTTGTGTAAACTGGTTTAACGCTGTAACGTACATTGTCCTTGAGTGCTGGGTGGCCAACGGGCATGCGATTCTTACACCACTTCAGTCCTTTTTTATAGATGGGTTTTACCGAGTCAATGGACCAGCGGGTCAGGTATCTGTACAATAAACAGCAGATACAATTTTAAGTTTGAGTTGCACTGGGACCTACTCATCCTGACCATTTATAGATAATGGTGAGAAACACACAGACATGTACACAAATGCATACACCACCTGTTGAGTTGTTGCTTTTTTGGGACGTGGCCCTCTGGAAGTTTGGGTTTGTGGTCAGGAAGCAGACCTTGAACAAGCAGGAAAGTCATTTCTATTAATGTAAGAAATTCTGCCATTATTCAGTAAAGCTGGTAAAGGAACAAAATAATAATTGGGTTCTATTAATGCTACATGTTAAATGTATAAGTAATTTGGAAGTACTTTTACTTGATTTCTCGCTGAGATGATGAGAAGATTGATACCAGTCCCATGTCTATACGTTCAGTATTAACTTCAACTAGGAGGCAATTCTTGACTTAGTATAAAGATTAATAGCAGGAGGAAACAGCTAGCCTGGCTCTGACCAGACTAAATCAACGTAAACACAGCAAGTTGTGGTTTTTTGACGATTTAAATGCTGAAACCTTTTTTTTTTTCTCCTGCAAGAAAGAAAATCTGAGTATTTCCCAAAATGCTGAACTATTCTTTATGCCTTTGTTTCATTACCACTTCATGTTTTCATCAGTTTGACAGCTGACAGTGTTTGAAATCAATGTAACCGAATTCATGACAGAGACAAAACTTTGCTTCAGTGCTTTAACCTGCAATAAATATGTGGTCTGTAGAGAAGTCTCCAAGCAGACGAGAATGGATAATTTTTTCATGTGTTGGCCCAGCTGTCACAACTTCTCACCATCTCGATAGTGTCGGATTCATTGCCTTTAAGTCTGTATGTGCCTTTTTGTCACCAATGAATTGCATTTTAATCATTTTAAAGTTGTAATTTTAACGTGTAAGAACAGAAAACAGTGTGAGGGAAATTTGAATTTGGAGAGAACAATACGACACAGAAATGGAGCAGGCAGTAGTACAGACCTGCTCTGTGAGCCATCTGCACACATATGGCAATCTTGCGATGCTCCTCTAGACAGAGACCAGTTATTCTCCTGGGCAACATCCCTCCATCTGACTTGATGAACTGACTGAGCAGTAAGACATCCTGGAGGGGAAAAACAAAGAAAGAACATCATGCACTTTAAACGGCTGACACACTTATCAAAATGTCTCATTTGGTCATTACAAGCTGTGAGATGCATTTACCGTGTAGTTGTATTTATGCTGCAGGTTCCATCTGTAAATGGGGCACTTGGCTGCAGGGTTTGGCGGCTGTGGTCCCGCTGGTATTTCCAATATTTGTCCTTCAATCTGATATGTTACATTACTACAGTTAGTCCACAATACACTATGGTAGCTTCCTTATAAAGGCTTAGTATAGTGACTCCTATATTTGAATTATAAGACCTTCACCCCCACTTTGCTATATAACTGTTGTTTGTAGAGGCGTGCCACTGCAGGTCAAAGGAATTGCTCTTTGTTGCATCTCCTCACATTTGAGAAAGCCTCTCCTTGTGGAAACAAAGTGGATCTTACACTTCTAGGCTCTTTGTTGCTCTTGTGACTTTAATGACCTAATCTTGACCCAAAGCTGACACTTTTCAAATGTAATCGATCTGTTAAGTTGCACAACATTTGGATATATGGTCAACATCATTGCATTTTTCCAACCTGAGAGGCCCTGCTTACAGTTAAGATACATTGTGTAAACAGTGCAAACCATGTTTTAGTTATATTAAGTGTTTCAACCTGGCATTTACATCCTCTTATACGGTCCTTAAACATCTCAACAAACTGTGAGGCATCAGCAACTACAAATTATTGATCTTATATGAACAGCATCTACAACAAATGAGCTTTTCTTCAGAAATTAGCATGTTAGTAGTACTAAGTAGTTATCTTCAGTCAAAGCTTTGGACTAGATTTCATGATACTTCAGGCATCTCTGCATACCAAAGTCTGGGGATTTTTAAATTCATTTAACTCTCTAATTGTTTATGCCGACTTATTACCAACGAAACTCTGGAGATCTTCCTCAGTCTCTATGAGTGAAGTGTTTAGAGACAGACTTGTGAGTCTGTGTCTATTAGACAACAGAACAAATCACGGGGTACTTATAACTAATGAAACTGATAGGAACTAAATGTCTAATAATGAAAACAACTCATCATGTCATTATCAGTTTCACATCAGTCTGGTTGTACTTACAGTCGTTGTTTTCCCCTTTTGATTCTCCACAACTGTAAAACAGATGTTGTATAACATTAGGTCTTAATCATGAACACAAACATTGCAGTTACTTATTTAATACTGCAATCCTGACCTTTGAAACGGCCACCACAATCTTTGAAAGACATGTCCAGAGATGGTGGTGGCAGTAAATACAATCAGTGGTAGTGCTTTGATTAGTACAGTAACCGTCTGATCTCCTGTCAAGCTAAATCATAATTCATAACAAACAGGGCCTACATACAGCAATCAAGACACACCATGTGCTTAGGTGACAACTGCTTCCTTTTTTTAAAGTGTCCTTCCACTCAAAATACATTTTTCTTCCTGTTAATTCAGTTGGATGTTTATTATCACTGTGCAGAGTTTGACACTTGAAGGCTGTTTTTACATCCATCTGCTGAAGGTGGAAAGTTTTAGTTTAAAGGACCCTGTGAGCATCGTTTGTGACATCACAATTGGTTTGTAACCAATCGTGATGCAGCATTCAATTCACATTTGAGTGTGATGTAGAAACATAGCCTGGGTATACCCATGCTCTCATTCCAGCGAGATTCTACTTCGCTCAGAAAGTTAGCATGGCCACCAAGACAAAATTTTCGCCTGATATAGGGAACCAATCACAGAACAGGGAGGCGGGCTCAAGATGATGACGACCGTAGAGCGACTCTGTTTACATCCATAGCAGCCACGTAGGAGCAGCAACTGTTCGAAGCAGCAATAGAGTGTGTGCTAAATAAATTGGAAGGCAAGTTCACTTACATGATTTTCCCTTCATAAAAAGGATGTGTTCACGCTGCTCCCTACAGGCTCTGAATATATCATTGTGTATCTTTGATATGATTGGCTGTAAATTTGTCCAGTAGCGTAAAGAAGCATTTGATCGACATTCGTTGATCCCGCCTCAAATACGAGGAAATGAACGACTCCTCGCCAGACCCTACCTCAATCTCACATGAGTTTGAGACGCGGTCTGGTGTTAGCCAGGCTAGTAGAAACATTTATTACACACACAATCAGAATGTACTTTACAGTGAAATATAAGACATTTTGTGTCCGGTTAAATTTTTTGAAATTTAAATTATTTGCATATTTATACATTATGAGTTTTTAATGAGGAAAATATGTTATATTAAGGATTCCACAGTGCTATAAACTACATTCACCCGACACACACAGACACATATCCATACGGTGATGCCAGAGGCTGTTGTGCAAAGTGCCAAACTGCTCTTCAGGAGGAGCTAAACATTCACAAACTGATTGCACAGTCTTGGGGCGCAATTTGGGGTTCAGTATCTTGCCCAAGCGCACTTTGACATGTGGTCTGGAGGAGCCAGGAATCCAACCGCTGATAATCTGACCCACAGCTGCCCAATTGTAATGAGATAACTGAGCTTGTTTTGTAAAATATCAGTTTAGTGTTTTATATACATCTTACAACATGTCTAGAGGGGACATGTAAGCATTACTGACTTGTGAAATGTCACATGTATACATTTTGTTTGACAAAAAATAGAATAAAAATGGTGCACTGTGTGCACAATAGTACAGATACCAACCTACATGTATGACACATTTAAAGATGAGTGGGACTGATAAAACAGAACACTACACAGATTTTGACAAAATTGACTTACAAGAGCTGAAGTTATACAACATTTGAACTAGAATCTCACTGTACTCCTACACAGATGCCGCCTTGATGTTCACAATAGCTTTTGCAATAACTTTTGACCTTTTCTAAACTAAACAACAATTTGTAGCTCAAAGCATTTGGTAAGCATGGTCACATGGTATGTATATACACGTGTATATAAAGAGAGATGCATGAAGAGACAGTTTCACACGGTTTTGTTCGGATTGTATTTGTTTTTTGTAATGTTTATATTGTTATAATTGGGGTGGGGTGCTGCCATTGCATATGTGTATGCATGTATGTGAGAGCATGTGTATACGTTAATGATCTTAACGTGTTGTCCCAACTAATGAGAATCCAAACAAACAACAAACCAAGTAGTCGACAGGTTAATCGATAATGAAAATGATAGTTTGCTGAAAGAGGAGACGTTTTGTAATATTGGAAAGTGAATCACCCTGACCTCATTCAGAAAGTAACATGTTTGTGTTCAAGCGACATTTTAAGAACAAGTGTGAACTGAGACTGACTAATAAAAGTACTCAAATCTCAAGATATTCTATGACATAAAATATTTACACTGAAATGCTTCAATCAATGGAGTGACGTGATGTTAACATGCTGACGTTAGCTAGTTAGCTCAACTGGGCTAATATGGCATCGTTTGAATAAAAGTCTCACCTTGGCGGATTCCTCTGCTCTGAATGGCAAAAGCTGACAACTGGGGGACGTTTATCCTCTGCAGAGCACTCACGTTGCTGCCAGTGACACCAAGTTTTAAACCTGCAAAAGAGGTCCAGACAGACCTCAATACACCGGTGGCTGCCATGTTTACTCCTTGACCTTCGTCTTCGTCTCTTCCTGTTTGATAATCTCGCGAGAGTGAAAACCAGCGACACCCTCGGTGAAGACTTTTCATTACATCCACAAGAAAGTAGACTACACCAGGGTTATTATAGTATGAAATTTGAATTTGTTTTAATCAGGGACCGAGCCGGACGGCAATGACCCTATTGTTTTTTTCCCCAGTTTAGTTTTAGTTAGTTTAACAAGTGATTCAATTGTTTTTAGCTTTAGTTGTATTTTCAGGAATTAACTAGTTTAGTTTAGTTTTTATTTAGTTTTAGTCTTAAATTTTAGTTTTTCAGGTACTTGGAGGAAAGCCTTGATTTGTAGAAGCTGAAAAGGATGAAAGAATACATGACACCAAATATGGTTTATCAACTCATTGTTTATTAAAGGCATTATATTGTGTAAAGTCATTTTATTATTTTATTCTTTAACCATTAATGATACTTTTTCATTGTTCATTGTAATTTTTACTTTGTTTTCTTTTTGTTAAAAACTATCATTTTTATTTTCATTTCAGTTAACTAATAATAACCCTGGACTACACAAGTACACAAATCCATTTAAATTACCAGCGTGTCTGTGGATGAACTTTATGTTTTATTAAATTTATGTATTCTGGCTTTAAAAATAAAAAACTATTGCATGGCCAAGAGGAAATTCCTTCTCAAGACCAGATGAGTTTATTTATAGCTACATATAAATGGATGACACACAAAGTCAAGATCTAAATCTGATTAATCTACAATCACCAACAAAAAAGTGTTAAAGCACAATATCTCACAAAATTAAACACAAGACGGGAAAAAAATGTGGATCCTATCTAAGGGACAAATTCTGAGAAAAAGTGACAGTGGCATCCAGACAGACCTAGAGATAGATTTTTTTGAAGGCCACAAGAGATTCAATATAAAAAAAACTATCAATGCTCATAGCACATGTCCATGTTATTGTCTGCAAGCAGGATTTACATGTGTATAACGTGTATAATAAACTCCAGTATGTACCATTGAGGTATTTTCATTTTCCTGTTGCTTTTGTTTAGATGCTCAAAGTTCATAAAAGAGACAGGGTCACATATGTCAGTCGTCTCTATTCATGCTGAGAGGCACTGAGCACAGCGGTGTAGGAACATGCCAAACTTTTTTGTTGCAGAAACCAGAGGGTACAGGTAGATTCTTCAGGGGCAGATAAAGCAACTTGGAGAAGATAAAGAGTTTGATGTTTGATAGTGTTATCATGAAGAACACTATGGCATTGTCCCAATTGCTATGTTTTTGTTTGCTGTTTTTCAGGATTTATCTCATGGCTTCATCTGCTTGCCTAAAGGAAGCAAAGCAGGCTACATTGCACTTACAGAAGCCCTTACTGAGTAAACTTGCTGAACTTAGTCTTGTGCCAATATGAGCTGTATGATAAATCCTGGCGCAGCCTTCATGAAACTTAACCTTCTTTTGCAGGATCGCCTACAATTGCAAAATTTTATGGTGAGGATTATTGCCCCCTTGTGTGGTTTGCTAAGTTATAATTATTAGATATTTTTTGCAAACAAGTTTCCTTTTGTTCACAGGGCAAGTCTCAATTTTCCAAAGGAAAAAACGAAAAAGTATCATCTGAAAGTTACAACATTTGTTTGACCTTGAGCTTCAGTGAGCATGTAGCACTTTCTCTGTTGATATACTTCATTGTTTCCACAGACATGTGAGTTCTTCTTAGAGTGGTGAAAATAGCACAACAATAAACTAATTTATGACAGAAAGCTGGTTATGAATTTCTTTTAAACATCAAATACTTCAAGAAATGCAGAAAATACTGCAAATTGTAGACATAAATAATATACAATGGTATTAAAACTGCTCTTAATAATATTTTTAATAATGACAATGGATGAAACGATATGTGAAAGAGGTAGCCGGTAGTGAAGAACCCATAGATAATTATCTCTCAACTCCCCTCAGCTCTACAGAGCATTGTAGGGTCTTTTTACTCATTGTTTTGGTTTTATAGACATATTTTTGTATTTTGGCTCAGTCTCATTACTCTCATCAGCATAGTTCTCAGCTGCAGTAGCCAGCACTGTTAAAGCACGGACAAACCTACTGTATATCTGGCATACAAAGTGGAGTATTGTGCAGCTAAAGAGCCAGATATGTCTCAACAGTTAGTAGAGCAAAAACTGAGCTAAACGGGGAATGAATATTTGACTTAACTTGGACTGCTTCTGCTGGATATGTAAATGAGCAACTGTTTACTAAGACGTTGGTCATATCACTTTTAAATGTGATGATATGTCAGTGTTGTGTTTACAGGCTTGTTTCTTCCCAAGTGGCCAAAAAAAGAAGAAATTAAAACAGGTCTGAATTTAATAGATCATCCCTAAGATTAAAATTCATGCATGTATTGTGAGCCAGGTATAAAAAAAATCATTAAAGTGATAGTAATTTGAACAAAGTCAGACTGTGGCAGCTCCTTTAATACCAATGGTCACCTCATAAGTCACATGACCATCTGAAGACAGCCTTTTAGTAAAAAGGACTGCAGTTGACTTGGAACCATGTGGTTGTGAGAATGCCGCTGCAGGCGTCATGGCAACATGCAGAAGGAGGAAGTTAAGAACAGGGGCAGCCATGGTGGGAAACTAATGTGGGCACTGTTGCACAAATCAGCACAGCATGAGATACCCCTGTGCCACATAAAAAGATCACTCAGAGCCTATATTAGTCATCTGTTACGTTTTGTGTAGTCTACACAATTCTTTCATTTAAAACAGACGGAGTGGCTTGGATTCAGTCAGGGGACTGATTTTAATGCAGAGCAGTGATCCTGATGGAAACAAGTCAACTGTCTCCTCATTCTCCTCAGAACTCCCCCCCTGTTTTAATTGACTTACTTGTTGCCAGCCACCAGGAGTGACCCTTTAAAAGGTCAAACAAACACAACTCAACCGAGGAGACTGGACCTCAGCACCAAAGGAAAACAAAAACAGCATCCTGGCGAGTAGAAAACTGCAAAGAGAGTAAAAAATGTTTTCAAACATTTGAAGAGGACTACTCGGGAGCCAATGAGCTATTGTATCACAGGGAGTGCCATCTGCATGAAAAATGGATTCAGAGGCTTTCCTGTCATACATAAAGTGCATTTGAGAGAGACGGATGCAGGGGAGCATGTGTTCATGTTTGTGTGCGTATTTAGGGGTATGACTGAATGAGTGTGTGTATGTGTGAGAAAGAGGACAGAAGCGGGCACTCACAGAAGGCCAAGTGAGGGGAAAACAGGGATAAGAGCCTCTTCAAAGAGCAGCAAATGTGTTGAGGAAGCCAGTGCCATCTAGCACGTACATCCGAATATGTAAGGGAAGGTGGGGGGAAGGAGGACTTGTTGGTACTTGAATAAATAAAGATTTCTGTCACTTGCACAGAAGCTTTACCCAACATCAAATAAGCAGAGGAGTCGATGGACGCGTATTGACATTGATCGTCACTGTGGACCTTGATCTCCACTCCCTGGTCAATGAAACCAGCGTCTCTGTTTCCAGTTGTCTGCTTTGGGAAGCTTCTTCCCTCTCACCTCACTCTGCAAGCAGTGGGGGCCTTTAACCAAACCCTATTCCCTCGAAATAGGCTAATTGTGTTCAGTTGACTTCCTTGGATGCAACAGCCCTTACAAGTTAATCATCCAGGAAAGCCTCTTAGTGACAGCTATGCCTTAATTGCATACCAGACTGTGCCCATCAATCTGGATGGCAGCAAATCCACACATTCCATCTGCATGGGAATGAGATATTCTGTCGAAAACGTTCTCAATGGGAGAAATCTTGATCTAAGGAAGTATGAAAGCTACGCCACAACAGTCAGATTGTGTAATTCAGTGATTTTGATTAGAGGTACCACCCCAAATTCAACTATTCAGATCCCATGGTTTAGTTATAATGACCCTGTTGCAGGTCTTTTTGTGTTTAGGCTCTTGAGCAGAAGCTATCACCAGGGGCCCTTCAGTGTTCACCAAAACATTAAAGGCAAAACAAACTGACCAGTGTGACAATAAAGAGGGGAATGCAGCGGGGTGGGATGGATTTGTTTTTGTGTGATGTGACCGTGCCCGCTCGTCTTCGCTCCAGTCTCAGCTCATCTGCTCATTCCCTGTTGCGTTTTAACAGTTTGTCCAGGGAAGCGGGGTGAAAACGGTAACCTTTTCCACACAGCAATAACTCCCCACCATGACATCGAACCAACATTGCCTCAGCGTCCCTCGGCGCTCGCTGTGAAAATGTCAGACAAGCTCTTTTCATCTGAGGGAAATCCTATCTGATTTACTCTCCCCCTTCTTCCTCAGCTGAGGCGCCTGTTTGTACAGGGCCATGTTTCATTTAAATATCAAAGCCTATGAGGAGGAGAGACACTTTAAATGCCATTTTTTGGTCTCGTCTCAAGGAATGTGACTGCTTAAGTGTCCTTGACGAAGGGACCTGATCACCGAGACAATGCCTCCTTTGTGGCGGCAGGGTGACGGTAATCTCTATCTACTCTCTGCTCCATGGATGAGACGATCACAGAAGAAGGCCATTTGCATCTCAGTGTGCAGCTCTTTTAGGCTCCACAGTTAAGATGGCATTTGAGGGATTGTTCACATTTTTGGCCATGAACCCAAGGAACCACGATAGTGAACATGCCCCTGTGGCGACTTATTTGTATTTAACACACTGCATTCACAATAGCTGTTGCCGAACCATCTGTTGAAGAGAGAAAAAGACAGTTTTAGAAGTAATTGTCTTTTGTGTAATGAACTGGAGTCAAGGCAGCGCTCTGGCAGAACTTCACCTAACAAGGTCACACTACTGTACAGTTTCGTTGCTTATCAGAACATTCCCAGGTAACATTATCTAACATGAGCAAATTCTGAAGTTTTGATGCTGACTTAACCTGTGAATAGAAACTCTTGTGCAGAAGGGTTATATATATTTTATATTTGCTATTAGTTGTTACAACTTTTTATATTTGCTGAGGCAACATTCATGTTACACATACTAGGATGTTTTCTCCTACAGAATATAGTGAGAACACCAGATTTCTGGCCCCTTTTTTATGGGAACCACACCTGGCTGGTAAAGAAACCCGGTGTCACATAAGGTCAAAACAGCATTTTTCTTCACCCTCATTAGTCTGTCCCCTTTTCTCTGACTGAAACTGCATGAAATGTATTGAATAGTATAGAATGTACAGAAAGCTGGTGGAGCCCAGCAGGGGGCAGCGGTGATTGTCAGGCGCAGCTTCACTCCACTGATACTGTTTAATTACCTTCCCACTTTGGTAGTCGGTTGCCCTGCAGCAGTCAGTCAGTCAGCAGGACCTTGAGGATTAAATATTAAAACACATTCAACTGGATTATGTCACATATGTGTCACACAGACATATATTTCACTACTGCTAAGCCATTAGCATTATTTTATTTAATAGGGCAGAAAAAGTAGCACTCATTTAAATAATCCTTTATTAGGTTGTTTCATGTTTAACAGATTTAAAACAAGCATGCTTTATGGCAAGATGAAGGACTGCAACTGCAAACTACTTCAATAAAAACAGAGAAAGTAAGTAACTTCTGCAGCTGAGTGATGTGAACCCCCTCTTCCACCATCAAGACATGTTACGTGGGCTCCCCAATGGGGAACATTATCTTTGTCTCTTGTTCTCTTCCCTTCCCAGTTGGGGGTCATTCATGGTAACAACTTGAGACCGTCTTTTTTTCTCATTTTTACTACCTCCTTTTTTGTTGTATTTTTAACACCATGTTCAATCCATCTTGTGAATGTAAAAAGGTGTACTTGGTGTGTCTATGCATGTGTGTGTCTGTGAGCACAGTTGGCTTGCCATGGTGAGAAGAGGTAGTAGTACAGTGAACGGCAATCAGTCAAGAGTTTCTCCGGTCTTTATGCATCAGGCTTAATTAAGAGACTTTCACTCGCACAAAGAGACATGATGCAACAAAAGAGTGGACGCTGAAAAGAAGCAAACCTGAAGTCTTTCCATTTCCCATTCACTCTTGTGTATAAGGACCGGTCAGTCAAACACAAGGCAAACTCTTCAGTAAAATTCCATCGCTGACAAACACAGAACCAGGAACAGTAATGAAGGAAGACCTACTTTTTTTCAAGAAGTGCTTTATCATCAAGTGAAAGCACTCTCATATGTTTAATTTTTTCCATTCACACCAAATAATAACATTTAAAGGTTAAACTACATGCTTTCATGCACCCACTTTATGCACATGTGTTCATTAACCAGCATGGTTTATGGACAAATGTTACAACTCAACAGGTGCCATGTTTCAGCTTTCAGGAAACACTCACTTACTACATGTTTGGACAAGACGTGAAGCAAATTTTAGAGGTAACTGCATTAAAAGGAAAAACACAATACAAATTCAATAACTTGAGCAAAAATATTAATGTGTATCCTGGATTTTTATGAATCTGCTTCATAAATATACAGAAACATGAGGAAAAAGAAGAATGATTGGAGGGAAATAACTACTGAATATTTACAGTGGACATGATGTCATATAGTTGAGAGAAGATAGCTTGAAACAAGTGTTAAATTTGTTTCTACATTTAAAAACTGTTTGGCTAGTCTTTCCTTTTGTTAGTTTTAGAAATTTCGTTTGAAAACATTGTTTTTTGCAGTTCTTCATTTGTCACCTTCCTCTAGAGTAGCCTACAAGTGAACAAGCTAACAAGGATACCGAAAATCTTGTGAAGTGATACCTGGGGCTAAGTTAGTAACATTAGCCATCATGTGCTACAAGACCAAGTAAGGCCAAAGCATCAAATTACCAGCGTAGGCTATTAAATTGGGTTAGCAGTACATAGTTAGATAGCCTCACTTCGCGCTTGCTTTGATAAAACACTATGCTCAGATGCACTGGCAATGTAACCTGTGTCTAAACAAACTCTGTGTGTGTCCTATTTGAATAATACTGCATGCAGTAAATTGATATTAGACAAAGCTTGCTATTTTTTTATCCCTTTGTTATGCAGAAGTGTCAATCAAGATCCTTTATTTTTCACTTCCAGCCACAACACCCACATTTTCGTAGGTGTCATGGATGAGCTTTGGGTGGAGGCGTTTGTCTCAAAAATTTCCAAACTTTCCACCAGATGTTTCATATTATTGAAATAAATCTGTGAATACTGTATATTTGGTTTTGGTGTTGGATTGTTCTGTGGGTTTTTCTACTGGCGCTGGTTCTGCAGACCAAATCGTCCTCAACACCTCAGCGTGTTGCCACCTTAGGTCGTCTTTTGCGAACATAATATAACATTAATCCATTTGAGACATAGCAAACATGTCAGAGATGGTTCTACTTTAGGTTTGAGTACTTTTTATAACATTACTATATAGTATTTTATTATTGATCATCCTCTACTTCCTGGAGAAGTGAGAGATAAACCAAAGAGTTTGGTAGTTGGATTTATATGGTTGTACTAAAAAGCGTTAAACATCCGGCAGACTGAGAAATTAATTCCCATAAAGGAAAGACAAGCAAGAAATACCCTCCAAGGAAAGCTTGGAGGCGAAACAAGTCAATGTTATTATTAATAAATCCCCAACAGCTCACAAGAGTTGATGATGAAAGAAATCTTCAGGATTTCACTTGCTGAAGATTTGTAAATATATACACAGTACTCTTATCAGAGAGCTTAAAGGACAATGTCGACTCTGTAAAATATTGTTAAAGCCTAATTAGATTTGATTGGATCACACATCTTGCCCTCAACCCACACTGTTTGGCTGATGGGACCCAGAAGAGTAGACTTCCTTTCCCCCTGCTGAAATGCTTGTTTAAAAAACCTGTCCAACTGGCAGGAGCCCACTTACAAATGTGGGATGTTTTCTCTTTGTTGTGGTAAGCACAATGATCCCAAGCTCCGGGAGCTCACAAGGGACCTTCATGGGCTGTGATGGCGGAAAGAAAGAAAAGGATTAAAGCGGACAGTGAACAGCAAGGAGACACAGAAACACAGTGAAGTACAGGGAAGAATAAAACATACAAAGTCCTCTCAGCTGATTTAAACCTCTTTATGCCTGATAAACACCCTGTTGTGAAGGTTTCCCCATATGGGGAAAAAAATAACCACAAAAGCATCAAAGACTCTGGTCCCTCATGTTCCCCACATTTGATCAGTGTGTCGTGTGCTCTTTCATGTTTTTGACCTCACAGCTGTTTGAAAGATGGAAAACCTTCTACCTGGGTTTTTCCAGTAAGGATAACCAGGGTAATATTTTCAAAACTTTTGTAAAACCAGCCTCAGAGAAAATAGAGCAATTCAAATAAATATACTAAATAAATCATACCTTGCACTGTAGAAATAATCATCATAGCTCTCGCTGTGATTTTTGTCAGTGGAAATGTGTTTCTGGGTTTGGACGATGGCTGACATATAATCTTAGTCTGACTTCATGTTCTGTGTTTAAGGCCTTTACCAAAAATTGCTTTTGTGGTTCATCTGGATCATGTCAGTGTTTCACTCCCTACACAGACAAAGAGAAGTGTTTCCATTTTTAAAATGAGATAGCTCTTTAGAGTATCTCACACCCATCTCCAGAGATAACTGTATTTTGACAGATTCATATATCTTAACCAAAAACTTATTGTACAGCACAAAAACATTTTGTCATTAATATTTCCCTGCAGTAAATAATGGTCAGCGATGGGGTTGAACTTGTTTTCATCCTCCTGCACCACATGCTAATAGTTTATCAGCATATAATATGGAAAGTACAGTATGCTTTCCATGATACTGATTGAGGAACTGTTTTTGCATTGACCACTCCACATGTTACATGTTAAGGAGATCAATCTGTTGTTTGTGTAAGTTTTCTGTAGAATTCAATCACCACTGGAGCTTATTGACTTACTGATCCTCAGGAAAACTGCAGATATTTGATCTGAGGAGGATCTCTATGAAAGTTCAAAAAGAACTTGTGTCTCGGCTCCATGCAGAGCCAAAAATTAAATGAAAGATGCACAGAGGCAATGTCTCTAATGGATATTAGTGATAGTAACCACACACTGTTGCTGTTTGTGGTTGTATGGACATCTTAAAGCTCTGATTCCTGAAGTGCATATATACAGTTTCCTTGGCAAAAATATCAGAATAAGTTGGTTAAACCATTCAATATCATATGTATGAATTACCTAAATCCGAGCTCTCAAAGGACTTGAGCATAACCCTGCTTTGCACTTATAGCATATGCTCAGTCCAGCAGACTCTTCAAACAGCACTGAATAATCATCCACCTAAATTTGACAGTATGATCACTACCTGGTCCTCATGTGTCCCGGTCCGAAAAGCTCCATCCCTGCAGCAGAAATGTGGCTCTGATTACAAGCTGTATGTTGAACGAGTTGCAGGGTAAACCTTGGGAGGCACAGTAATGTGAAACAGATATTCTATATCTATAACACAATAGCCCACACTTACAAGGAAGACATACCTTTGTCATCATCCAGAAAATCATGTTAAACTCTCTGCTCTGGGCGGCAAACACCGCTGTTCAAATCCAGATAGCAGACAACAGTCTCTGAGGACACAGACAGCATTACCTGCTGCCTGCAGAATGGGATCCTTTTCCCTGAAGTAATATCTACTTAGCCCGAGGCAGCAGAGCATTCAATGACAGGAGGTATAGAGTTTGCATGCCACTAGTAATAGGATAGTCCAACATCATTAAACTCATGCACTGTCAAAATATTTGCAACTTTATTACAAGTAAGTGAAGGTTCTGCAGTAACCTTGGTTGGCTTTACTGTTTTTAACTACAAACATTTGATCAGTTTGGGCGCTTGATCGTGTGTGAAAAGTAGTTCTACTTTCGAAAAGTTCTCCTGTGGAATAAAAAAGCAGCTAAACCATAATATATTTATAATACATAAGACTGTCACCACCTTCATTGTGCATATCAGTATTTTTTTTTTATCAAGAGTATTTATCTCACTATTATAAATCTGAACTTATCTGGGGGGAGTTATCTCCTTGAGCTTGTATTTTATATTTTTATATTTTAATTAAAGATTGGATATACTGTATCAAATAGATTGAGCTGATTGTGTTTTTTTTTATTGTTTTTGTTTGTACTCACAGATAAATATGAACACTCTTTAATCTTTTTCCATGAATCCATTTGAGGCAGGCATCATCATATTGGTCTGTAAATTAATAACACTTGAAATGACCTGACTTCCTCCTACTCTTTGCAATTTTAATGAATATGCGTTCAGATGTAAAACATCTGCCTCACTCTGCTTTTGGTCACACTCAGTCTCACTCCAATATCTGACAGGCCGTGTTCGACGTCTTAATGTGTTTCTGCAGAGCATTCAACAGAAAGCTGTCTATCTGGGCGCTAATTCTGCTCAACAAGACACAGGCAACCTCTAACCTGACCATATACAGTATATGAAACTGGTCCCTAAACATTTCTCTGGGACTTTTGCCAGATTGCAATCACATTGACTGCCAATCAAACCAAAGACCCCAGGGGTCTGCATTTTGAAAGGAGTGTTTGTGTTATCTTCAAATACATTTTCTTTAGACATACTGAAACATAACAGCTTGTTTTATCAGTCTGAAGTTTTACAATGGCCAAAATCCTTGTAATGTGTTTATATAGCTCATACAATGGCCTGTTTGAAGCACAACAGTTATCTACTGTCCCACACACGGGTATAATTTTCTTACCTCATTCTCGGGATATGGCTGAATCCCAGCAGTGAACTGAAGGATAATGAAAATCACAATAACCTATATCCCAACTGATTTATTAAGACGTACACGCAAGAATGTTTAGGTTGTAGCTATATTAAATAGGTTTGGGACCTAGTAAACGACCTCAGGGCCCATGTCCAGGGACCACACTTTCAAAACCAGCTTTTAAACATGGAAGTAAAATTGTCTTTGTCATCCTCTACAGGTACAATAAATTGCATTATTAAAGACATGAATGCAGAGCAAGAGCCTTACTGTTGTCCCGACAGAGAGCCAGTGTTGGTCTGTGATCTTTGCATCCTGGCAGGGGATCCTTGTGAATCTGCTCCAAGCAAAGTATGCCTCTCTGGACTGGGGCCCTGCTGGAAATTAAATTACCTCTTTTTCATAGTGACAAGGTACTCACATTTTAAAAAACCCAGAAAGAATAATATTAATGTTGAGATAGCCAAAGATAATGTTGATGAATAGACACGCTCCCTTTGGCTGTTGTAGCTGTGTGTTTAGTTAAACACCAGTATGCTCGCTGAAACATAGGAAGAAAATATTTTGTCTGTGTGGCATAGAACGGAAAATAAAGTTTTCACGGATGTTGCTCTAACTTCATGCCTGTTGCATATGCAGTCGTGAATGCTTGACCTTTTTAAATCGTGCAACTCTATCCACAAAACACATGTACTATGAATTAAATGTGCAACTCAGCCTAAGGTTTCCATGTTGTATCTTAATTTGCATCATCAAAGTTATTTATTGTTATTTTACCATAAATTGATTGGTTTGCTGAGGAGCCAGCACATGTTTTCAGTCACACTAGTGGCGTGGTTCTAAGGATGGCAATGACGGTCTCTCAGTCTATTAGTCCACGTTAATCCAGACAAAAACCTCTCGACAACTACTAGATTGTCATCATATTCGGTACAGACATTCATGGTCCTCAGAGGATGAATTCTAATGACTTAGGTGATCCCCCTTTCTTTGTCTCCAGCACCATCATGAGGTTTTACACTTGAGGTTCAGTGTGAAATATTTTGATAACTACTGGATGAACTGATTGAATGTACCGTATCTGTAGCTTTTTCTTTCTAATTATTTTTTATCTAGCCATCATCAGGTGTAAAATTTGATATGCCTAATACCTTGGTTATACCAAATAACCAATCACATTTCATCACTTCACATCACTGTCAGCTGTACTTTGGGTTTAGTGTTAATTAACAACAACAGTAGCATGCTAACACATTAAACTAAGATGGGGAAGATGATAAACATTTTAGTATTTTCACTGTGAGTATGTTCGCAGGCTGAAATTAACATTTAGCCATAATCACAGCTGTCCTTAAGTAGCCCATGTAGTCTGTGGACATGTTGCTATGGTGTTTGTATGTACAAAATACAGCGAAATGTGTTTTTATCAACTGGGGGGGGGGGGGTGCAAAGTTGCTCCGCCAATAAGAAGTAGTCACAGAGCCGGATGACTGACACTGTTGTTAGCAGCTGTGGCCGAGCAAGTTAGAGAGTGAATGAAGAGAGAGAGAGCGTTGGCAACAAAAAAAGCCAGTGAATCAGATCAATAAAACATTATATTATGATTGTTTCACAGTGGTTACATTCAACAGCACAAATAAACATTCCCACACACTTCCACTCAACACTGCAGCTGTCCTCCTCAAGCCACTGAATCCAAAACACTGGTGTTCTGTGTACACATGGCAGCATCATTATCCTGGCTTTGGTTGATCAAGTGTAAAAAAGCAAAAGCTTAATGAGAAAGCAGCCCACAGACCAACTATTTATTCAATTAAAATGTGCCTTCAGGATATATATCATTATTGGGATATGAAACGCCCTATATCGGGGTATGAGATTTTGGTCATATTGCCCAGCCCTAGTCTGAGATTAGTTTCATGTTTGCTGTTTTCTGTTTGAGAAGTTTGAGTGCACATCTCCGTCCCACCGACGTCTTTTTCAGTTGTGACTGCCAGCAGTGTGTTTCACTCAAAGAAATAAACATATTTAAGTATTTAAGTTATAATTTTGGTGGTAAATACTAAATAACACTTATAGTTGTGACAATCTTAATCATACTTTTCATCCTGTGGCAGTTTTTTCTGTCTCCAGCTGGCACAGAAAATGATGTGCTCAGTCTTAAACTTGCCTACAAACTTCTCATTTTCTCTGTTAGTGTTCCAAATTGGGAAACAGCCATCAGTGAGCACAAAAATGACCTATTTCAATTGCTGAAAGAAAAAAACTGGGTCTGGGATCTGGATCCAGACTAATATTTGGATAAATGGTGAAACATCTTCAATAACAACAAAAGTGCAGTCACTGCATCAATTTACTCCAGAAATCCAACCATTCCAGCGATACCTTCTAGGATTGGCTTTCCAAACAAAACACTGGACACTTACTTCAATAAAGTTACAATTTGTCTCATTAATCCAACGCACAGTTAAACTGCATAAGACTTAAAAGTGACCCTTGATTTAACTCTTTTTCTCTCTTACGTCCATATCATTTTTATTTACTGTTCATACTGTACACAGCTCTTGGAAGGCTTCTACTGTCAAGCGTTTAGTGTGCAGGAAGCATTACAAATTGTATGAGTGATATCCTGATCTCCTGGCCAGGAAGCATTAGCAGAGTAATTCGCTTTCATCATCATGGAGTCATTTGGAGATGTTGAAACCACATCAATGCAACCACATCTAGTTATCCTGGAGCTACATAGAGTTTTCAGTTTTTATGTCCAGACATTCAAGCCAGTTAAAGACCAATTAAACCAGATAATGTCTCAGTTGTCCTGTCAGAGGCTAATTTTTCTTTGATTTTTGTTGTAATTTTCCCTGCTTTCCATTGACATTACAAGCTATTACACTGGGAACTGTTGGAAACCATGCCTAACACTGTCTCTGAACAACATAACCTAAAAAGGATGCCACATAAGTCATGTCTTCAGCAGAATGAGAAAAATGTTCTTTCATGTCGTTCCTTGACTGTGTCAGAAGCAATACTATTGAGTGTTTCAGCTGTTTGTTTGTGTTGCTCAGGGGGCCGGAGTCTGCTTTGGCTGAAAACCCTTGACAATGACATATATGAAGAGGAATCTTCAAAGTCAACGCTCTCCTCTCTCTTTGTGCTCTCCATGCCATTCATTCTTTTCCTCTCAGATATCCCTGAACGAATGACAGACAGGATGGATGACCCTTAACCAGAGCAGCTACTGGGGTATCCAGTTGTCTTCCCGCTCCATCTGTTAATCAACACACCATAACAAATCCAGCCACAACCGGACGGAACATAATCCACACATTGACATCCCAACAACCCTAACAAACAAGGCCCGAACAATGATAAATGAAGTCGTCTCTAAAAACCGACTAAACATGCTCTAGGTCTCACTCAATTTAGCTTAGTAGACTATATTTTTAAAGAACACTTTTGATTATGTTTGATTGAGTCAACAAACGTGTATGACAATATTTGTAAAGTGCCCTCTGGAGGTAACAAATAATTAACTTTTAGTCTGGGAAGCAAAGGGCAGCAAATTATGAGAAGTTTTCTTAACCCATTTAGTACACTGTTTATTGTAGTTTTCAACAATGTAAGCTGGCTGCCTCTTGGCAATTCTGCCCACACTGTATTTATTTCCTGTCAGATGTTCGTCCTAATAATTCTGTCATTCCCTGTGGTCCCACCACCCAGACAGCAGAGACCCCCATCTCTCTCACCTCTGGCCCCCCGCTTTACCCCTGGAGGCAGTGACAGTCTCTTTCCCCTTCTCTCTCACCCCACTTTATTCTCCTTCTCCCACTGCTCCACTCATTCTTAGTTTTCCCATCTTGTTGCTGCACCTACATCGTCCACACCCTCTTCTCTCTATTGACTCATACATCTGGGAAAGGTTAAAAGCAAGCTGCGAGAAGTCCAGTCTTGTCCTTGTTCATATGATATAGGAGGATTTACTAATCTGCAAAATATTACCTCTCACAAATGTCACTTCAGGCTCCAGAGTAGTTGCAACTCCACTGGTGATCATATTTCAGGGATGATGTCGGGGTCAATTTGTCAAATAATCCCCACCATTAATCCTTTTAAATTAAAGTATTTGTATGAAGTGTGACCATCAGGTCAGGGATTTGGATGAAATTGTGGTCACAACCAGGCCACAGATGAGAGGAGCATTTCATTTTAAAGGTTTCTGTGTACTTGAAACAAATTGGCTCATAATATGTGTCGTCTGGAAATGTCCAAAGGCAAAAACGTTAATACAGCTACTGTTTTAGGTGAGACAAAAAGCCTGCCATCATAGCCTCCTACTTTCCCTTTCGGAAATTTAGATTAAAAGATTGCCTTTGCATTTTGTATGGATTTAAAAACAAAATATAAGAATTACTGAGAGTTGGTAGACAGACTTCTGTTAACTTTTGGACAGCGTTTGGCTAGTTTCCCCCAGTTTCCATCTTTTATGCTAAGCTATACTAACGACTGTTGCATGTACCTTTATATTAAACAAACAGATATGAGAGTAGTATTGATCGTTTCATCAAGAAAACTAGCCTTTTTCCTCATATGCAACAGAGTCTCACAGCAGTTTGTGAAATAGACCTGAAATTGAACCCTTAAATACTGTTCGGGGTCATATTTGACCCGTTTTTACATTTGAGAGCTGTAAAAATACCCTATACACATACACACTTCTTTTAGGTGGACTTTTCCTAATGTCATCCTGAATATACAAAAGTGTAGATACAATGCAATTTTCCATTTTTTGGTGACATTCAGCACGACTTTCAAAAAAATGTGTTTCAATTAGAAATATCTTTGATACCTGCACTACGGTTTTCCTGCTGGTCAGGATTAGAAAACCATTGCCAATCACTGCTAAAAGATAATGATGTTTTATGGTGTGACAATGTCCTGGTTAAGGTCTGGTTAGGTTTAGGCACAAAAACTACTCAGTTAGGGTTAGGGAAAGATCATGGTTTGGGTTTAAATGATAATTTAGATGATAAAGTTACTAACGTTACTTCCTTAAAGTTAGGCAACCTTTGTCATCATGGTAACATAAACATCTCAACAAAAAAATGTCCTGACTTGTGGTTTGAAACATGATGCTCATGGGTAGACAAAGGAGGCGAACAGCAGTCCACTTTCTACCGGTTTCTATCGACAAATCTATAGATTATATTTCATGACTATATCACAAACTGCCATGAAACTGGTTTGTAATATGTCAAACTATTCCTTTCAGACCGGTAGCCTCTGGTGGAATATACAAAAAAAAGTTAAGTAATTCATTTTAGTTGTAAAGAAGGCTTTTTTGCTATAGGTATGAGGAATGTAAGGTATTTGAAAACAAGGTAATCAGCACATCGGTGGGTGCTACCATGCAGTACACAATGGTGGGATAAGAACTGTCAGGTGAGGTATATGACAGTAAAGTTAAGGGTAATGGAGAGGCGTGGTGAGGACCTCCAGGTGAGCCTCACCAGGTTGAAAATTGAAGACCACCTTAGACGAAATCAAGATATGATACTTAGCAGTCTATCCTGAGGCTGCTCAGCACATCTGGTTAGAGTGCTGTTAAAAGAAACCTGTTAAATCCATTATCATCGCAGAGTAGCTTAAATTACAGCCATAGAACAAGAAAAAACAGCTGCGAGAGTGATAACCTGTGAGAAAACTCCCACTAACGCACATTGACACAGGCCAGCAGGTTTACAGGGTGAGAGATTAACTACCAGTTGTAAAATATAATCAGAGAGGGTGTGTTGCTCTGTCAGTCAGAGTGTAATGTAATCCTAATGTCACAAGGCATGAGGGGGAAAATGGGCATTGTCCTCTTGATGGCACCTTTTAAATGAAGGGGAACTTTTTGTGTGAGAATCTGGTAATCACAGCAAAATCAGCAGACTATCCTCATTTCCATCTAACAAAGTGTCAGCAATATATCCTGGATGTAAGACTGCTTACAGGAAACAGAGAGAAGAAAATCTCTGAGCTTGCATTGAGTAAAAGTCCCCTCCTTGGGGACTACTTTCCAGGAGAAATCATGGGGCCTGACTAGAGGCCAACACTGAGACTATACTCTTAAGGGGGCCCTTTGGTATTTGAAGGATGGAGTGATGACAGTGGGACGTTGTTTGTGTATAAAAAGGAAACAAAGTGAAGCAGCTCTGAACATGTCAGCCCCACTGCTTGTCACTTCAGAAAGAAATGTGTGTTGACCCGGCACAACTACAAGCTTGGTAGCCCCCAAAACAACACTGTTGTAGTGTGCTAAGATTTGTGTGTGCACTGGTGGGGTTACTTTGCAGCCTTCAGTCTAGGGTTTGTTTGCTTAAATGTATTTCACCTTTGCATAGTTAGATTTATTATAGTCAGAGTTCAAATTAAATCTAAAAACCTACATTAGCTTAAATCAACTGGCTAAATAATTAATTTTAAATATGTTTTTATAAAAGTAATTTATCATCTTCAACTTAATGTTTTTCATTTCTGCCTTTGTTTCATTTTCTGTATTTGCACTTGCTGTTTTAATGATAATGTTATTTCTGGGTGTTTCTTACTACTTCATTTTATTTTTGTAACACTTTGTAAGTCTGTTTAAAGAATAGTTTGACAATTTGGGAAATATTTGTATTTACTCTCTTGAAGAGAGCTAGATGAGAAGCTCAGTACCACTCACATGTGCTTAATATAAAGCTACAGCCAGCAGCCAATTAGTTTAATTTAGAATAAAACCTGGAAGAAGGAGGAAACAAGTAGTCTGGCTCTGTTGAAAATGAAATAAAAAATCTGCCTTATTGACATGTTATGTCTCATTTGTTTAATCTGTATGAATTTAAAAAGTAAATAACTGGAGTCTTGTTGTCATCATGAGCAGTAAAGACTAGCCAAGAAGTTACCCAGCATGTACTCTTTGGTATTTGTTTTCATGTGAATCAAAGGAACAAGATACATGTTAAGTGAGACTTAGTTGTGCTGGTAGGCACATTTTGTCACATTTTCAGCAAAGAAGGTAGCTGTTTCCAGTGTTTATGCTAAGCTAAGTTAACCGTCTCCTGGCTATAGCTTCACATTTTGACAGTGGTATCAATTTCTGACCCGCAGGGAAAAAAAGCCAATAAGCGCATTTCTCTAAATATCAAACTGTCCCTTTCAGTTTATTATCATTATTTACTAATTAGTTAAATACAACAATAGAGCAAAATCCGAGCAGTCATGAGTCAAGGTATACTTTTCCTGTGTTTGAATAATAATACAGTATAATATATTTATGTCTGTCCCAACCCATCTGGGGATCCATGCTGCTAAAATCAGATCTGCTGTATGTTCATATGCAACCTCACAGTATATTGCACTCTTAATCTGTTTATCAATGCCTGCAAAATTTCCTGTAGTGTGTTTCGCCAGTCACTGTATCAAACATCGTCCCAGTCACCTCATGGTGCCATAAACGCATAAACATGTAATCATCTTGGCACCAGTTGGAATCACCATGTTACCCTGCAGTATCAGTCACATTACACATATTTAGACCATACATATGGTGTTTATTACAATGATTGTCAGCATTGTGTGCTTTGTGTTTGCCTGGTCAGACAAGGTTAGGACTGTGTGACCACATAGGTTTTTGCAGATATGTCGAGAGGCATAGGGCACGGAAATGTCACAATGCCTGAACAGACCTATTAATGAAAACTACTTCTGGCATCTATCAGCCATGCCTGCCCCTCATACTTCATGGTACACGCTGTGCACACACACTCATAGAAATACTGTACAGAAGCCGTCCTCTGTTACAGTTTGTGTTCTGGTGTTGATGGAAGAGTCACCTGTGTGGTGAGGGTACTGCCAGGTGGGGCGGACAGCTGCACGACTATTTTAGTATCATATCAAGCAGGATGACCTAATAAAGGCATGGAGACAGTGTTTGCCCCTGCCACCGTATGTGTGTCTCTGTGTGTATGTGTGCATCATGATGAAAAATACTTTGCTGATATTTATGTAAATAAGGGAGAAGATTTCTTGTTATTAGTCAAAGAGAAGAGTACATGTGTTGACAGATTATCGCAAATTATCATTAACTGAGATACTGTGCAAGAAGATAATACACATACTGCAGCAGGGTGGTCATGGTGTACTTGTTCAACTCTCCAGTGTTTCATCTCGCACCTGATGGGTTATCTGTCAGACAGAAGGGAGTTGAGCTTGGGCTGAACAAGGGCTTCCCCCCCATGCGGACACATCACAGCATTAAAAGGATGGTAATCTATGTGCGAGATATTGTGTGGGGAATATCATGATTGTACGTGCAGCGCTTTCCAAAATATTTTACAGGATATTTTCCAAATGAGGTTTCATTTAGCCTCCTTGTGCTTGTAAGCTACCCACCTGTGCTGGCATGGAAATACACCCCTCCTCCTCCTCCTGTCTTCAGTGGGAGACAGCGAGGCCCAATCGGAGCTGCGTTCGTTTCTTACAAATCCTCCTTATGAGAGAGACAGCTCTTACAACAGGAGCCAGCTTTGATCCCCAACAGATGAAGACAAAAAAACACTTAAGCTACTTAGACAGCCTCCTTTTTCTTTCACTTCCTTCTTCGTCTCTCGGCTCATCCCTCGCCTCACTGCCCTGAAGATCTGTAATGTCGGACGGTGAGGTCAGTGAGGTTGTGGAGGGCAGTGGCCCCCACATATTAAGTCTGACTTCTGCAGAAGTCAGGTTTAACACACGTGTGCTCACATTGTTGGCAGCTTACTCTTATTTATTCATTTATTATAATATGGTAATGAAAATAAATGTATATCTAATAAATACTGACATACACAGACCATTTTGAATCTTTTGTATTAGTTAAACACTTAATGTGTTTGTGGCATTCATGTACCAAATGAAGCTTAACACTAAATAAAAACCAGCTGTGCTGAAACTGATGTCATCGGATGCATCTGTCTGATGTTTGGTGCGTGTGGTCAGGCGAGTTGTCTCATTCAAACATGTTTTCTACGATAAATAGCAACGGTTGAACGTTAAGTGTGTTATTACTGTGGTCATTAGCGTGTATTCCTGTTTGAATTTGTGTCTACTCCATGGGTCAGGCAGAGTCTGTGTCATCATTTAACTATGTTGTATCTGCCACATGATAATTAACGTAATCAGGTGACCAGTGCCAGAGCCTGCTGACAAGAAAATGATGGTGTGCGTCTGTTGATGTGTTTGTTTTCCAACTGCGGTGACATGAGGGACCTTTGCAGTGACCCTTGAACTGAAAAGTATACAGATACAGACATCCTAAACACTCTATTCAAGCTCCAGGTGTTCAACACACACACAAACATACACAGCAAGAGAGAGACACATTTTGCAGTCAACCAGGAGATGATGTATATCCATTAAGATCTGAGAATACTCTGCCCTTTCTTTTTTAACCATTTATTATGCACACATACACTCTTTCATACACTCTCTAAATCCATTTTGCAGCCACACTTCCTCTCACAAACAACAACTCACACACACACCCACACACACACACACACACACACACACACACACACACACTGTTTGAAGGTTAAGGAGTACAGCTGGGAGCTGCTGCCAGACCCCCCTCTTCTGTCACTCTCAGTAATCAATCTGTCAGTATGGTAATTAACCTACAGAGTAAAGTAAGCATGACTACTGAACTGACCCACTCCATCTAACATTCCTCTCCTCCTCCCTCTGCCTCTCGCTCCTACTCCCCCTCACTCGGTGGCAGGACGAGGTCGCTCATTTGCTCATTGTGAAGGGCCGGGATGTCTTCAAGTGCAAGTGTAACACGAGGCCTCTTGTTTTACATTATTGCACTGAGAAGAAAACAGTGTGACACAAAAAGCTGTTTCATACTGTTTAACTTGTCTCTGGTCATAGTTAACTTCACAACTAATCTCATAAAGGATAATTGTGGTTTATTACGACTTTAATCTTAGTTTTTGGCTTGCGAAACACAATTACCTCATTACTACAAAGTCCACCAGAGCGAGAATGAGCTGGCAATAACACAGGTTTTGAACTTATTTAGAAAAGGACAGAAAAAAATGTAATATGTTAACAATGATGGCTTAATTCAAAATTACCATTTCAATCTTCTATAATCACTCATTTCACATTAGCATAGGATCAACCATATGTGAAAGGGATCACCATTAGTGACCATAGCTGACTCTCCCTAGTAATGCTCAGATAACATTTTAGCATCTTTAGGTTCTTTGTTTTGGTGTTAGGGTCAGGGAACTGTTTGGTTCTGTTTTACTGCTCTTATCAGCTTCATTTTGTGCCACAGCAGTCCACTGTTGTTAGCTAACTGCTCACCACAGAACAACAGACAGATATAGTTAGTGATTAGCTGGTGAAAATAGTGGAGCATTGAGCAGCTATAGAGACAGATATATCCCGCAGGAAGTTGGTAGAGAGCAACACAGAGATAAAAATAGAGGTGATTAGATTTGCCACGTGGCCAACTCTAAATGATTGCATGCTCCAAGTCTGCTCACCATATCAACTTCAAAGGTGCTATTATGTCAGTGATGTGTCACTACACAGTGCCCCAAATGGCAAAAAGGTTGAATGTTAATACAGGTTTAAAGGATGTTTAAAGATTTAAAGGATATAATTTCTATCAATGCTGAGATTTGGGAACATGTTAACATCATAACAACAAAGAAAAAGAAAGAAGAGGTGCAACAATACAGTTGTTAAACAAACTCTCAGTATAGCCAAACTTAGGAGAGGATCGAAACAATAGCTAAAGCTACATAAAAAATATCCTTTAAGTACAGTAGAGTGTAGTACTTTGTGTACATACACTGATGAGTGGAGATTAAAATACATTATTGTGACGGTGATCAGATTGTTCAAATCTCTCCTTTTGACTAGAGAATTATTAATATTACCAATAGTTATGTTCAGAAGACAGAATACAAAAATGAGGGCTAAAACCTCGAAGGCTATAGGACTCTTACAGGATTTATTTAAAATTCCTAGACGAGGCCGGCAAAGCCAGGGATTTAATAAGAAACACTCTCTCTCAAAAACTACTACTAACTTGTCCTTGAACAAAAAGCTGGATGCATTGCACCAGCACAGCTGTTTCATAGAAGCTCCTGCCCACTAAAAATGTGTAGTACTCGTAATATGAAGCTCTGCAATGCTGATAATTAGTATGTATCAGTTACTTTCCCGGATGACTGAAGGTTAAAAAATACCTACAGAGACGCTGTGGAAAATACAGGCCATAGTGGAAAATATAGTCTTCATGGAGTAGTGAGATTGATCTTGGACTTGAGCGTGAGGCTCGGAAATTTGCCAACATCTTGCCAGAAATTTGCCAGATGTTGGCAAATTGCCAGATGTTGGCAAATTTCCTGATGCCAACATCAGGAAATTTTAGCAGCTGTCAGTGCTGAATGAGTGATGTTTAAGCTGAGTGTTACACATTCTAATGCCAGATAATTTCCTTGTATGCTCAATAAGAGTAATATGACCTGGATGTTGTAGTATCACCTTTGGCTGTCATTCTTTTTTTAGTCATGCTAGCAGTATAGCTCCAATGCTGGTTGTTCCATCCAGACTGCATGATTAGACATCTATTTGATCGATATCCATGAAATTTGGTAACGAAACTCATGGTTGTCTGATGATGTATCTGACTGACTTGATCTTGTGACTTTTCATCCAATGCCAACTTAACTTTTTTGGTTCACTGAGAAATGTCTCTTCAATTGTAGAATGGATTGGTGGAGACATTCGTGTGGCATTTCTGCCATTATGAAACAGTAGAGGTGCCAGAAAACAAGTCGTGTGCAACAAAGGTCCCTGGTCAGTTGCAAACTAGGGAAGTTAAGATTACATGGTAAGTGTCTTGAACCACTAGACCACCAGGTTTCTCAGAAGTGTATATAAACAGAACTCTTATGACTCGGGTCACAGGATTTTCTCCCAGCAGTTTAAGCCGGGATCATTTCATCTGAGTACTAGAAATACTGTTTAAATGAAGAAATTATACCTCTGTGGCTAAAATAAAGGCCCACACTCCATTGAATTCTATTCCAGGCTAATAAGTATTTAGTCTGACTCTGTAACAGCTTTGTCTGTATAAATAACTGCATCCTCAAATACCAAGACGGGCCCAAAATTACCTTCTGTCTCTCTGTGGTTGACTTCGATCCAAGAAACAGAGGTGGCTTTGCTGGTGCCACATGGGTACTTGAGAAGAGTGATGACAAGACTTACTGTGATTGGAAAATGGCTTTTTCCTGGTGTTTCCTGAAGACCTGCCAGTATCTGCTGCCAGTCCAGTACTTCCCTATACAATGACTGTTTGGAAGTTTACCATGGAAACTTGACTCGTCAAAAATCCTTAATCTGACACCTTTCCTTGTTTGACTTGTGGTTTCTGGTAATGCTGCTGCCCAACACAGAGGATGGTGATCCAAAAAGGAGCAGGAAGTTCACATGTAGATGTGAGAGGAAGAGTGAAGAGGAAGATTCTTTGATGAAGTAATTTTTTTTGTGTGTGTTTTTTCTGTGTTTGTGTGTACAATCTTCAACTTGTTCTGTGTTTAGGTTCATTGCCTCCCCCTCACACTACTACTGTGTATAAACCATTTTGCATTGCCTCCTGCAGACTACTGAAGCAGGCGGTGTCTTTGAACTGCTTTTAGTGATCCCTACTGACCTGGGTCTCACAAGCTACACTCCTCAGATCTTCAGCCAGGCTAAAGCAAGCGAGAAGATTGTCCAAAAACGCCCACTACACTGTAGCGGGAAAAGTTTCCAAATGCCATAAAAGTAACCCCCCATCCCCACCCCAAAAAAAAAAAAAGTTTAAATAATTCTTATCTGATTTTAAATGGACTTAAATATCAAGCCCATACTTGGAGAGAACATTTTGCTGGAGGGAAGGGGGATTATTTGGCTGTGTTCACATCAACATCAGCAAGGTGTTCACATCACAGCATCCTTGTTCATTTTATTGAAAACTTTGGAACAGCAACGATTTAAAGGTGAGCAAATTGCCCAGTTAAATCCGGCTCAATTAAATATTTGCAAGTCAAATTCTGGATAGATTCTTTGGTAATATGAACAATATATTTTTGCTGTAAACCTTGTAATTGTTTGTAACTATAGCAACATGCCCACACCAACGCTTCCATTTGTGTTTGTTGGCACCGTCCTATTGTTGCTCTGAACACAGCTTCTCATGTGAAATTCTTATGAACTACATTCAATTGTGTTTTGTTTTGTTTTTTTAGTTAGCTAATCTTCTTCATTCTTTTTGCATGAATGAGTAAACTTTCTGCGTCAGCCAAGAACATTTGTCGTCGTCCCATGTCCATCAGCCTCCATATTTCTTATCGGTGTTTGGATCTTAATAATTTTCATATTTAGCCATAATTTCTTCTGAGAACTGCATAGCTTGCTTGGATCAGTTTAACCAGGGGAGTTGCCACGTGGTTCCTAGATGGCGGACAGGGACGAAATAGTTTGCATGTAAAATGTGTAAGTAAAGTCCATATTTAGGCTCAGTAACAAGATATTGCTACTTTATACTTTCTTCACCTGTTAGTCAAGCATCCTCTTTTTTGTTGATACTGAAGAATACACACACACACACACACAGATTCATCTGGATATTCCTCTTCCTAAACTAGACTGCACCTGTTTAGTGCTGTAATGGAAAATCTGAGCATGATGCTACTGTACAACAAAACAGCGGGGAGTTCACATATAGACTGACTTGACTGTGAGTCTAGACTTATGAGCATGTATTATATGTAAAGTAGTAGCAGTGTTATACTCTTTTTTTTAAAACTTTTAGTTTACACATGACATCAAATTTTCAGTTTGATCCCCTTTAGCTGCAGCCCCTGTAAAAGCATTTGGTTAAATAGACCTGAAATGATTTACTGATATTTCTTTTTAGAATTTCTACTCCAGAAAGTATAATGTATAAAGTTGTTATTGATTTGACAGGTAGTTGCTATGCAAACAGCTAAATAAGCACAGTGTAATCATCTGGCTGTAAATGATTTACAAATGAACACCTGGTTTAACCAATTGAGACTTTGCTCAGACTCATGCCTCAAACACGTTGAGGAAGTTTATCCTGTTCAGTGTATATCTCATGTTGGAAACATTCACTTTTGGCTCATATGTATCAGACATTTAACCACAGCAGTGGTAGCTGCCACATGACTGCCACATCAGTCTTGCCCATGGCAGCTGATATTCTTGGCTTTTTTTCTGGTACTACTAAATGGCTTTAATACACCTTAACACTTTCAATGAGAAGAAAGAAGGTTGAGTGTCCTTTGATGCAATTACCCATTTCAGTTTTAACTTTATTATATCAAATATGTGCAGACTGAAACAAATGCAGAAATGTAAATATTTACATTGTCTTCCTCCAAGATGTTGCTGATTGATTTAAATTGGGTAGATTATTAAAGCCAGCCTTGTGAATTTGCACATTTAGCATTTCCTGCACATTTCTTCTGTTCTTCTCAAGAGCATTCTCTGCAGAGCTACAGTTCAGCCTGCCTCATAGGTGGAATGAAATAGGCCGTTTTCACAGCAGACATTTTGACTTGTCATGGTACAAAAAGCGCAGGTGTTACTAATAACATTAGCAATGGCTCTCTTCTATCCAAGTGTCCCATTAAACCATGACAGTGTGACTGTGAGTCAGCATGTGCCATACCAGGATCCTGAAACTGAAGCAGCTAAATGGAATCCAGACAGATCATTAATTTTATGATTATTATTATTATTATTTAGACCTTTTTAGACCCTTTTTCCTACAGTGGCATTACAAAATCTCTTCTTGAACGTCTATCTGCGTATGGCTTTACTCCTCTTCATCTTTTTGAAGGAAGAAATAATGACTTGCAAACGGTTTCTGTTCTCTCAAATGTATAGTAATGGTGTTTTATTTCACTGCATCATCCAGTATCCAACAATAACCAGTTTTCTTTGGTCCTTTCCCAAAAATGTCTTCTACTCTCCATTCTTTCACATAAAGTCTTACACCAGTACACACATGTGGCCAGACCTGAAAAAAGCCTCTGAAACCTTTAAATATATCCTCCAAGGACGAAGCTAAATAATTATTGTATTGGCTATGAAGACTCCGTACTAAAAGAAAAGTGAGTTTAACACTGTTTTCAGCCCCTTGTGTACTATAAAACTTCCACAGGACAAAAAGACTCTTAACACAGAAGGTGAGCAACAGCATCAATCACATTTGACATCATTACTGCTCCACCCCCACTGTATACTGACGTTAATCACATGAGTTTCTAATATAAGAGGTTTCAGGTGCAAAAAGAGATCAAGTGCCCTTATCACATGAAAAGTATTCATGGATTGCGACACTTGCCATCCGTCTGCGAGTGTTTAATGGCTCCAACAGGTGGACAGTCATCAATATTGTATTGTATTGTTTCACAAAGGTGTCGGAGACATGCAGGCATTATGCATGGACTGTATGTAACATATGCATAACTACAACATGTATAACTCTGCTGTCTCCTGGATAAAATTTACAGATGTATTTGTTCACTGATATTAATTAGTTTTTGCAGAGGTAACTGGAAGGAAAAGATGCTATGAGGCAACAGCTAAAATTGCAAGTCTCTTCTAATTTATTTTACTATACAACGTTTACGGTAATGGAATTATTTTTGGAAAAGTTTCCCACTTGCAAGTTGGCTTGCTTTTGCATAGCTTCAACTTTCCACTCACTGTGAGTGAGCAGAAGAGGCGGGCGTCCAAGACAACCTCAGGCTTTCGCTACTGTTCCTAAAAACGCAGAAAATGAAGCAAGGAGAAGCACGGGAGTAACAGCAGCTCTCTGTTTGTGTTACCAGGCCATCGTCCCCCTCCAGCTGTTTTTGCGGATTAACTTGTCATTGCTATATTATTTATGTCTTATATTTAAAACCTATACAAACATGAGTGATGATGCTTCGTGGTCAGTGTAACTAAACATTTCTAAATATGAGGGGCTGAGGCGGCTGAGTGGATTTTTGGGGTGGTGGGTGTTCCTGGGTATGTAGAAACATGACTTTAAAGTTCTGCCCAGTCAGAGAGGTGCTGACAGTTAGGAATAATTAGCCTCTGCAATGAAGAGGAAATGAGAAGAAAATATGCCTAATTCATTGTTTAAGAGGCCCCATTGCTAATCTAACAACCACATCTATACAGTATGTGTCACTGGTAATCATTCAGAAACCAATCTGTTTGTCTTTAACTGCCTCGTATATTATCACCCTTATTGCTTCTGTTAAACTTCTGCCTCAGCAGTAAAAGAAGAAAGAAATGCTTTTTGTGATTTTCAGTTATGTATATATTGTTATAATGTTGGAGGTCCATGTTAAAAATATTAAAAATTCTAAAACTTGAGGTGAAGTCAAAAGCCCTACTCCGAACTTTCTATTTGCAAAGTTACCTCAACGTTCTCATTGTGATGTCATTGTTCGCACATGCCCACAAACACTCATCCATTGTAGTCTTGTAGTCTTGTAGTCTTGTAGTCTTTGTAGCGGGTTAGTTGCTAAGGTTGTTTCTGGGGTCGCTCATAGTGTCCACTCTCGTATTTCAGATCAGATTCCAGCTCTAACATGTGTTGATGTATTTGAGAGGTTTACATTTTGAGTACAGAACAAGAAAAACAAACTAAATCCTACCATAGGATCAACAAATGTTCGTTTACATAGCCTTGAGAACTGCTGCAAGAGGGCCAATAAGAACAGAGTGTGGTCATCGGGAGGGGGGCTTAAAGAGACAGGAGATGAAACAGCCTGTTTCAGACAGAGGCTGAATGCATAAAGGTCCAGTATAAGATAAATAAGGAGTTCTTTGAACTGTAAATCATGTAAAGAGCCCCAGAATCTAAATATAGACCTAGAAATGTGCATGTTATGTCCTTTTTAAGATGAGAAGCAGACAAAATGCAGAGAGAGAGAGAGAGAGAGAGAGAGAGAGAGAGAGAGAGAGAGAGCTTCATCCACTTTGCTCAGCTTTGATCTCCTTAATGGGGTGCTGGCTTTGCTCCAGGTGGGATGTGTCACCAGGGGCAACAGGACAAGAGGAGGCTGATAAGGCAGGCCAGCTCCGGGCTTTGGGGCTGCTCAGACAAAACACACTCCACACTGGCCTCCTTACTGTACAGCTCTTATTGTGTATGTGTGTGTGTTTGTGTGTGACTGGAGAAGCTAGAAAAAACGCCAGTTTGAATTAAGGGAAATAGTTTTGTTCTCTGGAAATGCAACAAATCAAAGAGGCAGGTTGAATAATTCCAGGCGTTGGACTAAAATGGCCTTTAAGACTATGAGAAGCACGGTAAACCTGAGGTTTATGCAGCATTATCTTATTTAAGAGATCTAGCAAACAATGGCAAACCAGTGGTTGGTCACTGATCGAGCAGCAGATTACCAAGGGTTTTATTCTCTTTAATTTTACACTTGAACTCTCTTAACTCTCTCCTATAGACCCTCCCTCACCCCTTCTCTTTTTATCCATCTCTTCTTTTCTCTCTCTTCCAGCACCTCTTTGAACTCCCCTGCCTATTTCCTGACCTCTCCCTCATATGTCTGTCTTTTTTTCCTGCGGTCACTCCCTCCATCTCTCTAAGGAGTCTGGGCTTTCTTTGATATTCTGCAGGATTAGCTCCGAGCTGTCTGTCTGGGTGTTTGGGTGTGTCTGATAGAGGGGCTTTCCACTGAATCCCGTCACTGCCCATTACCTGAACCCGCACACACACACACACACACACACACACACACACACACACACACACACACACACACACACACACACACACACACACACACACACACACACAAACACACACACAAACACACACACATTCACATCTCATCGAATCACAAAGTGATTTTGTGCACATGGACTGCAGTATAGTCATCACTTTCCTACACCTCTCTGAAGGGAAGATTAGCAGACAAAGAGCATTTTTAGTTTTTCACATCAGTTATGAGACAATATTATTAGGTTCTGTCTTAGTCGAATAGTTCTGAGATATTAAGTGCCAGATTTGTAACAATCCCCCTGACTTTTGTTAGTTTTATTTACATTCTGTTTTAAAAAATAGTTAATCGCAAAGGATTCTTTTTTTAACATGATGACCACAAAAACAATAATTCAAAGAGTATAATGATCTAGATTAATAAATTATAATGATAACAGATTGACCCCTTATAAATACACCTTCACAGATTGTTACACCTCATTTAGCCATACTGTATGCTCATCAACAGCTTTATAACAAGTAAGAAGACAAAGAGTCATGTGGCAGCTACCACGGCTTGAAACTGAAATCCCATAGATGTGCTGGTGGTCATTTTGGAAATTATTTCTCCATTAATAAGATCTCTCCCTGGCTATAGGTCTTGCACTAAATTGGTGACAGTATTTTGGTAATTTCAGTGTTACTTGATTACGGTATTTTCCCAGTCAGCACAATTTAGTTTAAGCAGCAACTTTCAGCTCAAGAGTGCAATGCTCAGTGTTCCCGGTAATCTAGTGTTCTCTTCAAAATGAGATCATGGGATGTGAAAGGCAATAACCCACACTCCTCATTTGGAAGGGCCTGGCTCCAAACTGCTGACCGTAAGCAACAACTCTGGGCTACACATCAGCTCCAATGCAGGCCAATGGGTGACGTCACACACCTTGCTATATTCATCTTTTTATACAGACTTTGGTCTGTAGGCTGTAATGCTGCTATGGAGTAAATTTCCGACATGTAGTGGTGGGAGGTTTTCATGCTCAAAATGGCAGTCGCTGTATCCAAAATCACACACTATATATACATATTGATTATGTGTACTATCATTTAACATAGTTTTGTGTGAATAAACAATAAGTATGTATCTTTTCAGGTGCACTGAGCTGTAATGATCACATTACATTCTGAGAGCCTTTTTGACTGTTGGAGACATGTAACCATGGTAACCAGTGCCAACCATAAAGTCTTAACTGATTTTAAAAATACATTATACCTTGTGAAACCTTAAATTTACACTTTAATCATTTTTGATGTCATGCCAGACCTGCCCTGGTCATTGTCCACCACTTTCTGTTATGTTGTTGCTGTCACTAATCCATTGCATTGTGGTGTATTTATTGTATGCCAGTGTAATGTCCAGTGCTTGCATAGTGTAATATTTCCCTGTAAATAGTAAACAATTCACATACTTTAGGTTTCATACTAAGGTTTTGGACATTTCAGACTAAACTATAAGCATATTAAAATAGCATTTTAGTATGGAATTTCGGATGCAGCCAGTATAAACCTGCTGATGTTTGGTTATATTTAGCTTTTTAGCATGGTAGCATTTGCCGACGTGCAAATTAGCCTCCATCAAATGGAGATGATTTACTCTGGACCAAAGTGATGGACAGTCCTACAAACCAATCCTAAAAGTTTACCAGTGTCATCATTATTGCATTAATCATCATCATCCTCCCCACAGCTATGAATGCCTCTTCTATCATTTTATCAACTGTAGATCACCCTCACCACCACTAAAATGTTATTCTGTGCTCGGCAAAATATTATTTTGTTTTTCATAAAGATTCCTCAGAACACAGAATAATAACAGCCCTGTTACAGAGAAGGGTTAATGGACCGCATGTTAAAGCTCATGGGAAACGTATCGCCAGCACGCCAGGAGGCTTTCCTCACATTGATGGAGAGGGGGATGAGAAGAGGAGGGGTAAAGGGGTAGAGTAAGGTTCACTGGTTCCCAAACTCCTGCAGAGCTTCAGTAGCCTTCACTGCCACCCTGAAACTCCTCTCACCCCTCCTGTCTCCCCTTTTTCTTCCCCTTCACTGCCCTCTCAAGCTTTTTGCCTTTCTTTTGTCTGTCCCCCACTAAACGCTCTCACCTACTGGCCACAGCCTTTAACACCTCCTCCAGGCCTCTCCTAGCCTTCTTCTCATCTCTGTAGAAACTTCCCTCCCTCCTCCCTTCCCTCAAGTCTTTCCCATTTCACATTTGTCGTAAGATAACATAGCAGAGACATTACATTAGATCCAAGACCATGCCTCCTGACTGAAAGTCAATATTGACTTTCTACAAAACTACAGCCAGAGAGAGAGAGATGTCATTGTCTCAAAGGGCTTTCTGCTTGATTTTTCGATTGGTTGCCCCTCGCCTTAACATTGCTGGCATCTGCACAAAGTCAACACTGTTAAAGATTTTCCTTCTGTCAGAATATTTTTTTTGCCATTTGTTTACATTCAGAAAAAAACTGATCTGACAACTAGATCATCCATTACATGAACCATGAAGCCTAAACATAAAGGCGTACAAGTTCAGAGACCTCCCATTAGTCTGGAGAACATCTGAGGATGAATGAGTCAGGTTGCAGGTTCTTTGCTTCTCAACCAGCACGTCATGAAGCTTTACTGAGATGTCTTCTTATCTTATGAAATATTTAAATATCTAACTACATATGGCACAGATTGCAAACTGATTGATGGGTAATGTAAACTAGAAACAGGACAGTAACAAACAGCAAGAGAAGGGGAGCTAAGGTCTGAGAAAGAGAACTAATCAAACTGAGAAATCTGTCTCCTAAGGCCTGCTGCGCCTTGTGAATGTACAAATCACATGCACAAATACACACACAGACACACAGACACACACACACACACACACACACACACACACACACACACACACACACACACACACACGGGCCTAATGCTCTTGATGTTCTCAAGCCTATCATCTGTCTACAACGTATACGAGTTTTGGCATGCAGCCTTCCTCTGGGTGACAAAAAGCGCAGTCTTTGGAGTGTCAACAACTATTCCTCACATCCCTACCTGGCCCCAGCAGACCTGTTTAGAAGTGCAGGCAAGCAAAACCACACATACATGCGCACACAAACACACCTTTGTAGGTTTTCCCCGACTGTTCTTTTCATTCACATCTTCCTCCTTTTACTCTTATATTTTAATGTTATTCCTCTGTCATGATTAGTCAGACATTTCTCTGTAAAAAACATTCAAATCCTCCTTCGAATATAATTCACAGTGACTGCAAGATGTTAGTAATCAAATTGTCATGTGTACTTGTCCATAGAAAAATATGCATAGCAGATGCTTTATTTCTTTCACTGTCTTCTTATTCTCCAATTCCCACAATGTACAAATTTTACATAAAATATATTGACTCATGAATTAAACTTTGAAAAATTATTTGTGCTGATTATTTCTCTTTGTCCCTAAACCCTGGTTTAAAAGGAAATGCTTGTCCTGACTTATGTCTCTCAGGCAGTGCAGCTGCAAATGCAGTGTGTGTGGTGAACAAATTTAGTTGTTGATTATAGCATAGCATTTTTATTGAGCAATGACACGCCGAATAGGAATTTTAACATTTTTTTGTTATTACACCACATGATGCAGCTATTGTGAGTTTCAAAGGTTGCTATTTTAGCAAAATAAGCAATCGGGTACATTTTTGGTTGCTATCAGCAGCTATTTGCTGTTTTTTTTTTCTTCTTGTGGATAACATTGATTATCTCTCTGTGGTGGTTATAGTTTATGTAGCATTTTACAAGAAACCAAACTTAAACACTGCCTGGCATTTCACACACACTCGCATAGTTAAGCTTAAACGGGTCAAAAAGAGAGGAACTTCTGTGGTTTACCTCAGACGTCTACCATGATGGTATGAAATGACGTGTTTTTCTAAGCGTGTGTGTGCTGTTGGTGGTGGAGTTAACTGAACTACCTCAGGAGAAGAAAAACAGGCATCCATCAAGCTGCCTGGGATGCCTGTAGGTTTGGGTACTTCCTAGACCAATGGTGGTTTGCTGGAATATTTGAGGTCTGAGGTTAAGGTGACCGCTGTTTCCTTCCACATTGTTTACCTGCCCAAAAGATGTTTTCTTTCCCAAACAGGAAGATCTAATCATGGCAATAAGTGGAGCATTTTTTTAAGTATCGTTGGTGGAAATAGTCAAGCCAGAGGATGTTTTGTTGACACGGATGCTTCTTCGATAAAAGAGAGAGAGGGGATATCAGTTGGAATCAAGGTCAGATGATGTTGTTTGACCCTGGCTTTTAATTAAAAAACATTTCAAACCTAAAACATATGCGTTCTACCTTTGTTTGACACTTGCTTTGTTCATGAGCCACCTTTTTGATTAGTGAGCACTGACATCTTAATGGTCAGTGTTTTGGTTGATGCTGTTCACTGAAGGGATCCCTTCCTTACTTCAGCAGAGGTCCCCCAGAGGTCAGAGTAGTGTGGGGTCAGAAAGTGGTCCTTTCTCCTGCTGTGTCCTCAGCCATGTGTAGAATGTGGGTCATCTTCAAAGAAGCTCAAGTATTAGCCTTCGACATGAAACACTAGCAACTTCCATGGTAGGGTGAACTCAAAACTTCAATTGGAAAAGTAACGTGGGAAGCTGGGACTGAAAACAGTCAGTGGTTTATCACGACAACTTCTAAATGCAAGCATATTCTCTTAAAACCAGTCAGAAGCAGGATTTTATGTGAAGTAGACAGTGACTATGAATTCTGTGCATGTTTTTTTTCCCATTTAACCATAATTCAGTACCTCTTTTCTGCCTGGGAATCAACTAAAAAACATTGATTCTTGCCTGTAAGTACTTTACTGTACATTTTCCCATCATCTAAACGTATGAATGCATTTAATAGAGCAGTTAAATAACATTTTCATTGCCCTGTAGCACATGATGGCCATATGTGTGGGAAGTTGCAGGTGTTTAGAATCACTTCCCAGTCCAAATCTTATACATGCATTTTTACCCTAAAAATGGAGGATGGTGCTGTAAGTTTGCTTACAAACACTATTACTTATTGCTTATGGGAGTTCTTTCAAAATGTTGTTGGACTTCTGCCATTATTAGCTACAGTGACTTTTTCTCTATTTTGACTATGTGATTTAGTGTCAACACCAGGTGCAGCCAGAAAATGATTGTTGTTGCAATTCTTACTGCTTGTGAGGGAATGCTGATTATGAACTGTTAGCAGTAATGGGTGGATGTGTGAGCTGAATTACAGCAAAATTACATCATACATGCAGTTTTGGGTAAGTCGATTATTAGTTGGCAAGTGACCCATTACATATTACTCACTGAAAGCTACTATTGATTATCAACATTACTTTCTGTTACTCAGCCTAGTTAAATAATGTCTTTAAACAACTATCTTTATTTAACTTGTTGAAATAAAAACGGGCTTTTGATGGAGCAGTCAGCCTATGGTCTTGTCCTCAATATAGGTGCAGGAGTCACACACCCTCCTACTCCAAGCAAAGCCCTCCTTATTCCCGAATGCTCAAACTTAGCTATCAGCTAAAAAGACACAACATGTAAATAAGATAGCTTTTGGAGTGACTAGAAATGTGTATTCCTCCTCTTTCTCCAAGCGTAGGAGGGCCAAGCTTGCATATCTCAGACCGTTCGTCTATTTGCCTACTTGCAAACAAACTGATCCCCAAAATGTTGAAGTAATGTAGCGTTGTTGGGATTAGAAACTGTAATGTAATTACTGAATTTCGATAATTTTTTCATGTGTTACTGCCAAACACCAAAAAATGGGCAGACAGGCAACAATTCCTAGTTTCTCTGTTTCTGAAGTGATGTCATGCATAATCATATCCTTTAATAAAACCACAGTTTGGGTCATACATTTCTCACTGTCTCTGCATGGATGCTTTTGGCACGGACGCTTCTTTACTCTTTACTAGAGCTTGTCAAAGTTGTCAGTTAAGAAAGAGAAAAAGGTGTTTACATCAGCTTGCAAACCTTAATTCCTCAAGTTATCTTTCAACATGTGAGATTGAAACACTGACTGTTACATACATGTTAAAAAAAAAAAAAAAAGCTTTCCCCTCTTTCCAGTTCTGTAATAAGAGTGGGACCAACTCCAATGCATTCACTTGTTTCTGCTGCTGTATATGACATCGTGTTATAACACAGGCTCTGTTAGCATCCCTTCCAAACTGTCTCCCCGACGCTGCAGATAGCTGTTCACATGGCCTCCTGAGGTTTATAGTGTGTAGCGTTCAATCGTTAAGTCTGTGAGCAGACCACACAGGGCCAGTGAGGGTGTCTGTGTCCTCATTAAAACTCTGCCTGGGCAAACCAGAGTCTGCCAATATACACAGCAGATAAGACAGTTAGCAGTGCGCTCAGATTTATAGCCACCGCCTCTGGGAGTGAGAGGACGAGGGGTGAGAGAGAACATTAGTTCATATATTATTTAATGTCTGGCAACCAGATGAACAGACTGAGAACAATTGTGATTTAAAGGGGATAGAGAGAAATAATTGGTGTGTAGACAAAGGGGAAGGAGGAGGACATTGAGAAAAGGAAATTTTGTTGATAGGCAGCACTGATAAATACTGACGCGCCTGATGATTTGTTACGCAGAACCATCTGTGAAGTTGTCCTTGGAAACTGTTTGGAAAAGGGCAGGCACTTGGCAAGTGATTGGTTGAACAATACATCTAATACCGTCTATCACTGTCTCACCTTGTGAGGCAGCTGGTTACACAAGTGCATAACTTGAAGTCTGACAAGATGTATTCACGGTTATCATGTGACGTTGTGATCTTGCAAATCCAGCTGCTTTGCAAGGAAGACACTGATACTGGTTGGTGAAAGAGAGAGTGAAAACTAGAGGCGAAAGGGAGGCTGGTAAAGAAGATGGATAGGGTGTAGGAGGTGTAGATTGAAAAGTTAGGACTGTATAATATTTTTTATTCAAGGAGATGTTATATCTTAAAAATGTCATATTATTGTGTTGCTACTGTTGAAAAATGCATGGCAGTAGAGTTTCCACATCGTCAATCAGTTGAACACAACACCAGAGCAACTAAAAATGCACTTGGGAATCCACAGCTTTCTGAAATACGACAACTCTCAGTCACAAGCAAACTGCAGTTTTACTCCGACTGTCAAAGTTTCTTGTCAACACCAGAAATCAACCTCCCCATAACCCCAACTTGATCTCTCACCTTGTTCACATAAATAACCCTCCCTCAAGAGCAGAGGTCAACTTCATCTGATCCACTCCACTTTCACTCTCTCTCTCTCGTTTCTCTCCCTTTGATTTACATCTACACAATTAAAACCCGAGCGTCCTGTTCTGGAAAAACACAGCGTCTTAATTTCTTTGAGTAAATTTTAAGTGGCGTGGGCTCGTTTGGCGTGTTCAGTGTCAGGTTTTGCAGACTCCCCAGTGTGCAGGCCCACCTAGTGTGACACTGCACCTCGTAAAGAAATCACACAGGAGTTTTGGGAAGGGCTTTTCTCCCCAAGTGAGTGTTGGGTTTCACTACCAGTCTGTGGATTCAGTCATAGTGAAACTAGCAGTGCTAACAAAGACAATTTAGCCATCTGAAAGGATACATACACACACACACACACACACACACACACACACACACACACACACACACACACACACACACACCAACACGGCACGGTTCTTGTGCTTCTAATAACATATGTATATTCTCTCTCCCATTTTGTTTTCTTTATATTAACATCTGCCCCCATCAAACTGTTTGAGGGATTGGTTGTTTTCACAATTGAGTTTCATTGTGATCATGAAATTTTTCAACCTTTTCTTGGATTTTAAATATAATCTTCTTGGAACTCTTTCAGCCTATTATATGGACTAGGGTCATATTTGGATTGATCTTTTACTTAACAATATGTACACAAATATATTGACACACATTTGTTTACACTCAGGTTGTCCCAGGATACTTTTCTGCAAAAATTTACTGCCTCTGGTGAAAAATACAAATGTAAGAAGTATTTCAAGAACTTTGCCAACCTCTGAGTGGAGACACCGAAAGACATAGGTGGTGTTTCATTTTGTCAGGTTGAATGAATGTTCTAGCAATGCAAAATGTACTTTTTTTCCACCAGTAGTAAACTGACTCACATGTTTCTCCTTTATCAAAAGGTTGGAAAAACAAGTGAGCAATATTTCTCCCGATGTGTCCTGTCCTCAGGGCACCAGTACCTGTGAGTACTCAATGTTTCTTCAGTTTCCTCTCTCAGCAGGTATCTGCTCCACCAAAGTGGCCTTGAGCAATGCCTTCCAGCTCCAGCGTCACTTTTCAGTAGGTGATCCTGACCTCTGGCCTGATGAAGGCCACAGGCCAAAACATATTGACTTCCATAATAAAGATGTTCTCTACAATGCTGTTTCTGACATGTTTTGCCTTATCTCCCTTTTTTCCAAAACCTTGCAAGTAGGTCAGTACATTTAGCATGATTGCTATTAATTTAACAATTAACTTATCAGATTTTAATAAGGCAAGTCTTAACATGCAGCATGTTGCTGACTGGACCAACATGGAACAGATTTCAACTTATACCAGGGGCACAAATGTTGGTAAAACATGGAATATTAGTTTAGTTCAGTTTAGTTTAGTTTAGTTAAGTTTAGTTTAGTTTAGTTTATTTTGGTCATTGAATACTCAAATACACATGTAAATAAAAAAAGTAAATAATCATGTGTCCTTGTTTTCTTAATTTCCCTTAGAAACAGTGTCAAACAAAAAAAAAGGGTGAAAAAGCAGAAAAAGCAATATTAGCCTGTAAACAAGACAGCACAGCTAAGACCAAACTATACCTGAGTATATTTATAGAGTTTATTATATACATGTGTTGTAATGTTCATACATTGTTAAAATAGTGAGGGTATCTAGGTGGCACAGGTGGAACAGGGGTGAAAATCAATCCCTGATATACCACATGGAATGGCCTATTCTGGAGAGACAGTTCACTTATTGTTTTAATACCTGCATTTTTTGAGTTATATATTAGCTTGTTGTGTTACATACCATACCTGCCATGCTTTAAGGAGACAAAAGGAGGAGCCTCAAACCACTTCCTGTATTCATACACTGGGTGAAATAATCAGTGATGTCACTGGGTTAGCCCAAGTACAATGGAAATAGTAAATAGTTAAATGCTTCATTTAGTCTTTATATGAATTCTTCTTAAGTTGGCTTATAAAAGACTATGAGGTATTAGACACTGACATAATATGTCAATGTCCTATACCTCATATTATGACATCGTCATACACCAGTTGTTGGTATAATGGAAGGGACACCTGCAAGGAATATGGTTCTGCCTAAATAGATTGAATGGCCTATTTAAGTCAAGTCAAGTCAAGTCAAACTTTATTTATAAAGCACATTTAAAAACAACCTCAGTTGAACCAAATTGCTGTACAGTTATTAAAATACAATATAATCAGACACAAATATAATAATAAATAAAACAGTAAAGGAATAATAAGAGCTCAATTTAAAAAAGAGTAAAAGTAAAGATAAAAATACAATAAAATAAAATAAGAGCCAAGGATTCTCGCCTAGCTGTGGCTGAACACCAAGGAGAAAAGATGGGTTTTCAGCAGTGTTTTAAAGTGCTCAACAGACTGTGCAGCTCTGACCTGGATAGGTAGGCTGTTCCACAGCTTTGGGGCCGCCACTGAGAAGGCTCTGTCCCCACGGGTACAGAGTCTGGACCGAGGTACTGCCAGGAGCAGCTGGTTTGCCGACCTAAGTGCTCTGGACGTACTGTGAGGCTGTACAAGCTCTGCTAAATAAGATGGTGCCAGACCATTTAAACACTTAAAAACAATTAATAAAACCTTGAACTGGATCCTAAAATTAACAGGCAACCAGTGCAAAGATGCAAGGACGGGACTGATATGATCACGCCGTTTCTTTCCAGTCAGCAGGCGGGCAGCTGCATTCTGGACAACCTGTAACCGACGCAGTGCTGACTGGTCGAGACCAACAAGTAAAGAGTTACAGTAGTCTAGGCGTGATGTAATAAAGGTGTGGATAACTTTCTCAAGATCCTTTCTAGGGAGATAAGCCTTTACTTTAGCTACTAGTCTTAGCTGGAAGAAGCTCGTTTTAACAATAGAGCTTATCTGTTTATCGAACCTAAAGTCACTGTCCAAGATAACACCAAGGTTCCTTGCAAAAGGGTGACAGTGAGACTTCAGGGTGCCAATGGCGCTGTCATAACCATCTAGGAGATTTTGTTGGCCGAATAAAATAATCTCAGTTTTATTTTTGTTCATGGAGAGAAAGTTCACTTCCATCCAAGATCTAATGTCATTGAGGCAGTCTAATAAGACCTGGACAGAGGCTTGCTCATTTGTTTTTAAGGGTATATAGATTTGTACATCGTCAGCAAAGCAATGAAATGAGACATTGTGCTTTCTGAATATGGATCCCAATGGCAACATATATATTGAAAAGAGGAGGGGGCCCAAAATAGAGCCCTGAGGCACCCCACAGCTCAGCGGCGAAGTGGCCGAGGAATACTGGCCCAGCTGGACAGAGAAGCTCCTGTCTGAGAGATATGACTGAAACCACTTAAGAACGGTACCCTTAATGCCCACACAGGTGTTTAAGCGAGACAGGAGGATGTTGTGATCCACTGTGTCAAAGGCAGCTGTCAGATCCAGAAGGACCAGGACAGCAGATTTACCAGAGTCAACTGTTAAAAGAAGGTCATTTAAAATTCTTAAAAGTGCTGTTTCAGTGCTATGGCGTGACTTAAAACCAGACTGGAACTTCTCTGAAATGCCATTTAGATCAATAAAAGACTGCAGTTGTTCATTAACCACCTTCTCCAAGACCTTAGAAAGAAAAGGAAGCTTGGAGATAGGCCTAAAGTTGGATAAAACTGTGGGGTCAAGATTATGTTTTTTGATGAGGGGCTGGACCACAGCATGTTTAAAGGCAGCTGGGACACATCCAGACATCAAAGATGAATTTATCAGATCCATAACACAGGGCCCAATAATATGGAAAACGTCCTTAAAAAGACGGGGTGGGATGCTGTCAAGAGGACAGTGAGAAGGCCTGAGGTGCTGGACAATATCAGTTAAAGCTGAAAGAGACACTTGCTCAAATGTGTCAAAAACATCAGGGCAAATGGGAGAGAAGGCAGGATCCAATGCAGACGGCAAAAGAGAGGACCTAATATCTGAGATCTTGTCAATGAAAAACCTTAGGAAATCTTCACACAGCTTAAGTGAAGGAACAACACCATTGTGGTTACAGGGGTTTAAAAGAGTATTTAAGGTGTTGAAAAGGAACTGAGGTTTATGGCTATTAGCAGACACAAGATTGGATAAGAACAGACTCTTGGCAGTTTTAACAGCTTTCTGATACTGCAATAGACTGTTTTTTAAAATGTCCAAAGAAACGTGTAGATGATCTTTCTTCCACTTCCTCTCGGCGCGTCTACATAAACGTCTTAAAGTGCGAGTGGTGTCATTAAGCCATGGCTCTGTTACTGGCTTGGGGCGTTTACACCTAAAAGGCGCCACCAAATCCAATATGTCAATGCAAGTACAATTAAAAGTGTCTAAAAGTTCATCAGGAGTAAGAGTACCATACTGATCCTCAGTATGTAGCACAGAATGATTAAAAGCTTCAGAAAAATCAGAAGCAGTCGAAGGGTTAATTGTGCGCACACGGCGGTTCGTGGCGCACCGTTTCACATGGGAGAGAGGCAGTGTAATATTAAATAAAACAGCGAAGTGATCGGACATAAGTGAGTCACAAATCTCACTGACATTTAACTGTAGACCAAAAGATAATATAAGGTCCAGTGTGTGACCTTTCTCATGTGTCGGATCAGACACAGACTGAGTAAGGTTAAAAGAGTCAATGAGATTCAGAAAGTCTTTCACCAAGGGACGGGATTCGCAGCAGACATGGATATTAAAGTCCCCAACAATTAAAAACCGATCATAGTTCACTGACACTCCTGCCACAAAGTCTGTGAAGACTTATTGAACTGAGGCGGACGATAGACTACAGCGCACAGGACGGGTGTAGTAAAGTCTACAATGAATGTCTGCAGCTCAAAGCTGGAGAAAGAGATCGACGGTGACAATCGACACTGAAAACTGGATTTAAATACAGATGCTACCCCTCCACCTCGGCCGGTGGTTCGGGGGGAGTTAAAAAAGAGACAGTTAGGGGGGAGCAGCTCGGAGAACTGAATAGACTCACCAACTTGAATCCACGTCTCTGTCAAAAACATGAAATCCAACTCACGTGAAGTGAAGAAGTTATTCAAGACAAAAGTCTTGTTTGCTAGCGATCTAGCATTTAAGAGAGCCAGGCTAAGAGTAATCTCCTCGCGGGCCTGGGTGAGAACGCGGCGCAGAGGCCGAAGATTCCTAAGATCCACACCGCCGCTGCGGGCCCGACATCTGGGAGGGGGGACCTCCGTCGGCAGGTGAAGGCATCCAGCGGCTTGGCGGGAAGGAACAACAGGCTGGATCCAACGAAGACACGAGGGCCGCACATGAGATCCTCTGACAAGAAGGCGAGGATCGGTCCAACAGGTGGATCGTCTGAGGATCTTGAGTTTCACCAAGACACCTGCCCTCTTTCCGCGTCTTCTGGAGCGCTTCCTCCGTAGGATGACAGCCGGTGAGTGCAGCAGGTAAGCTGGCACAGACGCCAGTGGAGGAGGAAGACCCGAGGTTTGATCACCTAAATCAAAGTTTGGCAGTGTTTTTTGACATGCTCTAATGTCAAGAAGTGCTTGGCGATCATACACAAACAGAGCAAAGGAATCTTGGCAGAGATCACAAAGTAATACAACAGCAAATATCAAACACAGCAGAGCTGGCAGACGGCAGGCCGCACATGCTGGCGCCATCTTGCAACCTTTAAATTTAAAGGGAGCATTGTTGGTTTGAGCGAGAGAGCGGAAAGGAAAGAGTTTGTGAATCTGTGGGTACATAATCTTGCTTAAATTTGAGTTTTCCTGAGTTAAGCCTGTTAAGATAAGTGTGATATTGTATTTTCATTTCATTCTTTTAAGAAGCTAGTTTTTGGTTTCACTGGTCAGAATAAATCACCTTTTTTAGTAATTGAATAAGCCTCTGAGTCTGCCCCTTATCATCTTCCTTTACGTTCTGACTAAGCGTCTTCAGAAGATGACTTTTCCAGTCACCCTATGAACACAAAATAGTGTTTGTTTGTTGGTGGGAAGCCAGTGAGGGATCATCAAATACAAGCAACTTGAGGGAGCACAATAATTTATCAGGTGGCCAAAATACTAATAATAAGTGATTGAAACTCAATTGCTCTATTTTACCAGAAATGACCACTGTTAGGATGGACGCCTGTTTTAATTTTCAGGTTGAAATAGATGTTTCAGACTTTCATCCTGATTAAAAGGTGACAAGAATAATCTTAACGTGGTGGAGGGGTTTGTGTGTCTCAGTGACCCAGGGAGCTGTGTTGTCGGGGGTAATAGCCGCGGGTAGGGTATCCCAAGGCAAGGCAACCGTCTGGCGGATTTTTCAAAAAGGGGACTGGAGGGTGTGTTCCAACTATTGGGAGATCACACTACTCCCGGGAAAAGCCTATGCCAGGGTGCTGGAAAGAGGCTCTGGCTGATTGTCAAACCGCTGGTTCAGGAGGAGCAATGCGGATTCCATCCTGGCCATGGAACAGTGGACCAGCTCTTCCCCCTTGCAAAGATACTGGAGGGGTCATGGGAATCTGCACATCCAGTCTACATGTGTTTTGTGGACTTGGAGAATTGAGAACTGTTTTCGCATTCTCGGCAAGTAAGTCAGACCAGTTCACGGTAGGTGTTGGGGGCCACCAGGGCTGCCCCTTGTGTCCGAACTTGTTTGTGATTATCATGGACAAGATCTCAAGGCACAGCTGGGGGGAGGAGAGTGTCTAGTTGGGGACCTTAGAATTGCTTCTCTGCTTTTTGCAGATGATGTGGTTCTGTTAGCCTCAACACATCAGGACCTCCTCAGGGTTGGGAGGGAGTTGCTGCCCCATGTGGAGGAGTTTAAGTATCTCGGGGTCTTATTCACGAATGAAGATAAGATGGAGAACGACAGGCGGATCGGTGCAGCATCAGCAGTAATGCAGGTGTTGCACCGGACTGTTTTGGTGAGGAAGGAGCTGATCCTGAAGGTGAAGCTCTCAATTTACCGGTTGATCTGCATCCCAACCCTGACCTATGGTCAAGAGCTTTGGGTAGTGACCAAAAGAATGAGATCATGGATACAAGCGGCTGAAATGAGTTTCCTCCAGAGAGTGTCTGGGCTTAGCCTTAGAGATAGGGTCAGGAGGAAGGGAGGCTAGGAGTAGAGCCGCTGCTCCTCTGCATTGATAGGAGCCAGCTGAGGTGTTTTGAGCATTTAGTCAGGATGCCTCCTGGACGCCTCCCTTTAGAGGTGTTCAGGCACATCCGACTGGGAGGAGACCCTGGGGTAGACCCAGAATACGCTGGGGAGATTATATATCTCTTATGGCCTGGGAACGTCTCAGGATCCCCCAGGAGGAGCTGACGAGGGTTACTTGGGAAAAGGATGTCTGGGTTCCACAGCTTAGCCTAATGCCATCGCGACCCGGCCCCAGATAAGTGGCAGATAATGGATGGATGGATGGACAAAAATTGTGTAATTCTCTTCCAGGATTTGGGCTTTATAGCTCAAACTATTTCCAGAAATTAGACAGTAAATTATCTTTACTACTCAATCATCTCTGGGGAAATCAGTACATTTTGGTGAATGAAATCACTTTTTAATTAGATTACAGAACACAGTCCTGTTCAAGTGCCTTGAGTATATTTATTACGTAGTAGAAGGCAAAGATTCCCAGGGATCAACTCAATGATTTTGAACAATGAAAGGGACTTTTCATAACCTCAAAGCTGTGGTTGCACCATAAAGTGAATGTTGAACTAGAAATGCTTCCATTTTCCCAACTTCATCATTTTCTCATCAGTGACCCACCTACTGGGTGGGTCCATTATTCCCTTAGGGGTCACAAGGTCAGACATGTCATCCATGAAAAGTGCGGGCTCCTGGAGAAGTGTGTGGGTGTTGATGGAAAAGTCTGATTAGAGATGGAGATAAATGTAGAAATGAAATCATTTTCACAACCCATTAAGAGTAGATGACTCTTAACTCTTGAACTGTGGTAATTTATTCTGAGTAGGAAAGAAAAATAGGAAAGAAAAAAAAACATTTGAATGATTCCCAGGTTACATATAGCCATGAAAGTAACTCTTTGTCAAAGGCTTATTGTTTAGGGCAGTGTGTGTGTGTGTGTGTGTGTGTGTGTGTGTGTGTGTGTGTGTGTGTGTGTGTGTGTGTGTGTGTGTGTGTGTGTGTGTGTGTGTGTCCTCCCATGATCACAAAGCCACCACACCAGTGAGTGTTAGTACCTGCCCCAATCAATCAGCTTGAATGTCACTTCACACCACTAAAAAGACTCACACAGTCATTACTTGCACTTTTACACTTATAAATACATGAAAGACGACCTGCCTCTTTTACCTCGTGGGTTAATTTCCATTCTTTTCATCATCAGGAATTCCACCTCATAACACACACCTATTGAAATTGCAGCAGAATACAGTGTAAACATGTTTCAACAACATACACAGCTTTACACCTCACAGAAATTCCACATCAATCCCACAATTGGTTAACAATCAAAGTCTTTTAAAGAGCTTTAGGTGGGGCATCATAACACTGAAGTTTACAGAGCCAGTTTATGATTTAAGACGTTTATGATGCAATTCTCGACCGTGTTGCATTTTATGGGTAAGGCCCTTTTGATGTCAAGGGAGTAAATACTTGCTGAATGAGTTCATCGAGGGCATGCCTTACAGTTTTTCTCCATGTGGTTTCAGCAACAGTCCAATATCATTTTAGGTATCATTACATGCTGAGTGGAAAATACCATTTGAATAAAATGCACATTTTCAGACCCAGCTCATAGCAAAAATGTGCTAAAGAACATGGCTCATGTTCAACTCATTTTGTAAATGAATCATTATATGTGAGACAAAATGAAGGGCTAGTGTGTTCATTTTTATCGGTGGTAACAATGATAAATTTACTTTTTCTATACAGCCATTACAGCAGTTCTGTGAGGCTGCACCAAAGAAAAGCAGTGCTTTGAGCTAATACTAATTTAAGTATAATAAACAGTATAGAAAGATGGATGCGACAAAGTGTAATGTCAACCACTGGTTAGCATTGGGGCAATTTTGAAGCCCAGAATTAAAGCCTATGGTCAGTGCCATCTTTTCTGTTTGGAGCCAGGACCTTCCAAAGCTTTTTGAATGGGAGTCATTTGGAGTTTCTAGTGGCCATCTGTGGCATTGCACCTTAAAGTTCTTCTGCTTACGGAACACGTTGAAGAGTAGCGAAAGGAAGCATCCTGCAGCGAGTTGCCATTCAATCTCTATGTAAACCTGCGGCAAAGTGCGGCCAAAAAAAAGTTGAGAATAGTTTAACATTTTGTGGCAAAGTGCAGCGAAAGATAACCTGCAGTCAATCAATATAGAGAGTGGTCTGATGTATCGACCTATGTTTCAAATAATTTCTTCCCACCCGAAACACATAGAAGCTAAACTTATTGTTGCTGTTTCTACACATCCCATACTGTACGACAACACATTGTACAACTATAGTTATGAGATCACCAAAGTCATAAGGATTCATCTTCTGGGCACTGTAGACAGCTGTACAAAATTTCAAGTTAATCCATTCAATATCTGTTGAGATATTTTGGTTTGAACCAAAGTGGTGGACTGGCCGACCAACTGACATTGCCATGCCTAAAGCCTTGGAGTAAGCACAGCTATAGAATCAAAAGCAACCTTTGTCAACAGTTTTCATTGGTGACCATTTATTTAAGGGAACTTAGATCAATTTAGAGTTTTAAACCAGCCTATGTGTATTTAGGTATACTCAGCTGGATTTATCTCAGCTTCACAATGCACCAATTAACCTGGGGTCATAGTGTTTGTTCCACTGTTTGCGAGGAGAAGTGCATCCTAATGAGGTAAGTGCTTGTGTGTTTGTGTTTGTAAAGATGCCTGTGTGGTCACCAACAGACCAGGACGGGAGAGTTGTGACAGGCACACAATGGAACGTACACACAGATAAGACAGATTGTGTGTGTGCGTAAGGAAAGTGACTTTAACTGAGAGTTCCCAAACACACCTGGGAGATGTTCTCACAAGAGATAAAAGCTATAAAAAACAACTTCAGCAAATACCATTCATTAAATGGATTGACATTTAGGATTGGATAAGGTTTGGTTTAGTCTTTCGGATGGAGAATTGTACTTCTGTGGGTACTATTTAGACAGAGGGAGTCAAACTCTTGGATGCAATTTGAAGATATGTTAAACAGTGAGATTAGCCTGGCTTAGCTCAACAAACAGAGACCAGGATTTGCTTCCTGTGTCTTACCAACAGTCAACATTGGTTTTCTTTATCCATGGCAGCAAATTTCCCCTAACTTTAAAGCTGCATTAATTAATATTTTTATGTTAACAATGGGGGGGTTGCTTGTAGGGATGATTTCACTCAACTGATCCATTCATAACAATGGAGTGTTTTATTGTCTTCAGCATATTGTTTTGGTTTTACAGCTAGAAACTCTGTTTTTATCAGTCTCACTGCTTTCATCAACTTCATTTCTAGCCGCAGCAGGCAGCTTTTTTCTACAAAAAAGCTCTGATAAGCAAACCGTAAAATACCTGCTCACCATCAAATAGCAGACAAACAAAGTTAGCAACTAGCTGGAAACATTGTGGAGGATTTAGCAGCTTAATAATCAGATAGTTCCTTCATGAGCAGGTGGAGACCATGCAGAGCTAAACAGAATTTGAATATTGTGTTTGTATATTCCAGGTTGGCCAAAAGTTATATTAACATTACAAAGTGATTATGTGTCACTTTCTTTAGCAGGCCAAGAAATAAATGCAGGTTTAACCCAGTATTTTTGTTGCCCAAACTTACAAAATATAACAAAAACATCATCCATTGGGCCATTAGATCAGAAAAAAACATTCTGACAAATTAACTTTATCATTTGAGTAGGAAACACTGTGCTACTATGCATTTTGGGAGAAATTTAAATATAACCGATCCTTAACATGAGTGACTGAGCTAGGATAAGCTAATTTCAATACACAGCATTAAACTGCAAACAGAGCATCAACATCAGCATCATCAGCATTGAAGCACATAAGTCATAGAGCCTTTAAGGTTTAAGCAGATCCGGATGCCTTTTGACATATGAAGACTGACCTTAGCCCATACTATGATGGTCCTCTACTCTTTAGCTCCACTGATGTAAGACAATTGGTAACAAAGCTGATGCACTGAAGTCCAGTTTGTGTAAATGCCTTTAAGGAGGCTCCCATATTTGTCTGTTTCTGCTGTGCAACTTCCTGAACGCTATGAGTCCCAACATATTGGAATATGATCAATGTTGACAGGACTAGCCTTTGGTCGGGTTAAAGTACTGTATATTTTCCTCTCTGTCTCTTTCCTTTAATTTTTCTTCTTTGCTGACCAAACAGGCTTATGAACTCTTTGAACTGTTTGACTGAGAGTACACAAAAACCAACTCACTTACCGGAACTTGCCCGAAGGAGATAAACTTAAGAGAGGAGATGAAGAAAAGTGATGAAGGGGTGGACTATACCGCTCTCTAAAGTAAAGGAACAATACGCAAGAGAAGAACAGGGGAAGCCATTTTTCTTGCTTGTTAAAGCACTTGAACTTTAGCTCTTACTTCTTCTAAAAGCTTCTACTTATCTACTCATCCTAATAAGAGAGCAGGATGGAGGAGGAGGCAGGAAGGGTAATGGAGGTCGGTTGGACGTACGCTGCCTCTGTGCGGCACACTCCTCACAGCTGGTCAAGGTCGACGGTCGCAACACTGATTGGCTGGTGATTTATACCGCTGCTATCAGGAGTGAGTCAAGTCATCTGTGCCGCATCACATCCAAACAGCCATCAGACATTTTCTGTGAGGAATGGAATGACATTTGGCAAGTGGTAACTAAAACAGAAAGAGTTGGTTTTTGTCCCTGGGATTTGATAAGACACAGACTCTCTTTTTTCTTTTGTACGAGATATAAGAAGTAGATTCTCGTGGGGGATGAGTACAACACTTCCGAGCATGTTCATTGTCAAATGAATCACCCATATCCTCATTCCTGACAGTTGTAGTAGATATGTTTTCTTTTGTTTTAAAACCCCAATCTCAAAGACAACACATTTGTACGTACATGATGACCGAACTTGTTCAGGCCAAAAACAACCTGCCTCACACACCTGAGTTTACCCATACACACACACACACACACACACACACACACACACACACACATACACACACACACACACACACACACACACACACATACACAGACATATACACCTCATTAATTTCTCGGGCATGCACCTATGTTTAAATGTGCACACACACGTATGCAGCTCAGTCACATGGTGTTCAACAGTGAATGTTATCAGAACACATTATCAGGGCATGCCGTGAAGGTTAATTCCTGTATAATTTATATAAGATTGGTGAAGAGGTTTACTCTGATAACCCGGTCAGAAGCACCTTGCTGTGCATGTCACTCCTTTCCACAGACTTACCAGCAGCGGCTGGTGCTCTCACGTACGCACAGAGAGGGTGAAGACACACTTCTTACAAGAAGGGAGTGTACAAGGCGGAAAGGAGGAGAGAGTATGAGAGGAAGAATGTGTAATTTGGTGCCAGGTGATAAAAGAGTGTGGCAGTCAGCCAATGGGCTTTTGGTAATAGAATGCCTCTGTTACATTACACATTTAAACAATGTGACTTTCATCCTCACACACAGACCCACACACTTGTGTTTCTGTAGAGGAAAGTCATTCACTGATCTCAATTAAACTGGTGTGCAAAAAAAAAATAAAGAAAAAATGTGATTACTAAGAAGTTGTATTTATAATGGAAAAATGATGGATTGGGAGTAACATTTGCTTATATGCACATGGCCAAATATTAGCTGTGGGGCCCCTAAGATTAAGATCCTAAAGCTAGATTTTGACACAATGGGCCCTACAAATTACCAAAAACAAGTGACATGAAGTGAATCTCGGGTCCAAAAGAATTTGTCTGGTTAGTTATCCAGCTCATACACCTCTATCCATTTCCTGCTTTCATTGATTACAAGACTGTGTCCAGAAATCAGTGCAGAGGAGGACCAGCACAGGCAAGAATCGTTCTGATAAAACGGTACCACAGTGACGTTTACAAATGTAAATGTGCAGATCGATGCAGAGGAGGCTGTTTATTGTACTTTTAGGAAAGGGGCATTTCATTAAAAGTGTGTGTTTATGTATGTGTGTGTAAGTAGTCAGCACAATCAGAGATACACACACACATGCACTGTATCTACTGTAACTGTGCCCACACACACATACACACTGAGTCAGCAGAAACAGGAGCTTGGTGACACCGCTAATGAACCCGAGTGTTATTCTTCAATTAAACTATGGATGGGTATCGAGCCAAGGAACTCCTCTCAGGGCTGCTCGAGTTACACCACAGCCCGATCCCTCTCTTCCTAAACGCTCCCTTTCTCCTTATTTATCACTCGCTCGGCCTCTCTGCTTTTTTGCTCCATCATGCCTCAATTCTCTCCACTGTAAAGTCTCATTGTCTCTCTCGCTGCCGCTTCTTTTTTTCTCCGTCCTTCCTTCATTCCATATACCCAGTGAGGTATGAGTTGTTGCAGGCAAACCTGAGATGTCAGACACATAGCTGCCAACAAATGTCATTACATACTTATCAGCTCTTTCTACTTCCTCTGTGTCTATCAATCTGTCAATGTGCTGGATGTAAACACATTAGTTGTCCTGCAGTGGCTTCCTGGCGTCAACAGAGGGCGTCACCACTATATGGAGATTTTACCAGCACAAATAAATGTCTCTACTCTATATTACAGACATAGCAATAGAACATTTGAAGAAGCAGGTTGTTAAAAAAATCCATTCAAATTAGATGTTTTTTTCAATATAATATACATTACTTATTTTGAATTTTATATCAGGGATCAGTAAAGTTCCATCATGTAAGATGCAGGTCTCACACAGATTTGACGTATGTGCCTTTAATCTTTATTCAGGTTTTCATTCAGTTTTTATTGTATTTAAGTCTGATGACAAAAGGAAACATTTAAACTAATTTAAGTGAATATCAGTTTCCACTTCAGAATATGTTTAATTATCATGTTGGAAATCATTTAATTGAAAAATGACTTTAGGCAACTAAGCAACAAAAGCAGCACAATAAAATATGTTGTTTTTTTCTCTCATTAACACAAAAGGTTCAAGTACATTTTCCCAAGTACTATACATAAGTGCAATTTTCAGATATTTGTACATTCATTTTTATGCAACTTTTAAACCATTATCAAACAATCAAGCAATTCAAATGTGTTCCACCTCAACCAGCAACAACATAAAAGTGTTTACAAGTACAACAATAATGATAATAATAATAATAATAATATAACACTGACGGGCCATTCTGCAAAATAAACAGGTCACTTTTGATACTTGAAGTACATATATATATATATATACTTCTCTTATTTTACTTAAAATGCTGGACTGTAGATGTAGTCTTGTAGCGCCCTTATAACCATCATTGTCATCATTATCATTATCATCACCATCATCAGTCGCTTCCTTCATTTATTAACATTTCCCATCACGACATCTTATCTTCTCTGACTCCTCTTTCTTTTCCTGCATTTCCTCTTCTTCCTCTCCGTGCTGTGTCATCTCAGCTCTTACTCGAAGGGGGGGAAAAGAGGCCGGTCAGGTGGCTTCTTCCGAGTCGGAATGACACAAAAAAATCCATTCTCCGACATTGTGGTCAGGCAAGTCGTCACGACGCGCATACTCCGACTTTCCAATGATTATTTGTGCGTCAGCTGGCGCTCGGTGACCGGCACCATGCGGCGACAGCCTGCTGAGGAAACGTTGCACTGCGCACGCACACGCACGCAGAGCTATAGGCTACGTGTCCAGACACACAGCTCTCCCTACTTCGGCAAGTTGGGTTTCTTCTGTCATGGAAACGCAGCATAGTTTGAGCTCAACCCCGAGTAGCCACGAGACTGGAAAGTATTTGCCCTAATATGACCAGGGCATCTGGAAGTGTGGCGCTCACCTTGTCTTAGCCTGAATAAGTCTCACCTTTTTTTTGGATAAATTTAATATTGCTTCAAATCACCCTGTTCCAGATCATATTGTCTATAAAATGTGTCCTATAAAATGTATTTATTAGTCATTTCCCCTGGAAGAATGAATGTGTAAGTGGCCCCATTATATTCATCTTTAGCTTTTTGTACGCAGTAGATGCAGAAACTAAGGGAAATAATTAAAAGCAGAAACTGACAGATATCCCAACGATATCAGGATACTTTTTAAAAAAGACTTCAGGAGAGCGCGCAGTGCTGTCAGCCCATAGAGGACACACCTACCGTCTTCTAATAATCCACCAATCATTTCCAAGTTATCGCCACCCCATAGCCACAGTATTGAGAGACGGAGACAGAGGTGGACGCGTTGTCTTTACGGAGAGAGCTGGCCTGCTTAGTGCGCACTGACAGTGCAAACGGAATGAAAAGCCAGAGCAAATAAAGCAGCAAGTTTTGTGGGACGAGAATCTCTCTGCCCGGTTTTCTTTTTCACTGAGCGTCATCCTGGTGCACGGGTTCAGGTTGCACATAGGAGTAGGCTACAAGTTTCCAATGGACAGATACTTGGAGACGGATGGCGCAACAAGCATGGGATTATTTTTGTAATGTGGATTGCTATTCCTTTGCAAGAAAATAAAGGTCCGCTGCGGAACAATGTGAGACGTTATGCGTCTTGGATTCTCGTGTTTCTGGATATCTTGAAAATCATTGGCAACAGTTGAGAAGGAAGAAGTTATGAGCAAAGGATCGTATGCTCCGACACTGGGACCAACATGGATTTGCCGTTAAAACCCCCTGCCCCTTATTTAGAGAATTTTTAGCCGGTCCACTTGTGTTATTGTTGTTGTACTTGTTGTTGTAAACTTCATGCTTGTGGACAAATCGCCACACTGGGCTCTTGGATTTTGAAACGTCGCCTGCCATTGGATTGGATTTCCAACACCATGAACTTTATTGACAGTTTGACACTATTATTTCTGACGCTGTCAGCTGTCAAGGTGAGTCGAGTCATCCAGAGAGCAAACTGCACTAAAAAGAACAAAAACATTGATGACCTCAATATGCGAAATGTAGCCACTGGTCATTAATGTGTAGCTCGTCCTTGCCTTCCCTCTGGGTAGGTCATTGCTCGTGTTTAAACAAGCCGAAATATTTAGTGGCTTGGAGAGATTCAAACAGCCATTACGCAAGGCTGACACTATATAAACCGAACCCACGCTCTCGTGGGTGGTGCGTTTTCGTGTAACAAATGTGGCATATGTGATGATTTTTAAAGTTTGTTGTGAAGTTTGACGCTGGGTGATTTCAGGCCTACTCTAAAACCACCCTGGAGATATTATTACGCTTTAAAGGCGCAGTGGCTCCATTCTGAATTAGGACATGTGAGCAGGTTCACTCCTGGCGCTTAGACTGGTCTCATATTTTTCCCACTTCAATAAGAAGAAGCACTGGCTTTTCACGCTGAAATTTAACATTCAGTTTCGGAATAAAACCAACAGTGCTTCATAAAGGAATAAAGATGACTCAGAATTTTAATGGCCGTTTGAGAGCGCGCTGTAAATCGCTTTCCATATAATCATTAATCAAGCGTTGTGAGTCCAGGAAGGCTTGAGCAAAGGTTTCAAGGTGAAAAAAATACAGCACTAGTACACAAACCACTTTAGTAGGAGGCTGCATATTTTCCAGCAACATGATTGGACTTTGAAGGATTACTTCTAATAGGAGTTTGCCGCCTAAAGGGAAGAGGACATATGTTAGGGTACACACTAGTTATTTTTTCGAGCATCTTTTCTTTAACCAGATGAGATATATCCCCCCGAGAATCTAGTAAAGTGTTTATTTAACTAACTACTGACAGCCTAATCCAACCAATCAACACCGTATACTATCCGGATGCCCCCTAACTGCTCATTATCAGTCATCACTCGGTTTAAAGGCCAGTGTTCGCAGCTTGACACCCAACCATTAATAATACAGTATATAGTGTTTTGGGGGCTGGGGTCTCTCAGCCCACAACGTCGGACCCTCTCACGCCACCAAAAAGGGGTGGAGACAGCTGCGCTCACTGTCTCTTTTTTTCTCTCTACATTTCATTAAGGAGTGGAATACGCGTTCCTGGAAACGCCACTGAAAAGCCGGTGCCACAGGAATGGGTCTCATGCAATATTGGCGAGATATTGCGCTACATGTGAGGGAAAAGAGAGGGAGTGAGAGAGAGAGAGGCGCGCGTGTATGTGTGAGACAGTGAGAGAAAGTTGTGCGTAATGCGCGCGCGCGCACTGATGGAAAGTTGCCAAAAGTTCTTTGTGGTCCGACTGGTGCGGTGACAACTACCCCCTGTGAGGGAAAGTAACAGGCTGAAATTCTTGCCAGTTTTAATGGCAACAGTTATTAATCCGCGTTGCCTGGAGGCGAGAGAATAAATGTTTGGTGAAACTGAAACAAAACCAACCAGCTCATTTACACGTTTATTTCCAGGTCATTACATTTAAGCTGATGTTGTCAGCTTTTTATGCTTGGCACATTGTACCTCTGCTCATATATATATAACCATAAACGTATTCACCACATAGTCTTCCTTATTATACAAGGAATACATGAGAATTACAGTTCCTTTAATATGAGTATATACAGTACAAGTCAAAAGTTTTGACACATGTTGAGAAGGTATTTCAAACCGTTTGACTGGTACTGTAAGTGTCTCTAAACGTTAAAACATACTGTATATTTCTAGCTTTTGTTTCAAAATATGACATTCATGAACATAGTCAAGAAATTATGTAGTATAGGAAAGATCATACTCTTGAAAACTATTTAACTTTTTAAAAGCCTGTAGAAGTTCTACACATTTAACTCTCATTGCCCTCATACACTGTGTATAGGCCAGTCCTAGATAAGATACATAGTGTGGTATTCATATTCTGGCAGTGGTCAACAGAAATGTCAAAATGTAAATATATATTTTTTGCGCAACTATGGATAAGTAGAGGGCACGTTTTCTGAGCTGTTGCTCAATCTACTGTAACTAACAAGTTTGTTTTTACTCCTTGCAGAGTGCCCACATACCGAAGGACGCAGAAAGAGGTCCACATGACGGTAGGTGTCCCACAGGGCACCGTGGGAATACAATCTGCCCTGGGCTCCCTGGCTGGCAGAAAGCCAAACAAAAACTGCTGGTTTGAGGTTCACCTTGATGATATGGGGGAAATTATCGCCTCCTGGTGGACATTTTTGTAGTTTATCCCCCCCTGCCCCTCTTGCCAGACTCCTTTCTAGTAAATGAGTGCAGTTTCACCCCTAAATTGAGACTATTGGATGCCTTCATTCTGTACAGCATTCCTTCTTGTTTGAGGTTAAGCTGGGGAAATGTTATGGTGGCCAGACTCATTTATAGAAAGGAATTTCACCCTCTTGGCCCACAATTTCATTTTGCACAATCCCACTGTTGCCCAATCTAATTTGGACAATCAGAAGCTGAACTTTATGATATTGTTCAGGCCCAGTATATTTGGTTTGGCCTCCCAGAGGGCTTTCAGGCAGGGGTTGTTTTAGGCCCACTACTGCTCTGAGTGATAGTTTGGAGGTGTTGTCTGTCTATGTCCTAATATATTTCTCAAGAACAGAACTCCTGCAAAGACTAAGTGAGGGGGGCAAGTAGACTGAAGGTGAAAAAACAGCCCTCGGGCTATTATTTTATAGCTGTAGGTGAGCTGAATCACAATGGGGCAGGAGCAGAGTTTGATATTGCAGGTATTAAATTTAAATTATGAGAGAATACAAAGGCAGAAGACGCAGAAAATACGCTTACAAACTGCATTTCAATGGAAAAATTGAAAGTATAATGTGTGTGTGCATGTATGTATCCACTCTTCTCCTGTGATCATGTCAGCGTCATGTCTCCTTTTAGGTGTGTGTTATTGTTACAGCAGCACAGTAGTACTTAAGAGTCAAACCTCACAGACAGCGGTTTAGTCTGGAGCTCTGCTGCCATTTTATAACCTGATCCTCTGTGAATGTGTCTCTCAGTGATCCCTTTAATGGAGGTGTACAACAAGAGTTTGTGTAAGCCTCGGGAGCTGCTGGTGGAGATTCTGCAGGAGTATCCGGAGGAGGTGGAGCACATTTTCATACCGTCCTGCGTGGTGTTGACGCGCTGCGCCGGCTGCTGCAATGATGAGATTATGCAGTGCACGCCGACATCGAGCTATAACATTACTATGGAGGTAAGCAGTGTCTTTTTTTATTGTTTTATTTCTTAAATACTGTGGGTGTTTTGTGCAGTGGTGTTCAGAGGGGTGAGGGAGAACAACTTTTTAAAATGTTATCCAACTGGGATGCACAAATGTCACAACAGAGGAACGCTTTGGCTGGTTAACTGCACTTCTGGCTCACCTAAGTGTCCCTCTGGTCAGTGCAAGTGCCGTTTTTGGCCCAAAATGAACCCTATCCTTGCATACATTCATTTTCCCTCTTTCCCATTAGTGAGTATGTGCACACTTCTGGATCAGCATTTTTGAGCAGTCTGAATCACTGAGAGGTGGAAAAAAAGGTGGAAAAATCAAAGAGGAAACCTGCTTCATACTGACCTGTCTGCTCTTGATTTAAATAAACATTTCTAGTGAGGAGTGAAGATCTTTTTGAACATCCCATCGCCTCTTCCTGGTTGCTGTCCCTGATTATACTCAGACATTAAGCCCTGCTTTTCAGCTGTTGAAAGTTAGCCATTGCATTCTGTACAAGTTGAGACTTTAAGATGGTAATCCTTTCACCCCAAAACTCATCATCCTCTCGTATTAATATGAAAAACAGAATCTTGCATCAGAGTTTTCTGTCAGCTTTTGCTTATTTTACTTCAATATTTCATTCAATTCTCTGACAACCTCTCTCCTTTTTTTTGCAGATTAAAAGAATAAAACCCCAAAGGCAACAAAATGATATTTTCATGAGTTTTACAGAGCACAGTGCATGTGAGTGTAGGTAAGAAACCCTGAACACACACTCAAACACACACACTCATACACAAAGCACTGAAATGCTAACCACTGAGACAAGAGGTCAACAAACACGTAATATAAAGTTAGTGTTTTCAGTTTGCCTCTGACACATTTAACAGATTCATATCAGGTTGATTCATACTGTATCTTATCTTTGTTTCTATTACTTCAGTGATCTTAAAAAGACTTGAGCAGGCTGAAGCAGATCCCAGCCCCCGTTCTCCATATTGTTTTAGCTTATCCTCATTTCATCACATTGCTCAAGTAAAGGAGATACATTTGTGCGAGTGCCTAATCTTTTGTTTTCCCTCTGTGGCATGTAGAGGTCATTCTTGGAACCACATAGGTGTGATAGCTTTAGTTATTGATCTCCGAGATAAGCAGTGTGTGTCCTTTCTGTACCCTCTAGTCACAGTAAGATGACTTACTCTAATTAGGCCTGAGGCGGAGTGACTTCAGATTTATACATGTTTTTACTGTCTCTGTTTTTGTCATGTTGATAGGTAGTGTTAAATCCTGTAAATAAAAAAAATCAGAGATAAGTGTCATGTTGCTGGCATTTGAGCTTGACTGGCATAACAGAAAAAGATATTATACAAATATTATCTTCTACAAATGAATCCATCCCTGTCTGGGGTAATCATCTGTTATTTTAAAGTCACCTTTCCATTTCTCCCTATGGGCATTGTTTTCGTCATCTTTTGTCAAATCATGGTGACTGGGCTTTGAGCTGTGCATCATGAAATAGCAAACTGTGACACAGCAACACAATGAGGACAGGCCTCATCCTCCTACGCTTCTGGAAAATCTAACAAGCAAATAAACATTGTAGACAGGATTGTTGGCAGAGCATTGAGCAATGTTGTCATTTTTAGTCTGTTTTCTGAGCTACTGGATGTAATGTTAGAAACCCAAGTCTGTCTCTAGCACCACTGGCTTGAAAGAAATGTCAATTTGAATTTATTTCTGTGCTGCTTTCTGCTGATGTATATGTGATGAGTCACTCTAAAACTATTTATTGTATAGGTAGCCATCAAGTTTTACGATACCTTTAAAGTCAAAGACACTGTGGTCAATCTATTTAGTGTTGTTCTAAATTTGTGATTTTACTATACTGCACAGATTGAATATAACAGGACATATAACCAGTGGTGGAAAGTAAACTGTACTTAAGTAAAATTTTGATATATGCTACTTAACAGTTCTACTCACCAAGATAATGCAAATATTATACTTTTCTCTCCAATCCATTATATTATTATTTTTGGATTTTTCATATTAAATATATGATTACTATCAGTTAAACTACTCAACAGTATTTAAATGAGTAAAAATTAGTTCCACCTCACCCATCGACAAAATTGAAATACATTCTTACTTTAAATAATTCAGGCAGCTGTAATCAATAATTTCATATTAACAATGGATGTCATGACTACTTGTTTGTAAAAAGTGGTCACTTGGAATCAACCTACAGAGGTGTCTTTCAGCTTATTGTTTTGGTTTTCTGGGTCACAATTTTACCATTTTGTTTCAGTCTCACAGCACTGAAAAACAACTATATTCTACCTACCCAGAACTGAACAAAGTATGCAACTAGCTGCTGAACAGTTAGATGAGTGGAGCATTTAGCCAATAAAGAGCCTGAGATTTTTTCTTATGAGTTTGGCAGAGACCAAAAACTAAAATGAGATTGAATATTGGGCTTAAAGTCCCACCTCTTCTGATGTGCAGAGTTTGACACTAGAAGGCTGGTTTAGCAATCATCTGCTGAAAGTGGAAAGTTTCTCTGAGCTCTCCGAAAATCTGAGTTTAAGGCCACCAAGGAGGATTTGTTACATCACAACTAGCCAATCGTGGTCCGTTGTGCAGCTTACACAATTGTGATTTGGAAACTTGAAGTCTCCAGTAGAGTAGGGCACATCTTGTGTCCATTAGCTAAAATGTTGAAATGAAAAATATTTGCATATTCATCAATCTGGATTTTTGAATGAGGGAGAAGGAGTAAATGTTTTTTTTTTTAAGGATTTTGACATGGTAATGGATTTTTTTTGGTGTGTGCATTAAAAAGGAATATTACACACAAATTATTATTCAAAGCAGAATATTTTCAGGAGTGGATCTTTAAATTCATCAATTAGCAGGGAGCAAAAATGAATGCTAATATCTTCTAACAAGTTTGAAATATTAGAACTTAATACAATGATAATTTGTCGATGTTGTGGTCACTTGTGTTCACTTGTGCCCCCCAAAAAAGTAAGAGGACAAAAAAATATTTTGTTGATTTTATACTTTAAATGCAGTTGTTTTTCTTCTAATTGTTTGTACATAAGTAAATTATTTGAATACATCTTGCACCCCTACATATAACTGAGTAGATTTCAGTGCAGTTGATATAAAAAAAGTACACACATACACATATGCATTTACATGCCTTATTCAGCATACTGATGTAGAGTTAGGGTACCGATCTGTCAGATGGAAACTTGGCTGGTTGTCCATGACCTTTTTGAATGAAACACTGTTTCCTAACACTTTTGGCTAACTGTTGGCTCTGGAGTGTGCCAGCACATTTGTTGCTTCACACTCCGTTATCGGCAAGAGTTGTCACTTGGAAGAGAAGTGAAACAAATCTGACAACCTGCTATTGTAGTGGTGTTTGAATGTGTGTGTTTCCATCAATGAACACACCCATTTGAATGTCTGTCCAAGAGTACATGTCGTGAGTGAACGCTAAATGATTTCCCAAGAAGTCTGGTTCATTTAGTGAGCCAGGCATTTGAAAGTGAAAGGCAAATCCATCACAGTTTCTGGTAAAAGATGATGATGTAACATGATTTGAAGAGATTGATGCAAGCCACCCATGCTGATAATGAGCCTCTGGGTCCCTTTGTTGTCACTGATCTTGATATATATCTGTTTACCAGAAAACAACAGCATGCTGTGATCTAATATCATGTTGTTTTGTTCCTGCCTTTCAGGTTAAAGAAAGAAGTGAAAGAACAGAGAGAAAAGTGAGTACAGGGGGGAACAATGGGGACTTGAGATTTGATCTTTTTCCTGTTTTTTCCTTCAAACAAACACTCACTCTCTGTCGTTGGCAACTCTCAGCCTTTCTTATCCCATATGCTCTTACTTGCTTAACTTTAACCTCCCTTTAATTCCATCTATCCAGCTTTCCATTTTCTTTCACTGTAATACACTATGGGGATACACAAAACACCTCACACAATGATAATATTTCATTAAAACAAGCTGACTTGCAGCTCTCAGGTGATAAACACGGGGAATACCAGCATAATCCATGCAGGTGAATGAGTGACATTTGATGAGTTCATTGCCCTCTCCGTACCTGTCCTTTACACCTTCCCTCCCTCCTCTATCTCATCTTTACATTCCTCTCTTCTCATCTTTACTGTTTACATCCCAATTGACGTATGTTTCTCCTGTTCCTGGCTGCTCTGATATAGATAAGTGTTTCTGAAGACCTGTTAAACTTTTGTGTTTATGGTCCTTGCTCAATTTTTCTTCCCTTTCCGTGCAACAGAAGTCAGTGTACTAAGGGTCATTAAAACTCTTTAATCCTCCTTCTTCGAACAGTCGTTAATATCTTTCTATTGCAGGGTGGTTGTTGGTTGTATTTTGGTTTTATGTCAGGTCAAATGTCGTAGAGATAACAGTTGATTTTGAGACCTCCTCTTTGACCTTGTCTTAACTGTTTACGAGTCTGACTTTGTTGGCACGCTGTTATAAAGTGATGGTCTTAGGGTCATTCAACTCCTTCTTCTGATGCTTTCATACTTTAGTGTTAGTTTTAGCGTTGGCCCCCTGCTACTGAGAGGTCTACTAGCATGACTCAGCCTCCTGTGGTTGTGAAACTAGTTAACTTTGGTCGTCCAGACTGAATACGGACATGATTTCGTAACGGTTAAAAGAGGAAATTTTTGAATTGACAACACATCAGCTTCAGCCTGTTCCATGGATATTTGGTCATCATATTTGTCATCTAATGTGGGCTGGCTCTGAGCAAATGATATGTTGTGCAAATATAATTATTACTAAGCTTTATTCAGCTTTTTAAGTCCCCTCCATTAAAAAAATGCATTTTGCTTATTAATACTTTCCTTGAATGTTTGACCTGCAGAAGTAGACTTTGACACTAGAAGGCTGTTTTCACATGGGTTTGCTTAAGTCTCTCTGTGCTCACCGTAAATCTGAATGAAAGGCATCTACCAACAAGCATATCTTGTGACCTTAGCTAAAAAGCTTCTGCAAGCTAAATCAGCACAGCTTGCTTTTGATGGGTATTAATACGTGTTTAAATCAGGGCTTGCACCTGTGAAGCACCAGGTGTATGCTTTATAAGCCCTGTATGCTTTTATAAGCTGGTTTTCATTGTGCTGTGGTCTGAAACAAATTGAATCAGCCCTCAAGAGTTGACCCAGATAGGCTGAAAGATGTAGTTTTGGTGAAGTCCAAGTTTATTGTGCTCAATTCATCTGGGAAATTTTAGTACAGCCGGTCGAGCCAAACCTCAAACTACACACTCTGCCGTCATTGTGCTGTTTTACAAAAAAAAGGATTATCTTTCTAGCCCAAGTTGGACAATAAAGTGATTTTCTCATAGTACATTTGATATTCATCATATTCACAAACTTTAGGACACATTTCAGATTGTTTCAGCTTGTAAAAATGTAATTTTTTCTAGTTATTTTTCAACACATGGTTGCATTTTTTTCTTGCACTCTTGATGTTTTTAGGACCTGGTCCACATTAAACATATCACAGACACTCATGTGAACACTGCCTGATACCTTTCTTATATTATGATATTATGTTATCATCCAAACAAGTAAATCGGTAACAAAAATCAAGTTAAATAATAACCTGTTATGAATGAATTATTTGTATAATTGATTCACACAAATTTAAAAAAAAAATTCTATTAATCACTGTTGGTTTTAGCAACCATCAGTTTAAGCTTTCTGTATAAACATCAATTTACACAGCAGTCTATTCACTCTCTCTTCAGTCACTCAGGTATCTCTCTGCGTTGTTGTCCTCTTTCTCTTCCAGAAAACCCCGGAAAGGCAAGGGCAAAGGCCAAAAGAGAAAACGAAAGAAAAACCGTGACAAAACAATTCACGATGCGTATGTCAGCTCCGCCTTCTCCACCTACCTACACCTGAGTGTTGCACTTCTCATAATTAAGCTCATTTGGGAGGAGCTCATTTGCCCCTTTTAATTTGCACCATTTAATTTGCCCACGTCAACTAGCATGTTGCTACTGTTGCTCTTGTCCTAACATTGTCTCGCCCACTCATGTTCTACATCATCAGATTGCTACATGTGTGCTAACGTGTTTTGCTAGTGTAGCTTCAGCAAAACTTTACATAACAGCGGTAACCAGGGAAGTGCGGCAGGCTTGCTCACCATAACCCATTGCCCTCAAAATCCCATTTAATCTCCTCCCAACCTTACCAGCTTCGTGTTCACAAGACTTTCACTCCCTATGACTGAGACTGGAACCATGGTTGGGATGAGGTCCAGCTGTGTATCATGAAAAACAGTAGAAACACGAGGTACAAGGTGCTCCTAACATTTTGTCAGATAGTCGGCTTCATGACTGATAAAGGACATGTTTAAAGAAGATGGAATAAACAGATCTTAGATCAGCTGTTAACTGTAACTTGAACCATCTACTGAAACAGATCCACCAGCATGGCTTTACAGAGCGGCTTGTACTGTTCTAGTATCTGTGCTGGGATCACCAGGGTTGTAATCATGGTCCTCTGTTCAGTGTTGAGTCTGTGCTGCTTTGCTGTGTCTCGTACCCGTCTCCTCCTCTGTTCCTTTCATCTTTCCAAACAGGTTTTACCAAGCCATGCATAATGCTGGTCCTTTTTATGTAACGTGTGGATATGAGTTATGGCTATCTATTGGTTTGTTGTTGTTTTTTTTCTCTTTTTTTGCTGTAGGGGCGATTTGTAAACCAGTAAATTGTTTTACAAGTACTGTTTGTGTCTTTGCATGCTTTTGTCTCTGAAACAATGCAAAAGCACCCATATTATATTCAAAAACCATGAAAAAGTGATCTCATGTTCCTTCAGTGGTCTTACTATGAATTAATACATGTCTGTTCATTTGTAATTTGTATATTAGGGTATCAATGGAGTATCTGAGCCTTCATCTGTCCATTTCAGCCTCTGTTATCTACATCTTCTGAATCTAATGTCTCTCTGTGGGAAAAGTAGTCTTCAGTTTTCATTCAATAAAATGAAACCTTTCTTAACGGAACTCCAAGCAGGCCCTTGAGTCTTCTTTATCAAGAGCTGATCACTTGTAAGAGTGAGAAGTGTGCTATCGTTCACCTGCGGTTCAAAGCCGTGTTGTTTTGTGTTGCATGAACTGGTCCAGAGCTTTGCTTTTCGCATGTCTAACACATACAAGGCATTTGTGAGCAGTCCAATCAACGAGGGCGGTTTGGGGGGCGTGAGGACGGGTAATTTTACTGCTTGAATATTTGCCTGCTCTGTGGGAACCTGTTTGCAATACTACCCAACTGTCACATGCAGTGCAACTTGTCGGGCTGTGCCTTGGAAGAGCAAAGTGGAGCATATGAAAGACTTGACTTGAGGGTGACAATTTTTATGGATGGTAACACTACACTGTTATAATCAACATCTTTCCCTCTTCCTCTCCATCTCTGTCTGTGTCTTTTTCTGTCCAGTGTCTGTGAGCCATGTTGTGATCACTGCTCAGATAGGAGAAAGCGTTTGTTCGTGCAGGACCCTGTGACCTGTCGGTGCTCCTGCAAACACTCAACAGAATACTGTAAAGATCGCCAACTAGAGCTCAATGAGAGGACCTGCAAGTAAGTGTTGGTTTAGAGAGCAAGCAGGTTTCTTTATTGAGTATTACACATTAATTATCTATAGTCAGATGTGTATTTTCTTCTGTATCAGCGTTTCTAAACTACTGGTACTGCAAAATTCAAATAAATTAGATATTTGAGCAATAAGTTGAATAAACAATGTCAATTATAATAGTAAATATAATGACTCCCTTTTATCAGTATTTCATGAATGGCTTGACAATGTCAAAATAATTAAATATTGCAAATAATATTGCACAACTTCAAGGCTTCATTGGGCTGTAATTTTAAAGGGGACATTTCATGCACATTTTGAGGTCTATATTTTTATTCTGGAATTCTGACCATAAACTGTATATAAGAAATGGACATAACATCAGTGACGTCACCCATTGGTTTGTGGACTGCTGCTTGGAAGCCAATAGTTTCGGATCTGGGAAGCGCCATCTTGATCATTTCCGGTGCATGCCAGGAAAAATAAAAACACGGATTCTACTTATATGGGCATCAGGAGGAGCAATAGGACGGAGCGGGGGAGGTTGCGAGGGCTGCATCTACCACAGTCTACACCGGCAACCTGGTGATGCTAACCAAGTTAGCTGTTACGACTAACTATAACCACAAAACTCCGGAGAAAACTGTTGGTGTGAAACAAGTTCACGGCTATTTCCTGCAGTCAATCTGTCCGCGCTCCTGAACCTGTAAATCAATCAACCTGTCAATCACGACGTAGCCACACCCCAATACATACCCTGTTTTATTGTCAAATATAAAATCAAGGAGGCCAAAATTTCACAAATGAACGTCATACTGCATTGAAGAAGGCTTTAAACTAGCGATTGAGACCATAAACACATTTTGAAAACGTTTACTGAGGTTAGAAATCAAGTGAGAAATTGGTGAATTCTCCATTGACTTGTTTAGAGACGGAAGTCCTTTTGACACCAAAACGGTCGCCCCCTGGTGGCCTTTTGATAGAATGCAGTTTTAAGTTACTTCTGCGTTTGCCTCATTTCAGAGGACCGGAACTCCCCGCCCAATTATGACACTGGCTCTTTATGCAGCCCCTAGGTTCAACCTCTGTCTGAAACAGGCTGTTTTAGCTCCCGTCTCTTTAAGCCCCCCCCCCACCCACTCTTCTAATTGGTTACCTCCCAGGAAGTCTGCTCCTCGGCAGACTTCCAGGTACCACAGGCTACGTAAACGAAGAATAATTGTAGGATTTCACATCTTTTTCTCATTCCTTACTCAAAAATGGAATTCTCAAATACACCTGTACATGTTCGAGCCTGAATCTGAATCGAAATATGTGAGCGGACAATGTGAACAACCTTAGCAACAAAGGCTATGTTCACATGCATGAATAATCTGTCATCATAACCAGGAGGTAGTGGAAGTGTTAATGTTGCAAAATGAAGCGTTCAGGGCATGATTAAACCCTGGCTTTTGACTTACTTTATATTGCCGGAGTCATCGACACGTACCGACTCATTCAGGGGAGTTAGCTAGCCAGCGAGGCGCAATTATTTGTCATCTATGTGATGCTGTGACGTCAGCTGTCTGTGTGTTTAAGTGTGTGTTCATGTCTGGGCAAAATAGCAAAGCTAATAACTCTCTTTTTTTTCTTTTCTTCTTGTTCAGATGTGACAAGCCAAGAAGATGAGAGAGGTGGTAGCACCAGATGTACAAGATGAAGGAATATTCTAGAGATATTTCATAGCACAGCACTTTGACCTTTAAACCGTAAGCTCTTTTCTGTGGAAAGCATTCCCCTTGGACTGACTGACAGAACAAAAAGAAAAACTGAACTGTTTCCTCCCACTGTATATCTGTGTGTATATATACCATGATATAAAAAAAACTACAGAATTGTTATGCTGCTACAAATCAAAACACTAAACCCATCATTTGATGAAAAAGCAAAATAGTCGCCATGTGGTTTTGTATTCTAACAGGCTTGCAATATAGGTGTAGTTGTGTTGTCAATTCATTGTATGCAATTACTTCACTGGATATGAATCTACTGTGGTTTTGTGTCAGTCATAAAGTACAAAACCTCTTGATCTAAGATACAGTGCATCTGGAAAGTATTCACACCCCTTCACTTTCCCCACATTTTGTTATGTTACAGCCTTATTCCAAAATTGATTAAATTCCTTTTTTTTCTCATCAATGCCCCATAATGACAAAGCAAAAAAAGTTTTTTTTTAGAAATTCTTGCAAATGTATTAAAAATAAAAACTGCAATATCGGCAGACGTGGGGATGTTTTTCAGCGGCAGGAACTGGGAGACTAGTCAGAATCGAGGGAAAGATGAACGGAGCAAAGTACAGAGAGATACTTGATGAAAACCTGCTCCAGAGCCCTCAGGACCTCAGACTGGGGCGAAGGTTTACCTTCCAACAGGACAACGACCCTAATCACACAGCCAAGACAACGAAGGAGTGGCTTCGGGACAAGTCTGTGAATGTCCTTGAGTGGCCCAGCCAGAGTCTAGACTTGAACCTGATTGAACATCTCTGGAAAGACCTGAAAATAGCTGTGCAGCGATGCTCCCCACCTAACCTGACAGAGTTTGAGAGGATCTGCAGAGAAGAATGGGAGAAATACCCCAAAAACAGGTGTGCCAAGCTTGTAGCTTCATACCCAAGAAGACGTGAGGCTGTAATTGCTGCCAAGGGTGCCTCAACAAAGTACTGACTAAAAGGTGTGAATACTTAAGTACATGCGATATTTCAGTTTTTTAATTCTTAATAAATTTGCAAAAATTTCAGGGAAAAAACGTTCTCTTTGTCATTATGGCGTATTGTGTGTAGATTGATGAGGGGAAAAAAGGAATTCAATCCATTTTGGAATAAGGCTGTAACATAACAAAATGTGGGGAAAGTGAAGGGGTGTGAATACTTTCCGGATGCACTGTATATTTAACTGCTAAAACAGTGGGTGGGGCTGAAGAGGACACGGGAGAGCTCTCCTTTCAAAAAAGGTGGATGACTTTTACTTTTGGACTATAGCAGCTGGAGAACCGATGGAAATCTCGAATCTGTGTCTTCAAGAAATTGCTACTTTTCCTCCAAGGACATGGACAATGCTTTCACAATTGTGATCAGCTTGCAGGAGAAGATACATTACAGTGCCATATACTTTTAAAGGGATACTGGTCATCAATGGTAGCATCTAATGTTTTGCTATGTCCTACATGAAAACCACTGAAAACATCCTATACTGTAGTTTGATTCCATTTGAAAAACTGTGCCTCACTACATGTACTGAGAAATCTTTCGAGTGCTTTTTAAATTATTTTTTGTTTCCTTTTTCAGGAGAGAATATTCAAAGTAGTTTGGTTAGTTGTTAAAGTCAATACAGAATCTATTGATTGCATATCTTCTTCTCTGAACTTGTACATACTTAATATACCTTTATGCCATAGTCCATCCTAGATAATTTATAATGTTATAGAGTATTTTTCAGTATTCAGTCTTCTTCCCATATTTAATTTGGTCTATTTATATATGCAGTGTTATGTACCTGTGGCTGTCCTATCTCTCCCCCATGTGTAACGTCACTGATGGCTACTCTCAGCATGGAGACTCTGTGCTTTTTCAAGAAACAAAAAACAACAAAAAAATCAAAAATGATTTGTTAACATTCCCTAAAATGGATCATGTGTACTGATGACAACTCCTCCGGATTTTTCAACCCCACTTATGTACCAGTGTGGGTGCTGTGTAGAACTTTAACTTGTGTATCTGTGTGTTTGTGTTTGTGTATGTGTGTGTGTATGAGTGTGTGTTCACATGCATTTTGCCGATGTGCGCATCTGTCTGTAGGTTAGTTAATAAGTTGTATTTAAGTGAGTAGTGGATCAGTATTGTCGGTCCTGCAAAATGCAAATACAAAATGAACTACTGCTAGCAGCTGAGCGTACACTACAACACCATCACAATTTTAAATTTGGATAACAATCTGCATAATTTCTGCCATCAGTCTTAGAGCCTTCATTATTAGTTCTCTGTCTCTTCTTCACTATTACCATGTTTTTTTGTCTATGTAAAACAGTAAAGCATATTTATTTTCAAATTATATTGTTTTTATATAAAATAAGGAAAAGGTTGCTGTGTTGTGAATGCTGTGTTTTAAGAGATTTAATTAGGCACGTGAGCTTTCGATGTTTGTGTTCAGCAAGTTGATACTCGCACATCTAAACCCTGAAGAATGCAATCAGAAAGACAACTGAACTGAGAAATAAGAAATTCTTGAAAGACAGACAGATATTCAGCCTTACGAATAAAATGGCACTTTGAAGCAGTGTGCAGTAATTTCATCTGTTAAATCTAACTGTAGACAACCATTTAGGGATGCTGGATGAAATAACACAACATTTTGTGAGAATGGTTGGGATCACTAATAAATGTGAAGAACATTTCTCCAGTGCAAAAAAATGGCGAATGTATCATGTGAAACACTCAACAGGTTAGGAAGAAATTCGGCTTTTTCCTCAATAGATTGATAAGATAGATAGAAAGAAATAAGGTATATCAGGTTTTAGATACACACACAATACTTGTATATCAATTGGATCAGCACATAAGACTTGACAGTAAGAAAAAGACTAGCCGTATCCTTTAAAGATTGGGCAAAACTGTAAGGAGGAGTGCTCTACCCAGAATCGTGGTAGGATACATAAGAACACAGAACTGTATCACTGAAAACTATATATAATGCAGTCAAATCCAGATAATTGGTCAGTGAAATACATGCAAACACACATTCCAAGCACATTCATTTGTAACCTGAACAGGCTTATTCTAATGTCAACCTCACAATTGTCGAGATGGAGCATTGCTGTGACGACTTTCCAGAACTATAGCTACTGTAAAATTCTCCCTCATAGTTTTGCATACCACTGTACAGTGTCTTCCATCTAACTCGCTTGAAAGTAATCAGTGTATCACTCTAACCAGCCTTCCCGGATCGTATTTCATTGTCTTACAGGTACCGGAAATAACACAGAATTCTTCCAACTATGTAAATGCATTTGTTAAAAATTAAACAAACCCTGACAATAACCAATACTTCCAGAACAAGGGTTAAATCTCCCGTGTATATAAAATCATCATCGAGTCATTTTGCAGTTGACCAGCTTGACTAACTCTGTGTGATTCGAATGACGCTACTTGCATCAAGAAAAGACGCATCTTGCCTCTCGTCAAGACGAATGGAGTGAAAATTCTTGGTTGATTGCAGCGTTAAGCTACAACCTCTGCTTCCACCTCAAGAACTTTTTCAGGAGCTAGGATTGCATAAATAATCACCTGAAATCAGAGTCTCAGGAACATGTTTTCAATTTAATTACAATCAGTGTAACTCCTCCAGTCGTTCCTTCCTTGGCAAATAATTTTTTGGGCATGCAGGGGGCATTTTCAGACTTTGTGCATGTATTTTACAAACTTTTGACCAAGCTCGCTGATATCTGTAATCTCCCAATGAAAACAGACTTTTCCATCGCCTTTCCCAGATTATCATGTCACCCCCCCCCCCCCCCCCCCACCCTCCACTCCTCCACCCCCCCCCCCCCCCCCCCCCCCCCACCCCCACCTTAATACACCAGGGAGGACAAAGAGTAGTTTTTGCTTCGAGGGAGCATGGGATTAGTGATTTGTTCATTGACACTTTAGCAGTAGCTGAGCTCTAGGCCCCTGGACCAAATCTAACCCCTATGAATGTAGATTAAGTTGAGGTTTTTGGATCTTTGGCCATGTTTGTTTTGAAACTCGCTCAGTCTTAGCCCCATTGCTTGCTGCTTCCTGCGGATTAGCTCCTGCATGGCACTAATGCGGTCGTGCAAAAGCTCTGCTCTCCCTGACTCATGCTCTTTATGTGCATACCTAAATATAAAGCACACCATATTATCCCTGTAAATTGTGGGGCCCCTTCCATTGGCCAAAACACTCCAAAGAATGTCATAAACCGTAATCTGTGATTTACCAGGAACCCAGAACCAAGGAAGCTAGCTAGCTGCCATTGGTTTAATTGCACTGGTTGATTGTCAGTCTGGGCTGTTTATTTAATAGGATATTTTAATGACAAAGCAAAGAGGAGGAGGAATTATTGTAAGTCTAATTATATATGGCCCAATAAACACTGAGTAGAGAGAGAAAATCTTTCATATCAGCAATATCGATTCAACAGTGGCTGTTGCTTTTCCAATATAAAGAGGTCTTATCTTTCCTACTCCCATTTGGACGTTAGACAGTTTCTTGTCACATGTGACAGTTGTTAAAAAGGTTAATAAATAAGGTGATTCAGTATTTATCAGTACATGTGTTCTTACCTGGCAAAGGTTCAAATGAAAATGTTGAATGTAATCTGCAGTCATACCAAATGTGGTTTACTGATAATGCAACTTTGCTTTCTTGAAATTTGACCAGTCACTGCTAAGTAAGAGTGCCAACACAAGTTAAAAACCACTTGAGTTGTTTTTGATCTTGTTATAATGTCAACACAGCAAACATGTTTTTGTCTTGAAGGAAAATGTATGACCTTATTAGATTTGGTCATATTTTATCTATAGATTAGCATAATATTTCACTCAGCAGCTGTTACTACAAAAAAATAATCATTGTGCTGGGAATGGCTACTAAGACACAACTTCTTTTTTCAATATAAAGTATAGCTTAGCTTTATTTAGACTATCATGTCTGCTGATTCGAGGTCTCAAGTTGCACTAGCTATGTACCATCTCAAGTCAAGAACACAGTGTAGTGCAAGTCAGAGTAAGTAGGTTATCGGGCCAATTTAGAAAGCTGAACCTGGAGGAAGTTCAGCAGTTTATCATTTATTTTTGGTGAAAACCCTTAAACATTCACCTTGAACATGACCTCCAGATACTGTAGATGGTTACTGTAGGACACTTCAAAAGTTGCCTGAACTCTACTGGAGGAACAACATTCTTACAAAAGATATTCCCTTATTTGGTGTTTTGATAGTGGTGGTGAAGAGCACTGCCCAACATGTCAGCCCAAAATCTGTCATAGGTGCTCAATTGGGTTGAGATCTGGTGACTGTGAAGGCCTTAGCCTATGATTCACATTATTTTCTTACTCATCACACATTTGAGTGAACCAGTCATTGTCATCCTGGAAGGGACCATTCCCATCAGGATAGAAATGTTTCTTCATAGGATAAAGGTGATCACTCAGAACAACTTTGTATTGACTTACACTGACACAAAATGCCGCCCACAGCATAACAGAGCCATCAGATCCCCTCACTGTAAGGGTCAAGTATTCAGGCCTGTAAAGTTCTCATGGTGCACTCAGCCACTTGTTGAGAATATGCTGAAGGATGACTAACTATAATCATCTAACTATATCACTTTTTTCCACGTCTGTAGGGCAGTGCCTATGGCTTTTGCGCCACTGAACTCTTAAATATGCATTCATTTTTGTAATGAGGGGTTTATACACAGCAACCCTACTATAACATCCCTCCCTATGTAATTGTCTACGGACTTCTGGCTGACACAGCCTTATCACACCCTGCATTGACATTCTCAGTCACCTGAGAAAGACAAGCCTCTTTTCATCAAATCGACACTGTCGACCACAATTTCCAAACATACTGATGTCTTTCCCATAGATCTAAATGCAGACGTCACTTTCGTCATTGTTCGTATTTAAACACTAGCCAACTGAGCCGTCTTTGTGACTAAAAATTGGAAAGAATTTCTAACTTTGGCCACTTGAGGGAAGCAGAAACAAGCTGCAAAAACAACACTGACATATTACCACCTAACAAAGCTGATGTGGCAAACTTTTTAGCATACACCCATATTTACACACCTAACAGATACAGGAAAACATTAACGTTTATTTGCTCATCATGCTTCTGGAGGGAAATATTTAGTTCTTTAACTGCTAAATGCTTTTTTTTAGCTTTTCAGCTAAAAACACAGTGAATCAAAACATGAAAGTTGGGTGTCATAAAAACAAAATGAGTTACTAAAGTGTCTCTACAAGCAACAACTTTCACATCACATGTAATCACTTGATTCATTGTTAAAATAAAAATAGTACAGCATCTTTAAAAACACACAAAAATTCCATACCATACCATGGGGGGAAAGGTGTTGTTTTTTTATTATAGTCAAGTCACAAGTCACAAATTCAAGTCACAATGCAAAATTCAAGGCAATTTACTTCATGTTCATATCCTGACATGTGAAGAATTGACACAATGTCTCTCTGACTGACAAATGGACTTCAGGTCCAAAGTTACAGGGGACAGAGATCAGATTTAAAAGCAAGAAAGGATGAAGTGAAAATGTAGAACAATGAAAGCGTGTGTAAGTAAAGATCCTGCCAGCCCTAAGAACTGAGGCATGCAACGTGCTCCCAAGCAGGTAAATTAACCCGACGCTGCTGATGTAAAAGGAGAAGAAACCAGGACGCGGCAAAAACCCCTCCCTCTCTGAGGCGTGTCCACAGGATAGTCAGGCGTGATATGTGCTCACTCACACGTACTACGTCTTTAAGGCTTCGGATCTATATTTACCCACATTTCCAACTGATTGTGACACTGAAAATTACCCTCTATGAGTCATGAGGCTGGGAACTGGAGAGGGAGGGAATAGGAATAAGAGTGAAATCAGTTTAAAGAGGGATCAGTGGAGCGGGTTGGAAAAGAGACTAATTGATCTAAAGGGGGTAGGGAAGGGGAGAAAAGAGGATAACAATTGGATGGAGGAGAGCATGATAATGAAGAAATAAGGTGGAGGACAGTAGAGAGGTGGAGAGTTGAGGGTGAATCTCCTCCTTAATCTGTTTATGTATAGAAGCAGTGATATAAAAAATTATACCGTTTCCCACTCACGTTCAAAGCTGCTTTAAAACTAAATGTACACATCACAGAAGTTTTAAACTTTCTACATTCTGTGTCTGTACAACATTTCTGTAGCAAACACTCAGCTGGTCAAGATGATGACTGTGGCTTTGCCGTTCTGGCTGCACCCACTCACCCCTCACATGGGCATAGTCCAGCTTACACTCATTACCACAGCATTACCATTCACCAGGCATATCTGAGAGTGTGTCTGCATGTGCTTTTCTCCGTGTGTGTGCATTTATGTGTTAATGTGTGCATAGTAGACTTTAGTAATTAGTTTGAAAATCTTCTTTTTGTCTTTTTCACCTTAATTTTGTCTCTTTCTCTTTCTTTCCATCATATATACAATCTCTTGAAAAGTTTCTCTCTCTGACAAACATGATGAAAAAAATTTTTTTTTTACTGACTGAATATTACCAAAACTATGAAATGTATGTGCACTAGGCCTTTTTTTTAAATCAATGCACAAGTGTTTGTTTAAAGGAAATATTTGACTTTTTGGGAAATGTGCAAACTCACTTTCTTTTAAGAGCTACAAGAGAAGATCAATGCCACTGTCAGTGGTATCAATCCTCTCAGCAAGAAACAAAATAAGCGTATGTCCCAAAATGTCGAACTATTCCAGTAAGATTTGGGAACACAGAAGAGACTCCAACAATTGGGATATTTTCTTAGTCTCCTTGTGGATTTCTATTTTCATTTTTCCCCTGTTCAAATAATTCAAACACAGGATCAACACAGGGATTATTTGTCTTTCTCAAGAATACAGCAGCACAACTGCTTGCTAGCCCAGTTTGCCTGTATCCAGATCATCTAATTGTGGGTTCACCCTAAAATGCCACTTTTCAACTGTTTTAATATTCGGATGGTACTGCAGTTAAAAATACTTTCACTGTACAGTATGTCTGCTGAATCTGCAAATGAGGAAGTGATGTGAGCTAAGGGAATTACAGCAGATCAAGCAGGAAAGAGCTGGATTTATGTTGTGTTCTTGTATTAGACAGGCCCAGCCTTGTTAGAGAACCCACAAGGGCTCAGTGTTAAAATTTGGCTCAACCATCCAACTCCTGATCAACTACAAATCACTCAGAAAACAGGCAAGGAAGCTGACTTGAAAAGGCATGAAATTTTAGGATTAAGATTAAGAACAACACTGATTTACTCTTTCATTCACCAAAAAGAAAATCAGTGATTAAAGGGACAGAAACAATACTAAATTTGGATTCTTTTGTTCAAGATGGCTGCTTGAATTATCTCCTCCTGAAGCGTGATTTATAATCCTAATGTCCAAAAGGGAGGTCTGACTGTGCATGTGCCTGCATGCAAGTATTATTTGACTTCTTATAATTAAAGTTGCAAGAGGCATATAAAAATCATTTATTGACAGCCTCCTAGTGCCATGTATGTTTAGTAATAGACGTTTCATAGAATGATTCATGTTATAGTCCTAAAATACAAAACAAAATGCATTTCAGATCCTAGACAGTTTAAGTATTATCAATCAAATTTAGAACTTCTCTTATTGCGTGACTGTGGCTGATTCATTTTTCTCTTAACTTTGCATTTTTGTCAAATATTGCAATGTTTTATCTCTATGGCCCTAAAACAATTCTTGATTTGGTGGTACACATGTGTTATTTTTACTTGAATTCAAGAAAATTGAAGAGGAATCCTCATTTGTCGAGAAACAACAACACAGCAAAAAGAAAAACAATATTAGATCAAATAAAATTTAAATTAAAGAATAAAGAAATAAAAGAAAAAGACAAACAGCCACAAGTACACACAGGGGTTACAAGCCAAACGTTTGGCAACTTAATATTTAACAATCTTTTGTATTTCATGAGCTTATTATATATTATTTTATGTTTTAAAAAAATCCAAAAAGTTATTCTTTTAAATAAAAATACAGGAATAAAAAATACAATATTTCCCTCTGGATTGTAGTGGAGCATAAGTGCAAAATAGCATAAAATGGAAAAACTTTAATAATTAAGTACTTCAAAATTGTACTTAAGTACAGTGGTTGACTCAATGTATTTAGTTACATTACACTACTACTTATATATTCTTCTGTTTAATTGTGTTTTCTCTTTTTTGAAGTATGAAGATTATTCTACTATAAATAACAGTTTGCTTGACTTAGTTTTAAATAAGAAAATGTACATAACAGCCTGTATAAATACACCCCCAGTTCTACAGTACAGACTCCTCCACACTGTAAACATTTTGCTCTGTCTCCCACTTACACTAAATCTTATATTCCCTCTGTAACATTTGAACTAGATGTCAAACCCTTCACATGGTGATTTATTGAAGCATAGAAATGATAAATGATGTAATGTGTGTCTTGTCTTCCGTTTAGCTTATGCTCTCCCTATTAACTATAGTCATCTGTTCTAAAGGTAACTCTTAAAAAAATCTCTAGATTTTTTGTTTGTTTTAAAGTGTTGTCTTGTGAAATGAGATTGTGGTAAGGCCACGTCACAAGAGTGGAGATTTTCTTTTTTTATATTGAGTCATTGGGCCAAAGTTGATGCCTTCTCTTTGTCAACCTCTCCCTCCTTTTATATATATTTTTTTCACCACACATCTCATTTTTTTCCCCTCCCTCCTCTATGACTTACTCCTCTGATTTCACTCCCTGAAGGCGGACACAGGGATAACTTTTTTCTGTTCTGAATGACCACAACAAACTTTGACCAGAACATTTCACTGGCATCAGCTGCCCAAGACAATAAACATGCTGTGTAGCGTCTTCTTGACTTTTCCCATAATGAACCTAACTCTGGCCATCTGACCGCATACTGTTGTAACATTTCAGCAACAGCTCAGTAGTAAAGATTGTACAGTGACTCTTCTAACTTTTAAATAAAAATAAAAAAACAACCCATATTTGTGTTAAGCCAAAAAATAAACAACCAAATTTGATTACAAATTATTGTGATTACAGTAAACTTCCAGCCACTATGGCAATGATTAATCTGTTAGCATTGAGAGTGAAACCTGGTCAGCAAGTGAGCAGAGAAGTTAAAAGTTTACAAAAATGGATAAATTGTTGAATACGTTAGCTAAAAGTAACTTATTAACAGCTGAAATAGCTAAAAGTAAAGCATAAATGGTTGAAATCATTAACTAAAAGTAATAGTAATAGTTCACTAAAAGTATGAGTAAGTAGTTGAAATGGCAAAAAGTAATGGCTAAATAGTCAAAATATTTAGCCAACAGTTGAAATCATTAGCTAAAAGTAATTGATCAAAAATCTAAATTGCTTGGTAAAAGTTATGGACTAACAGTTAAAATTGTGTCTTAAAATTACAGAGGGACAGTTGAAATAAAGTTAAGTGGATGGAAAGTTGAAATAGTACACAGTTGAATTTTTTTAGCTTAAAGTTGTGGACAAAAAAAATTAAATACTGTGGAAGCCGTTCGGGCTTCGGTTAGATTTGTTGTCTTTTTCAACATACACAGTGTAAAGCAAACTTCCTACTACCCCTCTACAAGGTCACTTCGATACATTGTGTGTGTGTTACCCTTTGATGTATGTCATGGAAAATCTAATAAAAAAGATTTAAAATAAAAAAAATTAAATACTACGGATAAAGCGTTGAAATCGTTAGTTTAAAGTTGTGGACAAAAAAATAAAATACAATTGATAAAGAGTTGAAGTTCTTAGCTTAAAGTAAACAGGTCAGCTAAAGTGATGATTAAACATTTAAACTAACAGTTAAATGCAAACCAAAAGGTTTTATTAATTGTAATAAAAAATATAGATTTTTACCATATCCACTTCTGTATAATTTCGTCAAAACAATAAATGAACACATTTAGAACATGACAGATATGAGGTAACATCTGATACAAAAAGGTTGGGAACCACTGGGCAAACAAATTAGAAAATTACATTTAGTTTAAGTTAACTTAAGTTTAGTTTAAGTTAAATTTATTCAGAGTGAGATGATTGATTTTGATGAATGGCATTGGACTATTTTGATCAACCTACTATGATGGTATTCTGTTTCTTGTGATTAGAAATATATAGCCTACACGGCACCATGGAGAGGAGCCTACCCCTCTGTGTGATACACACATCTATGCACATAAAGGTATTTGCAAAATGATATGAGCCATAAAGTCAGGCTCCAGTTTTAGAGAAGTACAGCTACGCTAGTTATCCATGATTAATGGCTGCTTTTAAAAATGTTAGACGTTATAATGTGTGCAACAGGTAGAAGCAATGTAAGCCATGCCTCAATGTTTTATTGTTCAGGCTGGCTGGTGGTCCCGCTAATTAGCTGTAGCTAATTGTTAGTAACCAGAGACACTATGTCCATGAGCAGCAGATATTTCTGAGAGATTAGCAGTTTGAGGGGCCACTAAAAAGTGAGATTAAGACATTCCCTGCATGTTCTCTGTGAAATCGGCCTATGTCTGACCACTTAAATCATTTACATGTGATTACTTTTGCTTCTCTGAGCCGTACTAGTCTATCAAACTGCACGTTAAGGGATGAGGAATGGGGATTTTAATATATGTGGTCAAGTGTCTCATAGAAGTGATTACACTGTCTAATGAAATACGGCATTCTCGTTAATGTCCAAATGTAACATCTGGTCTGAGGGTATTTTTAGTGTGACCCCAATAGTCAGTAATTTGATGCCAGTGTGTGTGTGTGTGTGTGTGTGTGTGTGTGTGTGTGTGTGTGTGTGTGTGTGTGTGTGTGTGTGTGTGTGTGTGTGTGTGTGTGTGTGTGTGTGTTCTGTAATAGGCTACATTCGGGGACAGATTTCAGACTCAAGACCTATTGGCTAGGGAAGGCTGGTCCAATTGGGTGCAAAAACCATGTCCCCAATTGGGAAAACGCAGATTTTTGGGTCAGTAAGTGTAAGGATAAGGGTCAGGGTTAGGCAAATTAGTGGTAATGATTAGTGTTAGGGTAGATTTCCACTAAATTAATTAAGTCTATGTAATGTCCCCGAAAGTGACCTAGGGCAAAGCATATGTGCGTGCTAAACTTCATTGGTGTTTTCTTGTCAACGTGTTGGACATGTACCTAAGTGTTGAAATGAAATGTTGATATGCTCACTATGGTGTATGTATGACTTAACTGTCCTTGTTTGGCATGTCAGGTTATAGTCACTTATTTACTTTGTATGACCCCACAGAACACACAAAGTTACCACAATGTGATAGCTTGCATCCTTTAACATGCATTAAACAGAAGATGAAAACCACTCTAAGTGTAATGAACACAAGATTTCTTGATTCGTAATTCGACTCACATGTGTGACCTTGTCGCATTATGCTCCATGTTGTGATCATACAGTATATTGCCTATACATTAGGGTAATAATCTAAAACCCTAAGTGGATTAGGTGTAATCTTCTTACTGTGCCATGTTTAAGGATTTTCACGTACATTGATTGATAGTTACAGCCAAATCCATGAGGAAATCTAGCCGCCTGTCAATCAAAGCTGTACGAACGTGTAAGCTTACAGCTGCGTCAGAAGGCCCTCTGCTGCTTCCCAATATGAAGTGCGTCACAATACAAGGTACATCAATCTGCAACAATCACAGCAAAAACTGAAGTGCACAGTATGAACTGCTGCATCATGGGACAAACAACTGTGCTGCGTTGCTGAATGAACAGTTGCAGCATGGGAACAATGTTACATCACAGAGTGAACTGTTGCATCACAGATTGGACTGAGTTTAACCCACAGTTACGTCTGTTTTACCGCAGAGTGTTCACTGAATACCTGTCATGCAGCACGTGCTCTGTTGCCAGGGTAACCTGCAAATTAATAGACCTGATTTAAACAGTAAAATTCATTGTTTTTATTGTAGTGTACCAAAGACAAATCTGTTCATGACATTGATTTGTTTATTTTTGTCCAAATTAATTAGAAACCATATGGATCACGTCAACATATTAATCTGTCTGCATGTATAATCTATACAGGCGGGTGAAAAATTAAAGGAAAAGTCTGAATTAATAAGTGGAGAAACATAATGAATACTGATGCTTCCACACAGGTGCACTGTATGGTACAATTAAGCAATTAAGGCAAGGCAAGTTTTTTCATTTCAACAACAAGGCAATTCAAAGTTCTTTACATAAATCATTAAATGCATTAAGACAAAGTGCAAAAGATACACATTATAAAAGGGCATTTAAATGCAATTAAAAAGTTATTAAAATAATAAAATGAAAAAATAGCAAATTAAAATATACTAAAATAGAATAAGACATGTTACAGTGCAGCACAAGACATAAATCAAAAGCCTCACATTTTATTTAATTAAAGGCAGCATGAAACATAAATGTCTTCAGTCTTGATTTAAAAGAAAAAGGAGAGTTGCAGCAGACCTACACTTTTCTGGGAGTTTGTTCCAGATGAAACTGAACGCCTCTTCTCCGTGTTTAGTTAGGACTCTGGGAACAGAAAGCAGACAATCAGAGAGGTCAGGATAGTTCAAAATGTAGCAGCAGATCAGAAATGTATGTGACCCTAAACCATTCAATGCTTTATAAACCAACAGCAGTATCTTAAAACCAAATATTTAACAGACAGGAAGCCAGTGTAAAGATCTGAGAACTGGAGTGATATGATCCACTTTCTTGGTCTTAGTGAGGACGAGCAGCAGCTTTCTGAATTAGCTCCAGCTGTCTGATCGATTTTTTAGGCAGACCTGTAAAGACACCTTTACAGTAGTCAAGTCTATTGATAAACTCATGGACAAGTTTTTCTATATCCTGCTGAGACATAAGTCCTTTAATCCTTGATATATTCTTAAAATGACAGTAGGTTGACTTTGTAATCGTCTTAATGTAGCTGTTGAAATTCACAAACACTGAGATTTCCGGCTTGGTTTGTGGTTTTTAACAAGTGAAGCTGGTCCACTGTCTATTAATCTTTCTTCTTTGGTTCCAAAAACAATAACCTCAGTTTTATCTTTGGCTATCTGAAGAAAATTGTTTGTTTATTTGTTCAATGCACTCAATCTTATACTGGACCATAGTTGAAATGGTTATGTAAATTTGTGTATCCTCTGCATAATTATGGTAACATATTTTGTTGTTTTCCATAATCTGAGCCAGTGGAAGCATGTCGATGTTGAATAGAAGAGGCCCCAGAATGGAGCCTTGGGGAAATCTGTCTGTCATTTTTGTCCACTCAGATGTGTAATTACCTATAGACACTACGAAGTCCCTGTCATTTAAGTAGGATTCAAACCAGTTTAGCACTGTGCCAGAAAGTCCCACCCAGTTTTCCAGTTAGCCTAGTAATATGTTGTGGCCGACCATATCGAATGCAACACTTAGATCCAGTAATACTAAAACTGAAATTCTGCTACTGTCTGTGTTTAAGTGTATGACACCGAAGACATTAACAACAGCTTTCTCAGTGCTGTGGTCAAAATACTGACTGGAAGACATCAAAATAGTTGTTTAGTGCCAATAAGTTGTTCAGCTTTTGAAAAAAAAAGCTTTTTCAATTAACATCCAATCATCCTCTGTGGCATGTATAAAAATGCTGAGCAAGCCCAATAAATTCAGATTTTGTATCAAGATGACAAGAGGAAAAGATCTAATTGAGGGTTCATTGGTGGGGTACAGATGGCAGGAGATTCAGTCACAAAAACTGCTCAACTGACTGGTGTTTCAATAGGAACAGTGACTAAAGTGACATCTGCATTTAGATCTATGGGAGAAACATCAGTAAATAGGGTCAGAAATTGTGGTTGACAGCACACATTTGATGACTGTGATGTCCATGCATTAGTGCAATATGTATGGAAAAATAGAAAAGCAACTCTTCCTCAGGTGACTGAGAATGTCAATGCAGGACGTGATAAGGCTGTGTCAGCAAGAACAGTCCATGGACAATTACATAGGGAGGGATGTTATGGTAGGGTGGCAGTGTATAAACCCCTCATTACAAAAATGAATGCATATTTGAGAGTTCAGTGGTGCCAAAAGCCATAGGCACTGCTCTACAGACATGGGAAAGCATGTGTTTCGTACCTCAAGAGAATGGTACAGGCCTGAATGCTTGGCCCCTACAGTGAGGGGATCCGGTGGCTCTGTTATGCTGTGGGTGGCATTTTGCTGGCATGGTTTGGGTCCACTTGTCCCTTTAGAGGGAAGTGTCACTGCAAATCAAAGTTGTTTTGAATGATAACCTTAATCCTATGATGAAACATTTCCAGGCTCATCCAGAATGACAATGCCCCCTACAATAGGGCATGAGGGTTCACTGAATGGTTTGATGAGTATGAAAATGGCCTTCACAGTCATCAGATCTCAATCCAATTAAACACCTATGACAGATTATGGACTGACATGTTAGATAACGCTCTTCACCACCACCATCAAAACACCAAATGAGGGAATATCTTTAGTAACAATGGTGTTCATATATTTGGTCAGTTTTGTGAATGTACTCTATGTATATTTTTGTTTCAGTCGATAAATTGAGATTTTATGTTGGGAAAGGGCCCTATGAAATTTTCAGTAAGGCAACACTGTCTTACCAGAGTTGGCCAACTGGTGAACCTGTTAGTCATTAGTTGATTGACGTTCATTGTTGGTGAGAGGTTAAAAAGACTCAAGCATGAAACTGAAGAACTATTGCATAATCAAAAAATCATAACTGAAATGTCTGTGTATTTAGACACTGAGAATTGAATTAAAGCAACACTCTGATTTTTTTGTTGGGTTTGCAATCCTTTTGTTATACTTTCTGGATGATTTAAGGATTAAATAATTCAGTTGCAAGGAAAAGTTTATTTGTAGATCTTGGGAGAATAGATAAAGGTTTTTGTTTGCAATGTAATAAGAAGTTATGTTGTCAATGTGGGCTGTGCACAACACAAATAACTACTGCATGGCAACTTCACTCAGTTATGAGGTCATAACATAGTAGTGGATTTTACCTGGAAATAGGTATTAGAAATATCAAGGATATGTCCTATTTGAAAAAGCATGATTGGCTCTGCTTGCTGTTTGCAGGGTTTGTACCCGGGTTTGTCTGGCGGGCTTAGGCTCAAGGATGGACAGATAAGAGGACATACACACACACACTCACTCACTGAGCATACACGCTTCCAAGACTAAATCAAATATTTATCAAATTCAGGGAAAAAAGTTAGAAAGGAATGAAACATATTGCCTCAAATATAAACGTCTGCTGATGAGTGAAATTGTGAGTAATCCATGCAGTATTCATTAAAGTGAATGTTTTCTGTTTTCTGTGAAAGTTTCAGCTCCTCTTCATTACAACCCTAGGTTATATATACAGAATTCTATGCTCTTTTACAGTAAACCCTCAGATGTGCCAACATGAACATCACAAGGAATTGTCAGAGATAACAAGTTTACATTGAAAATGCATGTCAGGTACTGTGAATATAACCAACCTATCTACAATCAGGCAAGGTCTAATGGGATTTCACTTCCTGCATTGTGTACACAGACTGTATAAACTATGTTAAATCAAGTGGAGATGAAAGCCAGTAGCCTAATCTTAACTCTTTATATACCAGATAAATAATAGAGAAACGCTAACACTGCAATGGTTTTAATAAAGCTGGATCCTTCTCTTTCTCATACCTCTCATTCTTCCCACACTCCCTCATGTACTGCTTCACCTCCCCTCCTCCTTTACTTGTCTGCCCTAAGTGTATCTCATTTTAGCATCGACTATCTGTAAGCCAAGAGCCGCTGTCACCAGATCCCCCAGTCCTGCAGAGTTCTTAGGAATGGCATGTGTTCCTAATTTGCAGCTTAATGGATGCCAACTACGCAACTACAACCATGGGCTTTCTGGACGCAAAGGTGGGCTGAGCCACAGGTCATGCCTGGCAACTTATCAATAATACAATGAAGTAAAATTTAAGGCAAGGATGTGCTTGCAGACAGCTCCTCAATGTCTTTAGGAGGCCACTGTATCAAACAGGTACACACAGGTTTATCTCATCAGCAGTCTTGAATTAAACAAGTGTTGCTGGTTTGGTTTTTCAGCAAAACGGTATCAAACCTTTCCGATGCTTCTGCACATAGATAATGTCAATGTTGCTTCTCAGCTTTCAGAGGAAAGCGCCACAGGGAGAGCCAGAAGTTTCTTGGCAGTGACGATAGCTTCTCTCAACTGTCCCAACTACGCCAGAGCTGGCGTAGTTCGGAGAGTGTATGATGAGTGCAAAGAGTGCAAAGTGTGCAAAGTGTGCATGTGTCTGTAACTGAGTGTATGTGTAAGATATAGTGTATCTTTAAGTATATAATAAGAGTATGTACAGCATATCTGCTGCTCATCGTGTTGTCATGTGTCATGCAATACCCACACTTGCAGATGCACACATTTTCATTTACATTTCTACCCTGGCACATGGAGCAAGATTTAAAAAAAGAAAGAAACATGAACAATTTATAGCTTTGGCTCCAGAGCATGTGCTGCAGAATGTCACTGGGAGTGGCAACATTAACAGGGAATACTCCATAAAAGGTCAAGGTGAATATGTAGACAAGAGTAGGATAGAAAATTGTCACAGTTACACTGGTTCTCTTTTTTTCCTCCTCTGCCCCTCAATGATACTAACAACACCCTTAGTGTTTGGCTGACTCACTCCAGATTTAGTTTTATCCTTTAGCCCACTGCCTGTGAGGGCGTCACTGTTTCTCAGTTTCCTTCATTGGTTTGTCCTTCTCTATAGGGTCATTGTCCACTTTTGTTTTTTTATTTATTGATTCATTAATCACATAATGTCTCTGCGTAACTCTCACTTACTGAGCAATAATTGCATTTCTCCTCTATGTTCACTCTCTGCAATGCTGTTTCCAACAATGTCACCCATTTTATTCAGTTGCAATAGAGATGGATATGGATTGCCATAACATTTGGTACAGATGTGCACAATGCCCAGAGGATGAATCCTAATGACTTTGTTCATCCCCTGACTTTCCTCTAGCCATGAAGTTGACCTTTTTGCTTTGTAGTTAAATTTCTCTTCAATTATTAGATGGATTTTCATGACATTTGGTGCAGACATGTCCATGTTCCCTTCAGGATGAACTGTAATAACGGTGGTTAAACTCTAAAACTTTTTACTCCAGCTCTGCCATCCAGTCAACATTTTAATTTGTCTAGTGCTTTGCTTTATGACCAAAGCATGTTAGCATTGTCAATGCGATTATGGTAGCATGCTGACATTAGCATTTAGTTTAAATCACCTCTGTGCCTGGCAGATGCATAGCTGTATGACTCTCCATCCTTGGAAGGGAATGGAGCAACGCAAAGCAGCAAAGTCCAAATATAACTTTGAGTTTTGGCAGTTAAAAAGGAGTGAAAGCAAGTCAGCTATTTCTTACAAAGAGGGATACACTATATGATATCTTAAAACCTGTCCCCTCTGTCTTGTGTTATATCTTTGCCTTGTTTTGATTTTTCATCCCCAGTCTCAGAATGTTCTCCATCTCCTTTTTTATATACAGCAGTTTACTACCTTTTCTGACGTTCTGGTTAAAATACATTTTACAGAGGGATTCCACCTACCCCCACCCACATTGTCAGCCCGATTTTTCCTGCAGACACTGGCACAGCCCGGCAGAAACACAGAAATGCACACACACACATTCACTGACACACATATATACACAGAGGCAACCCAGTAATTAGGGCTACTGTAATTGTGACTTAGTATTGTAAACTGGTGTTGCCAGGGGAAGGTTTGTTGACTGTAAGATTATGACAGGGAATCTAAATGGTATGTGTTTATCTACATTCTGCAGTGGTGAGAGCTGCCGTCTAAAATATCCACCAGGTTCTTGGTAATGGAGTTGGCTGGGGCTGTAAAGTTCAGTGGCCACCATCATCATCACTGTAACTGGCATCTTCTCTGATGTATTCTTGCCTGAGTAGGATGATGTTGAAAATAAATGTTAAATGATGTCATGCACGTAAGTTACTTCGATTGTGTAATGTTTGTTTTTGGTTTTACGTAAGGAAAAGTTTTATGCCATAAGTGCGGAATGAAATACAACTAAACTTAACTTAGCAATGAGACATCATGACAGCATGTGTGCATTAATCATTTTGTGGTACCATACATCTGTTTACACAATCACATTATGGGGACATTTTTCCTATCTATATTTATATATTTGTGCATAAAAGAGGACCACTTTAAAAATAAACATTTAAATTTAAGGTTAAGATTTGTCTGATTTTTTTTTTCATGAAGTGGTTTTGGTTAAGTTTAAAGCAAGTCTCCAGGAAATGAATGTAAATCAATGCAGTGTCCTCCTAAGTGACAAAAACAAGTTGGTGTGTGTGTGAGTGTGTGTGTGTGTGTGCATGAGGGTGAGACAGGTGGAAGTAATGACAAAGTCAAATATTTGACACTGGGTAATTGCAAAGGTAGCCTTGTGACTTTATGTGGTCATATTTTCCATAGGTGTTGAAAACAAAGATTTTGTTCTATTCAGCTACATGGTGTAAAACTCAACACATGTGCATACATTCACGTGCATGTGCGTGCATATATTTGTGTGTATATGCGTGCATACAAAGCAAGCACAACATAACAACAGGAAGTCCAGCATCAGATAAAAAAGAAATCTACCATATTTTCTCTCTTTCCTTCAGCCCACCGTTTTTAAATTCCCATACTCAAACACAATAAATCTTCCTACAACAATATTTCCATTCATACCACCACAAATCACATTCATCAAAGTCGTACATTTCCAGGCTATTATTCCTTTTTATGGCATTCTCAAACTCAAATTCCCATGTCCGAAATTTCCATATAATTCATGTGAGTGGCAGATCAGCAGATTTTCTTTTTTCACAGTGCTCTGAAGTAAACAATGGCTGCTTTCAGAACTTGGTGCTAGAGGGGCTGAGAAGGAGCTGTTTGGTGGCATAAAATATCAAGGTGAGAGATTAGGGCTTATCAGAGATTTCCTTTGAGGAAAAAATGTTTTTTCCTACAGCTACTGTTGGACTTGTACAGCAACCAGTGGGAGTGGAAGAGGTATCCATGTATTGCAGCATGGTCAGGTGGTCAACAGCAGGTGATTTCCGGACTCTAAGGATGGTCTTCACATGTTGTCCACTTGTTTTCTCAATCCCTGCCTCTCATTCCTGTCCTCTGTCCGCTCTTTACCTGAGTGGGTTTGAGTGTTTAACCTCATGTACTCTCTGGCTAGCAAAGCCAAATTACAGGGGAGTGTTGACCTTCCAGGAAACAGTCATTCACACACTATTGTACCCTTTTGATCACCGCAGTATTTGCAGTATGGCAGAGGACAAAATATTCATAAACAGTGTCATTGTTGTCAACTTGAATGGAAAGGGCTGTGTTAACAGCGTGCTTAACGAGCACAGGGCATCGGAGAGAAGGTCAGCTGAAACTGACATGACTCCAAATGCCAGTCATACATGAAGGTTTGCGTCATTCAGTCAGCGGACGTGTAGCTCAGTGAGTTCTGGGGGAAACTACCTGAGTTATTTGGGATCAGGTCCCCCACTGTCAGTTAATACCCTACCACCCTCCAGTGGTCATGGGGCAAATTTAAAATGACCTTGGAGGTCATGTAAATGTGCCCATTTGAATACTAAAAATATTTTAAATAATATAAAAAGGGTTTATTTTATATGAGTAACCTCCTTTTGAAACTTTCAGGTTCACGAGTTCCTTATATGGCCTGTCCTGATTTTGCTTTGAGGTTGCAGGCTAGAAAAGAAAATAATTGAACAATGTACCAGGGTACAACCACCTTGATAACGTGTCACAGTCTTGCAAATTATTCATCAGTGTGCTTCAACTTCTCCAGGTAAGCAGCAGTCAATGAGCAAGAACGCAGGGCAACAAGATAAAGCACATCTGATTGTGTACCTGTTTTTAACACGGCAGTACCAAGAGTCATTTACAGTGCAGTACGTGTCAACATTCACACACAACTATGACTTGACCCAAAATCTCTCCTGACACTGTGACACGGAGCAGGGGACTTTTTACGTCACAGTTTTGACAAGTAGCTCTTTTCTTCACCACTCACAAAGCCTCAACTGTGCTCATAATGGACTGAAAGAACAGCTGCTCACATGTCAGCTCCAAGATTGTGAAGAACGCTGCTGGCTGAAAAAGGCCTAGTGTTGCAGGTGGCAGGGCCTGGTGGGTGTGGGATTTCTGGCACAAGTGGGCTCCTTGTCATGCAGGTGAATATCAGTATAGCAGCCAGTAGTGCCAGAAGGACTCTGGTCAGGCTATGCCAGTTCAGCAGGTGCTTCTGCACCCTGAACTCTGCTTCTCACCAACACTGCAAGTAAGTGATTGTGACAGAGATTATGGATCTCAGGCTGTAACATCTTCTCTTTTATGGTTCTGTGCCTATGCTAGTTAGGATATTAATTTGCTAGACTTCAAAAACATCTCTCTTTATATACTTTCAGGTGTCTTCATATGAATACCGTTATTTACACAAGAAGACCACACACTTACACACAACACATACACACTCAGACCACTTAGACTAAACTGTACCCAGTCCCCAGAGTTAATGTTTAGACACACTATGCCTGCTGAGATATACGCAGCAGGCGGTGGGGGTGCTGGGCTGAAGGTCAGCCCCACATTTTCTGTTTGATCTTTTCCAGCCAACAGCGAGCCAAATGACATGGATTTAAGGACCCGGTAGATGGAGGGAGGGGGGAGAGGGGGGAGAGGGGGGCGGCTGGGGAGGGGCTGGCAGGAGGTGAGCAGGCAGCACAGTCACAAGGTAGGACTGACCTACGTGACACAAAGTCAGCCTCAGGAGAAGTCAGTCAATGAAAGATAGAGAGGTGAAAAGATAGATAGTTACTGAGAAAGCAAGTGTGCGTTTGTGTGTGTGTGTCTGTGTATGTGTAAGTGTGCCGGTGTGCAAGAGGGAGGCAGATTGGCAGACATGCAGTAAAATGCAGGTTGGGATGTCTCCAAAAGACAGGATATTAAGGATATTTGTTTAATAGTCCTGTGTGTGTGTTTGTGTGTGTGTGTGTGTTGCCAAGAACTGTTGCCAAGCAAAGTAATAAAGACATTAATTCTCTTGTTATTAAACACAAGGTGTCAATCGATGGACAATCACACTTCCTTGTGTCTTATCTTATTCATGTCAATATGGTGTTCTAATTTTCCCCTTAACTAAAAGCTGCAGTAAAACAGTTAAGATTTTATCGATTTCTCCAAAACCGGATTAAACAACTACTTTGTCTATTATAACACCACAGGAAGCAAGAACTCCTGTAAAGCAACAATCTAATCTGTAACCTTTATCACTGCTGCTACTAACAGCTGTCGTTGTATAATATATCTGCAGTTTATGTTTGACAGTTATGAAAAACTGAATAACCTCAATGAAATAATTAAGTCTACAGCAATGCTAGCTGTGCAATGTAGCAATGTTTTGAGCTAAATGCTAACATGCTCACAATGACAATGCTAACATGCTAATGTTTCGCAGGTTTAATGTTGCATTCCATTTACCTCGGAAGTTGGAAGTCGGAGCTGGGAGTGACTTCACCCTGAGTTTGTATCATTCCAGTTTAGAAGGCAGAAAACCTAAAAAATTCTAGCCAGGTTAGCCATCGATAGCAATACCAGTTGATAAAAACGCATTTTGCTGTATTTTGTGCATACAAACACCGTAGTAACATGTCCACAGATGGAAGTTGGACAGTGCTGTGTGTATGATTGATTTAATGACACACAAATAAGACAAAACTGCTAATACACAGGATATTACTACAACTTTCACTTTGTTGATGCACAGGGCTACCATCTTGGATTTTGAGGTTGGGGCTGGTGAGGTTTGTCCGACCTACCGAGTTGGAAAGCCGACTTCAGGGGGCATTCTATGTGAAATTTCCAACTGGGAACTCGGTACTACTTCTGAGTACAATTGAAATGCACCATAATCTTTACTATGGTCACCATCTTAGTTCAGTATGTTTGCATGCAAAAATGTATTTGAATTTGTTTTTTGGTCTGATACTAGAGCTGGATGAAAAGTCAGGTGATCACCAATGTCAATAGAATTCATCTTCCAGGGACCCTGAATATCTGTTTCAATTTCATGTAGACCATAACTAAAGCTGTGCTGCTAGCGTGGCTAAAAATCTTGGGAAACAGTCATGGCAATGTAGTAGGATTCGTGTTGTATCATCTTACACTGCTGAAAGGAGAAGAAATCAAGTTGTGGTGATTTCATTGGTGTAAATGATTTGACCTTTATTCAGGACACCTTTACAGACAGAATTAGTGATAGAGTATGAACAAGTGACAGATTGACAGAAAGACAGCTGAAAGAGGTGTTGGTGACAGACTGACAAGTGGAGAGAGAAGAGGTAACAATCACTATCAGAAGGATTCAGCCTAATTAAGAAAAGAAAGTTCAAATGCTTATTGACATGAACAAAAATAGCCAGAATATCATGCACATGGATATTCCCGGAGCAGACTAAAGGTTACAAGAGGCATTGTTGACCGATCACTTCTCTATTTTTATTGTCCGTTCCCCCCGCACATGACTTTTTTCAAACTAATCTTGTCAGTCAACTTTCTACAGCATCATGCTGTGTTTCATTGTGGGGCCTTACCCAAAAATAGACACATTATCAGGCTTAAAATGGCATCATGTTACCCAACAAATTGTTGCTGTGTGAATGCACATCACATATCTGCTGGTAATCTGACAAGACTCTAATGGTGTGACCCTCGCCACATGCATGCATGCATGCACGCACATACACACACACACGTGCTCACCCGCAAAAACTCTTTCCAAAGAACTCCACCTGCTCTTTCCAGTCCTTTCCAACCATTCTCCTTGAAGCTGATTTGGGCCAAATCCTGCTGCTGTGTTGGCTGTGCTCTGCTCTAGCCAGTGAAAGGGAAGATGGGGTTTTGTTCTGGTGCCCAGAAAAGCTTCGGGATCTGACGCGGAAACCTCAGACAGGGAATACAGTGGAACAGAAGAATTCAGTGTGGGACTGACCACACACACACTGTCTCGCTGTCACACAGATGTACAGTCTATGTGTGTATGTGTGGAAGATAAATATGGTGACTCTATCCTGTGAGATCCAGGATATAAGGGATTTGTCTGTACAGGACAGGACAGGATAGGACGAGAAATGCACAAGAGAAAGAAAATGAGCCCAGGTTCACAATGTATGAACATGTGTGCAACATCAAGAGGGGGAAATACAGAGTTAAAGGGAAAGAATGAGATCATGACTGTGTGTGTGTGTGTGTGTGTGTGTGTGTGTGTGTGTGTGTGTGTGTGTGTGTGTGTGTGTGTGTGTGTGTGTGTGTGTGTGTGTGTGTGTGTGTGTGTGTGGTCGCTGTGTCTGTCTGAGTGTGTATGAGAGAGAGAGAGAGAGAGAGAAAGAGAGAGAGAGAGAGAGAGCAGTATTGGCTGCAGTGTCTGACTTTGACCCACACAGGCTGCCAGTAAGCAGGCAGCTGACAGCCTGGCCCAGTGCCATGCGAACCCAACGCCTCGGCAACGTGCAGCTCGCCTCGTACACAGCAGCGTCGTGGAAACAGTAACCAGGCGCGTCTGTTTGACTGAGTCAACAGCAGCCACTGGTGGACAAATCCAGACATTCATTCATTCATAAAACTTACAGAGCAGCAGAATCTGACCACACATGACGGGTACAGATATTAAATCCTGGAAGTATAAACTGCTAAATCATGAAAATATTTTGCATTGACATCATGTGAAGTTTCATCATTGATGAGACAGATGAGTCATTAACTGTGTCCCTTCACAGTTGCAGACATAACACATTTTTGCCTTCATGCACACAAGGTCCCCAACTCCCCAGCTATATACATCTCTTTCATACATACACACAAGCATTGATGCATTCTCGCTCCAGCTGAAACAACAATGTCTCCATACAGCCAGCAGGACATCTTTGGTTGTAACAGCTTATAGGACACAACAGGTCAGAATAACCTTAACCAGGTGTCCAGAGTCCAAACCATAATCAATTTAATCCCACAGTACTTTTGGATTAAAGGAGAGAGTAAATGAGTCTGCAGCAAGCACACTGTCACAACATGCAACAGTAGAAAAGAGTGTGTAATGTAAAGCATGAGTTCAAGTTCAAGACCTTTATTTTTCCCTGAGGGCCAATTGGTTCTCCTACAGTAGCAATAAAAAACAACACAGGGCGACACGCACAAGATAAAAACCACACCTAATAAAAAACACATATCAGTGAGCAGCGAGACAGCGGGAGGAGAAGGTGTCTGGTCTAATGCATGAGCAAGTAAATGTAGGAGGGAAAAGACATCAAGAAAAGCAAGTGTGAGGCAACAACAGAGAAGTAATAGCTTGCAGACTTTCCATGTTTGCTTAAAGACACACTCCAGACATTTAAAATGCACCTTGTTAAAAACTTCTTCTCCTTGTTGAAAACCCATAATCTATGAGTGCATATTCTCATACTATCCATTTTCAAAATTCTAACTACACAAGATGTCTATTACTTCTTCAATGAAAAGTCAATTCTCAGCATTTGTGTATGTTTCATACAGAATCACGATTGGCTCTAAACTAGTGATGTCACAAATTATGTTCATATGCCCACCCCTGAAACTCACATTTTTATCACTGAGTACAGAGAAACTTTCCTCCTCCTCCAGTGTCAAACTGTGCACACATACATCATTCTGCACAGTAAAGCTTAAACCTCTTGAAGTAAAGTATGCATTTTTGAGAGGAGGGGCACTCTAAAATAAAACCTGGATGTCCAGTCTGAACCATTGGGGGAAATCTCCACTGACAGGAAATGATAAATCAGTGCTTAATTACACTATTAACATTTCAGCAGTGTTGCAAGTGAAACGAGCAGGCTGGTCCAGGCTTTCTGTCTCACCTGCACTTTACTCAAAATGGAGCAACTAGATAAAGCAGTATTGTGGCATGCTCAAACAAGTATTGCAATTATCCATTTTGCCCTTCTTATAAAAAATGTTATAATATATGTATCTTAAAACAGCAAATGTAGCAAGAAAAAAAGGTAAAAATCAAACTGTTGTGACTACACTTTATACAGAGCTAAATTTACACAATTTGTACTGTTTCCGGTGACTGAAAAATCAACTATGATGCTCCAGCATGTTCATTTATTACATCACATAAATAATGCAGTACCTTAATCTTATAAAAATTCAAACTAAAAAGATTGTCCTGCTAAAAGCTAACTAGCCTAGCTTAGCTTGTCTGTAGATACTGCAAATTAAAAATATGCTTTGCTTCAGATTCTAACATATAGTGCAGCATCGAAATGGATTTTTATTATCATTATTCCTATTTTATGTAAAACCTGTAATGACAATGGTTTATAATTATCCAGAAAAGACATGCAAGTAAGGTTTTTATAATATGCAGTCAGAAGTTTGGACACATCCTCCTATTCACTTGAATGGGAAAGTGTGTCCAAACTTTTGCCTGATACTGTATATCTAACTGCCTTTGCCAAACAGTCTTCTGTTATTTAAGGGTATATAACAGTATTTAATCAATGGTTTGAGGTGTCGAACAGGATGAAGACAATACAGTACATACAGATGGGTGAGATAACATTGAACACTTTATCTGCAATGTAGCAGACTTTGGGATAGTGACGTTATGAGTCAGCAATCAGCCATGCAAATTGGCAGCACCAGAGGAACGATTTCACTAGGATGAGCTGCAGAGCACAGTGCCAGTATGTGTGTGTCTGTGCATGTAGCTAAATGAACAGATTTCAAGATTCAAATGTATTCATTATTTAATGTTGTTAAATACAAAACTGCAACTATTGTGGCATGCACAGCCAGAAATGAAAATGTTACCGTTGCAGACACAAGAGATTGAGGCACAGCTCAATTACTTGTCTTTTTCTGTGGCAGCTCCTTAGAGGTTTTGAGTGCACTTGGCCTCTTTTGAGACCATGCATATATACTGACCTATATGCAAAGTCCTGTCTGCATCTTGAGGGCAGCCACAAGAGGCTGAACCCCCCACCCACTTCATTTGGGTTAAATTTTAGAGGTGCAAGGCAGAGAGTGTGACTAGCAGCGTGACCACAGCACATGTGTTGGGTGAATGAAAGGGGGTCAACAGAATTGAATCAGTAGTGCTGGTGTTGGTGGTGGGGGGGGGGTACAAAGATGAGAGTGGCAACTGCGCCTCTGCAGCTGTGGGCCTACGTGAGCATCGGCAGGAACGCTGTCTCTCCTTGTCTCACCCCCCTCCCTTACCCGTTCCGTTGCTCTCTCTCATCTCTCACAGCCCCCCCCCCCCCCCCCCCCCCCCCCCACTTTACTCATTTGCACCTTCTAATAGACTTTTGACAGCCCCTTCTTTTCCTCCTTTGCCCAAATCCTTGTTGCACTGTTCTCTCTTTCTCTCTATCACAACTCCCTCGCTTCTCTCCCACGTCATGTTCCCAAACAGCGGGGACCTTGACAGTGAGAGATGTGTCGTGTTCAGCCAGCCAATGGATATCTGAGCTGACTGAAAGGGAAAGAAAGGAAGGCTAAGATCCTCTTTCCCACACATGCACACACAGACACAGCAGATCTGGCCTGAAATGACCTAGAAGGTGGGTGTGTGTGTGTGTGTGTGTGTGTGTGTGTGTGTGTGTGTGTGTGTGTGTGTGTGTGTGTGTGTGTGTGTGTGTGTGTGTCACTCACTGCAAGTTTACTCCTGTCATACGTACGCACATGTAGTAGCATGAATGCCAATGCACACACTCATGTGACCACTCCTGTATCTTGAGACTGTGTGCAGACGAAGGGCTTTGAGGCCAAGGTCAGAGGTGATACTATGCACAACATTCAGCAGAATGAGACTAGAAGAAGGAGGAGTTGAGGCAGGAATAAAGATGAGACAGAATGAATACAATGGATTAGTTAGGGAATGAAGGACAAAGTATACATTGTATAAAAGGAGTTTATATAATGTTGTACAAGTGTAATAACTGAAAGAGGGTACTGGACAAGACTAAATCATAACAAAGAGATAAAGAGCCAAGTCGAATGAACTGACTTGTCCTTGTGCTGGTCAGCAGGTGCATTTTTTGGCAGTGGATTGACTGGAAGGCACATGTTGTCACGTCCGTACAGCCTGAAGAGCATGACTGACCTCTACTGGCTGATTATGGATGTGCGCCTGTGTTTCTGTTTGCTAATTTATTCTGTTTACCTTTCCCTGTGTTTATTTTCTGTAGTCAGTGCAAACAAATCTGTGAGTCAGGTTCCTATTCATGCTGTGTACAGTATCTTAATTGGAAAATTACAGTATTAAACCGTTTAAATAGCATCACGTTATCAACAATCTGTCGCTGGATGAATGTAGATTAGCCTAGTTGTTGTTTTAAATATGCAGTGCAAATGAGTTTAGTTTTAAAACTTAACAGCAGCATGAGTTGAGACATACTTCAACAAGCAATAGGGAAGTGAAAGCTAAAAAGGGACTAAATGCCTCTCACCATTTCAAGAAGAGCTGAACCTAAATGGTTCAGGAAGTTGAACAGAAACCATGTTCTAAATGTTTCATACCATGATGAAGCAAAACATGAAATCCTTGCTTATATTACTGCACAATTATTGATTCAAGGCTGTTAAATGATGTGAAGTTGAAATAATAACCCATTACTTATTACATGTGTCATCTACTTACTTATGAAATCTCTTGCCACACACACACAATTTTCTACTGCAGTGCATTCACGTTTGTGTTTGTATGAGCCTCAGCTATCCCTTAAGTTGACTGAACAGGATCCTTTAATGTAATTGAGACTGAGCTGCTTTTGAGTTAAGGTCAATCAAATCAAACTTGTATGTGTCCATAGATGGTGTGTGTACATTGATTTTAAAAAGACGTCTTAATGGAAAAAAGACATTTCATGGAAGTATTTTTAGTCTGATGAGCAAATTCTAGATCAAGATGGTCCATGTATATGTAAAGAATTTCAAATAAACTCAAAAATCAGTCATTACATGATTGAAATTAGAAATGCATTGTTTAATTTAATAAGAAATAACCAATAATTCACAAAATTGTCATAAAAATCTAAAACAAATTACTAAAACGCTTAACTGTCAAATGAACAAAAATCCAAATGTAAACCTTATTCATTCAAACATGGCAGTAATCATCCTTTTTCATTTGTACATTTTTCAAGAACAGATTATCCTGCTTCCTTATCAGAGGGAATGAAAGTTTGAATAATAAAGTCTTTCAACTTTGGCAATCATAAAACCATTCAGCAGCTCAGTACAAAACCACTTTAGATGGGCACCAAATCATCACTTTTCTCATTCGGATATTAAAAGTGTTAAAAGTTATTAAAAGTTTCGGAGCCATTTGATTGATCCTCTGAGAGGAGGTTCACAGAGACTTCAAGTGATACACAAAAAAATACAGATGCAAACGTCTGTCCCTGAGCTCACATTGATTTGTTTCTTGCAATGGATATTGCCATTCACTTAATATAACCGTATTTAGCGCCACCCATTGGCAGTAAGTCCTTTGAACACCTGACAATGATCATCAAGACTCTTGGTTAGCACTGCTAAATGGTGGTTATTAGATGATAAAGTTAAATCATGGAGCCCATCAAAGGAAGACGGGAGGGATGGCGTTTTCATGGTCATTGTAGACAGATCCCTGGAGTCTGCCACCTTTATAGAACTGGCGGAGGCTCTGTTTGGCGGGTGCAGAGACATACCACATGACCACCCCTGTGGGGTTCACTGACACCACAAAGGTAGTGGAGTCTTTCAGCATCATGGGCTTCTCCGTGAAGATGTCAAAGATCTGAGGGACAATAAAAGAGAAAATAAGTGAGTGATTCTCCTGCTATGTTCGTATTTGTTGCAATTAATACAAATAATTGACCTTGTAGCTGCCGGTGGTGTAGTTTAGTTTGCTGAGAGAAGTTTGGTAGCGGTAGGGCATGTCAGTGCGACGACTGAAGAAAACTAAGGCACTGGTATTGCTTGACAGGGGACGCAAAAACACCTCAATGCCGCTCTTCTCCTGGCAGGAAGAAAAGGACCAAAAAATTGTAAATAAAGCTACAAGCAATGAGAAGAAATGTGAACAGGAGGATAGAAAGATAGAAACAATCTGTGAGATCAGTGCAAAAGTGGGTCACCTTTATGATGCGTCTTCCCTGGATACCCATGGGGTCCTGGTTGATGCTGATGGCCATTTTGTTTTGCAGGATACTGCGGGCCCCGCTGCTGATGGTGCGCAGGTCATTGGACATGAAAAGAGGAGCAGCCATAATCGCCCACAGAGCCATCTGAGAACGAGACTGGTCCATGCTGAGGCCAAAGTCACCAAGAACCAGCTGTGTGGGTCAAAAATCACACAATCATAAAATCAATAAATATCAAACAGAGGAATCAAAGTATAAAGATTAAGACAAAAAAAGGAAAGAAGGTACAAAACGGGTTGCTGTAATACTTGAGGGTCCTAACAAGGAACTCAGCCTTCAGTAAATGTCAGGTTACCATGTTATCATGGCCATATACTTGAAAATACTTGAGAGGTTCCTATAGAGACATTAAGGCCTTCTTCAATAACTTGTAATACTAATACTTCCTGATCTTACTGATTGACCATATAGTTAATATTGAAAAATTGTGTCCATTATTATATCTGTAAACAGACCATATCTGGGTCATTCCATCTTCCAGGTCCAGCTGCAGGCCCCAGGATATCCTGGTTTTCAAAGAACCAATCTGCAATGTTCAGTATGCTGTCCCAAGAGTCCTGAATGTCACCATAGTTACGCCACAGGTTGCAGATCTCCCCCAACTGAGTGTAATTGACCTGGAAACATAAAGCATATTTCACATGATGAAACAATAAAAAATGACAATTGTAATGCAATATGTAAAAACAGTGAGGCCTAAAGCTTCAGGTGGATTATAAAAATTCAAGATTTTGTGATTATACCTTAGGTGGCAGGCCACCCTGGTAGGCGGGCCAGCTGCAGGAGTAGCCAATGGGACGGCCCGTGGCATTTAAAGCCTTAGACATTCGAGGGTATCCTGTGCAAGAAGAGGAGAAGAAGCAAACAAGATCAAATCAGCAGCTTTTCCATAACCACAATGTAAAAGTCATCTCTTTGATCCTTACCTTGCTCTTGCTCTGTGGCGTTAGAATAACAGCCATCAAATTTTAACATATCCACCTCCCAGTCAGCAAAGGTCTGAGCATCTATCTCAATCTTGTCAAGTGTGGTGCCAGGGTAGCCCCCACAGGTATGTGTTCCCATGTCTCCGTAGATGCCCAGCTTGAGACCCCTGTCATGCATGTAGCGTGCAAGCTTTCGGATTCCTCCTGGGAATCTGAGAAGGAGGGAGTAAAGCACAATTATAATGTTATACCACACATTTCATGAAATATACTTATTAGGGACAAGGTTTTAAGTTCAACAAAAGGTAAGGCAAGCAATTTCAAATCATCACCTGTGAAGAACAACGTTTGTTTTTTTGTCAAATATAATATGCAGTTGAGAGATCAGTCTAAATGGATCCAGTGAAATGGTTACTTTCTGTATAAAGTTGGAGGTTATGGAGATTAGCATGAAATAATGCAAATACAAGCAATAAAATCCTAACAAGAAATAAAAGAAAGTGAAGCTCTAAGCCAAAAAAGTTTTCAGCTCATTTACGTCTGATAATAATCACAGTGTGAATTTTGTATTGTTTGTGTGTGTGACAATATTTGTACATCCTTCTTTTCATTTCCACTTTCCATGTAAGTCAAACGTCACTGTCTTTATTGTATTGATGCTGCAGTTTTAAAGCACACTTTTTTTGTTAGTCATATGATTGCGTGACCGTCACATTGTCACACCGTCAGTAACACGTTTATTGACTTAAAGATAAGTGTTTGCACTAAAGAACAGTAGCTTCTGTGTGTGTATGAGTGGGTGTGGGTGTACCTCTTAGGATCAGGTTGGAGCCGCCCCTGCTTGTCTCTGTCCATGGAGGCCCAGCAGTCGTCTATGTTAACATAAACGTAGCCGAGCTCCCGCCAGCCATCCTCTGATAGCCTATCTGCCATGTCGATGAACAGATTCTCACTGCAGGAAAGAGAGACAGCCCAATGGGAGGCAAATATTTTAAAAAGGGATGGATTTAAATGGAGTCACAGTGGAATTTAAAAGATAAGCACATAAAGAGCACTGTGACTGGCTTTGGTATGTGAAGGTATTTGCTGAGTGTGATGTTTGGTCTAAGATTGCTGCCTAAAGCTCATTGACAAATAACTGTAAAGACACCATGAGGTCAAAAGGAATTTTTTTTTTTACCACTTATAAATGCACATTGTTAAAGTGGCAATTTGTTCACCAAAGGGGTTTTTTTTGGTTTCCAGAGCATCACACCCACCTGAACTAAAAGAGGGTACTTATAGGTATATATAGTAATATAATAGTAGTATTAATGACAATCTTGGAGGATACATACATTAGATACTGTATATTTTTTAAGTTGTGTGCAAAACTAATGGTTTATAGAACTTGCCTGATGCAGTTCTTAGGGTCATGTTCACAGTCAATGTCACAGCGGAACCGTTCCCATGCCAACCAACCCATGGGAGGGGTCCTCATCAGCCCGTTGTCAAGGGCGAAGGTGGCCGCAGAGAGCACCGATGCAAAAACAAGCACCGTCAGATGCATTCCTGCCGAACAGATAATAACAACAACAAAAAAAAACACAATGAAGCAGAATTGTGAATGATATCAAACCTCAGTTGCGTCAACTTTGGCTGAGAAACATGCTGACCTGCTGGGAAAATGTCTCGTTATTGAAAATGTGGTTTATTGAGTAAAGCCAAGACAGTTTAAGTCTTTTACATTCTGACAGTATAATCTACTGAGTGCCAAATCCACCTGAGTCTCAGCTGACTGGGTGTGACCTGGCTGAAAGCATTAACAACCTGCCAGGTGACTTTTCTGGTTATACAGTCTTAAACAATAAACTTTATTGTGTAAAATGACATTGGTGCACTAAAACAGTAAACTTCACTGGGAATGTAATAATTGTGCATAACATTCAATTTAAAAAAAATCAGAACAAACAAAGCATGTATGTATATTTAACTTGAATTTAGAGAAGTGATCAAATATACATGAAATGCCGCCTACATAACGTTAACTTTCAAAAAAATATATTAGTGTGTAATGTATATCAGACAAAATATGCCAATACCGACATCTCTATATGCCAATATCGGAAAATAATATCGGCCGACCAATATTGGTCTGGCTAGACTGAATCAAAACTAAAAATGAAAGAGAACATTAAATTCTTACAACATGATTAATGGAGAGTTTACAATCACTCTTTACATTAAAAAAAACATATCAAAATGCAATGCTAGCCTATGTAAATGTCTAACACTATTGTAGCATTTATTTTGTTTTTAATTTGAAAATTAAACTAATTACAATTTTGAAAATGAAAGTGATTCTTTAAACTAAAATTAAGGGAATAACTAATACATTTTAAAAATCTATCCTTCAAAAACAGTTTGACGGCTTATATCTACTGACATACATTCACATGATTAACCTTTAGAGACACTTACTGAAGTTGTCTGGCCGGTTCTCAGTAACGAGAAGCTGAAGGATGAGAGAAGCTGCAAGAAGACGCGTTTAGACCTCCTGTACTCTCCTGAACTCTCCTCACTCCTCTCTATCCCTTTATAAGACCGGCTCCCTCATTTAAATTACAGTGGTCATAAGATCTCTGATCGGCTGTCATGAAATAAAATAAGGGGCTACTCTAGGGATATAAGGAAGTAAAGTCACATGACACAACGGCCTGTCAGCTGACTACATACGACGCAACCGGAAGGGAATAACCCGAGCCCCATTTTTTTCCTAGGATGGCGAAGTCATGACCCGCCCTACTCTGCCTCTGATTGGCTCGTACTTGTTGCCTTCATTGAGATGAGGAGTGAGATTGGTTTGGATTTTAGTAAGAGTGTCAGGGTCTGAGGTGCTAACAAGCCCGTGACAAGCTTCAGCTTCTGCCTATTTCAGGGGTGGTGAACCATGTGCCATGGAGAGCCATGTGTATGCAGGTTTTCCTTCCAACCAAACACTTCAACAGGTGATTTCACTGATTAACACAGCTTCAGCCACAGAGGTGTGTTAATCAGTGAAATCACCTTTTGAAGTGTCTGGTTGGAAGGAAAACCTGCATACACATAGCTCTCCATGGCACATGGTTCGCCACCCCTGGCCTATTTTCTCAGGTTGAAAAATATCATTCCAAAACTAATTCTATCCAGCAACTTAAAATTGATAATACATATGTGATAACCCCAAGCAAATTGCTACATACTGTTCAAACTTCTAGCAAAAAATATACTTCTCAATATTGTGAAAGTAGCGCATCTGCCTTTTTAGACTATTGAGGTGAATAATATTAATGATGTAGACAGAGATATATGTGATGCTCCTTTGACATTACAAGAAATAATTGATTCCATCAATAGCCTCAAACATAACAAGTCTCCCGGTGAGGATTGAATTACCTCTTCATCATTATTACCTGGTTCAAGTGGCCACAACAAAAGAAAGACACCTGTGTCAATTTATTTTAAACAAATGTAACCAAATTAAAGAGTTAACTATATGCAATAAAGGCTATGGAAATCAGTGGTGTATGTTATGCATGATTGGAGAGAGTGTGTACTAGGTTGTGTGCAAGCAAACTAAAACAAATAGGTGCCTGTAGGGAGAGGCAAGTGAGAGCTGCAGCAGCAAGACAGCTAAGTGTCAGAGAGAGAGCTGGCTGCTGCAGCCAGGCTTTAATAACCTGGAAACACCACAGGCCCTCAGGTGTGTCTGGTTACACTGACGATCACCTGCAGCACAAGAAGAGACAGGTTAATACCAGATCAAACCTCAAGATGACACCAGAGGTCATTCCAACATAGAAAAAAAGTGGTTATTCATCTGTAATATGTGATAAATAAACAACAATTAATTCATTTATTTCATATGCATGGTTTATTCACCAAGAGTATTTTAATTTCTGTTATTATTTATCAGTATGTTACCCCTTTTTTTCTGATTGGTTCTGCCTCCTGTGGATTTAAATATGACATCAAACAGGAAAAGATGGAGTGAAATATTTAAATATTAGAAAAGAGGAAAGAATGGACAGATCATAATCTTAACAGTGGGAATTTGGTTCAAGAATATTTGAAGAAGAGCTACTATAATTATGTAAATATGCTTACAGGGGGATCAAAACACTCAAATAATGAGCATGTAAGAGTGGGTATATATATATATTTAACAGTATTAAGATAATTTCAAACAGGGTTTCAGTATAATCTTCAATTGAGTTTCAACCAATTTAAGTAAAATATGCTCAGATTCTGCAGGACAAAGTGTAAAATCAGGAAAAACAGTTTGAACGGCTATTTTAATTGAAATGTATATAATCTTATTGGATCTACAGCCACTAGGAAAAGATGTTAATTTCTGTTCGATGATGGCACATGTTGGAATAAAGAGAAATAAAGTTGCAGATTAACTTGCACTAAACAAAAATCCTAATGAAATTCTAGAAATTTGTTCTGGGAGATCAGAAACAAATCCCCTAATTCACAGATTAATCACGTTTTGGCAGGAAATGTGGAATAACAACACTAAGGGTAGAGATTATTACAAAATCCAAAAGTATGCCAGAGTCAGAAGTCACTGAGGTATATGTAGGAATTATTTGTTTCTAGGTTATAAATGCAGGTACTTTTTTAATAAGGAGACAGTGAAGAAGTCATGTTACAGTCTGGTACATTAGGGGGCAGCATGTATTTTTAACATTGGTTTGTAATCCACCAGAGAAGAAGAAGAACAGGTGGAGCTTGTGCACTGGTTGGACAGATAGGAGCCATGGCAGCTATGAATCTTGGTAAGATCACATCAGAAACACTCTTACTTCACTTAAATAACACCCATATGTGACTTTAATGCAGCTTCTTTCATGTGTTGGACAGAGTTGTTGTATGGACAGGATCTGAGAGCTGCAGCCATGTCACACACAGTAGTAGCTGCTGTGGTGATATGTAAAAGTGATTATCTAGAAGTTCATCAGTATAGTATAGTATTGGCTTTACTGACAGATTTTGTGTTAGTGAGACATTCTGTTGAAATGTTTGTTGATCTTGCCGTAGCTCAGACATACTTCCTGGTTTAAGTTTCAGCATGAAGCCACTTGAATGGTTTCACTTTCCTCTTAAAGTGACAGGAGCAATTTATAACAGTATGAATAAGTGTATTGAAAATGGTATCAAGTTACTTTAAGGAAAAGAAGCTATTTTACAATTACAAGTACAAGTTCTGCATTCAAAATGGTCTAGCATTTATTGCATTCAGAGGTATTATCAGTAAAATATACTTGAAATACCAACAGTAAAAGTACTCCTAATGCAGAGTGACCCTTTTCAGAACTTTGTTACATATTTTATATTATTATTATTATTATTATTATTATTATTATTATTATTATTATTATTATTATTATTATTATTAATGTATTAACATTATTTTATGGAGATTATATCAACTACTTTAATCTATAACAAGTCATCATCTTTAATATGTTGATCATACTTTTTGTTTGAAAAATCTTAATCAATTAGTGTCAAGTAGTTGGAGTAATTGTAGCTGTAAGATAAAGCAGCAACTATTAGTAAATTAATCAGCTATTTTTATTGTCAATCAATCTTTTTTTAATTAAAAAAATACAAAGTTATCTGGTTCCAGCCTCTCAAATTATAATTATTATCATCATACAAATTGATATTTTATGGTGTCTTAAACCTTTACTGATAGTGTTGACTGTTGAAACAAAACAACACATTTGGTATCGACATTTTAATACACCAAATGTCCAATCAATGAATTAAGAATATAATAAACAGATTAAGTTTAGTTGCAGCTCTAAAGTTAAATGTACTGGAGTAAAAAGTACGGTATTTCTTCATGATATGTAGTGAATAAGAAATATGAAGTAGCAAAGAATTGAAAGAGAAGCACCTAAAAACTATATCTTAGTAAATCTTATTTACTACTAGAACATAAGATCTAAATCTTGCATTTTCACCCCTCTCAGGTGTTTTTGATGCAGTGAGACCATTCCTTTGGAGTGCAGCAGCGGGTTTCGCTTTTGGAGAAGCTGCATTATTTGCAGTTAAACCCACTCTGACTGAAGATGAGGTCCTGCTGTCTGCTGCCACTGTGACCGCTGAGCGAGTTGGTTCTACTGGAGTAGGCGTGATCACCGCATGTCTTGTATTTACCTCCCTGCTCTTATCTCTGGGAAGCGGCTTCCTCCTTGCTGCAATGACGATGAAGCTGTTCAGTAAAGTTGGAGTGAGGGTGCCGTGGTTATCAGAGGTGACAGCAGGAGCCTCTGTCGTGGTGGGCGCAGTCACTACTGGACTGCCAGCTGGAATCCTTCCACCGTGGATCTACATTGCAGCTCAAGGCATTCTGGTCCTTATAGTCTACTCATACTCCAATATTAATGACATGACCAAAGCTTTGTTAATCATCTTCACCACTCTTTTCCTCAGTGTCCTATATGGAAGGTTGGGTGTCATAATTGGATTCTTTGTCACAGGATTCACCATCTCTTTCCTCTTTGCCCTTCGAAAGTTCCTGACAGAGAATGCAACACAGACACCAAAATCTAAAACTGAATGCCGGCTGCTGGAGAGGATATTCTTCTACTCTGTTGTGGTGGGGATTCTGGGATTTTCAGTAGGTCTAGGGGCAGGTGAACCAGGGGAAGGGTCAAAGAAGGAGGTGGTTTCAATGCTGCACTCAGTCCTCTGGGTGGCGTTTCTGTCTGCAGGGCTGCTAGGTGCAGGTCTGGGAACAGTGGCCATGGTCGGGCTGGGGCCAAAGGTGGCTGAAAAGGTTGCTGTGGGGGCTGCTATAATATCATCAGCAGCCTTGAGAGCCATCCTGGAGTCATACTCTTCTCTGGGGGCCCGAAGCTTCACAGGGGGAATGCTAGGAGTGGCTGCAGCTGCAGGGGTGTCACTCGGAGCTGCAAGTGTTTCAGCAAAGCAGGCATTTGGGTCTAGAGAGTCAACATTAGCAGTTTTAGGTTCAGTTGTTTTCGGTGCAGTTTTGGCCACGCGAGGTTTAGCACTGAAAGCAATTCCGCTGGCAACATCAGAACTTATAACAATCGCTCTTGTTGCAGTTGGGGCATTTGTTCTGGGTGCACCAAAGAGCCCGTTTAACACTCAAGTGAATCTACAAAAGGGCCTCCTCAAGGGGCCAGAGCTAATTAAAGGAATTGGCATGGAGACGATCACTGCAGCAGCAGCACCTATTGGCGCAGGGGCACTTGGGGCTGCGGCATTAGCCACCGCAGCTCTGGGGAGTCTGGGGACTGTGGGTGTTGTGGTGGCTATAGTTTTGGCTTTGGGAAGTACTCTGAGCAGCATGACAAGAAAATCACCATCTGCAACACAGGCACACACAGACTGATGGACATCTGAGTGTAGATCTTGTTCTCCTGCTGATTACTAATGTGCCTGAAGACACGGTTGTTGTATGTCTGTGTGCAGACAGTCTTGAATGTAACGTTATTTTGATATGAGCAGATATGAACACATTTTCTTGACAATCAAACATTGTAATTATGTCAAACTTGTATTATTGGGTATATCAGTGTTGATTAAAGAAATGACAAATGTTAATAAATCCTGTGTTGGTATACTTTTGTTTGAGTGAGAGGGAAAAAGTAATAATAAATGGCCTTTTTTTCCTGACATTTTGCAATGTGTCTTTAATGATCCATTTTCCTCACCCTCTCACCATCTTCGCCACATTTCCCAAGACATGACTGCAAGCTGGCAGTTACTTTGGTTTCATCTTAGCAACAGTAACAGAGGATTTGCTGTTTAGAAAAAGGAGGGGGGAGTGGGAGGAGAAAGAAAACAGGGAAAGGAACAGAGAATAATATCAGAGGAGCATCTTAGAATAGATTATGATGTGCAGGTGTGATCATGATTTAAAGGAATGGGGATTTAATCATCAAAATGGGGTGTTTGTCAACAATAAGTTCCTATAACCCTTTCTGAAAGGATAATATGCTCCTTGTAAATGGATATCCACCTGTGGCTCAAGATTGTGATGGTCCACCATGGCAGCAGACTGGACTTCAGCTGCAAGAGGAGACTGCAAGAAGTTTTTTCATCACACGACAGAAGGGTTGTACCAAGACTGTGAGATGTTCTGCCAATGTTCTTTTTTTAAGGAGTTAAATTGCACTTAATTCATATGAAGAAACACGGTAATCGGTAGAGAGAGTTCCCCATGGATAAATTGTGAAACTAGTTGTTGCAACAGCATCTTGGTGTTACTTGGCACCCTGGAACTTTTTTTTATTCATTTTTTTTATTTCGGCACCATGGTAAAAGTTTGACAATGTAATTTCTCCAGTGGTAGTATAGAGATGGGACATATCAATAGTTTTCCGTTGGTTTTGGCATTCAGGGAACTTCAGGAATAGTGTTGTACAACAGTATTAAATAAACCAAGAAGATTACCTTTATTAAAACAAAGATGTCTCTGAACCGGATCCATACAACAGACACGGATCAATCTGCAGAATACTCTGTGGAGTATTCAGTGGAGGTTCCCGGTGATCACGGCGGAGGTCGGACGCGTGAAGTGACGGTGCTCCAGTCCAGCTGCTGCAGCTGCTTGCCCCGTGCTGTGCGCCTCACCTTTACGCCTGAATCACTGGAGAGGCTTTATCAGAGCTACTTCCGTCGGCAGAGAAAAGAGAACTTACCGGTGTTGTTGATGTTTGCTGCTCTTTTCAACAGCTTCATCATCATCATGTGTGCAGTGGTGTACACTGAGGACAAGCTGGCGATGGTGGTGGTGGCAGCTGTGGGGCTGGCTGCGGACATTGTGCTCTCCACGTTGTGCTGGCTGCAGAAGCTCCCCGTGTCACCAGTCTCACGCGGAGCAGTGCCATATATAGTGTGGCTGATGATCACCATTCACGTTTTATGTTACATGGGGCTCAACTATCGGCCTTTCCACCAAGCCAGTGACTCTGTAGGCTGGCAAGCCTTTTTCAGTTTCTCCACCTTTCTGACGCTCCCGCTGAACCTGGTCCCTCTGCTCCTGCTCAGTGCCCTCTCTGGTGGGATTCATACCTTGGTTTTGGGGGTGACTGTGGCTCAGAGGTTTGAAGATAATTTGCAGGGGCCCATACTGGTGAGACAGGTAAATATGGCCCTTGTTAAAGTGGCAACAAAGCACATGCAATTTAAAGGATGAGAGAAGCCAAAGATGGGAAAGATGGTCACACAAGCTTGGACAGCAGTGGAAGGAGAAAGGGGAATAATACACATGTCCATTATTTATTATAGGGAACAATATGATAAGTGGTGTGAAAGCCAGGTGCAGTTGTGTTGGCCTTTTGTCAGAATTTTGTGAGGAAAGACCAGCGCAACACTTACTGTTCTGAAAATACAGCTCTGTTACTGCACAGAAAGCAACTTAATCCCCTTTTGCACAATATATATATATATATATATATATATATTTTTTTTTTTTTTTTTTTTTTTTTTCAAACTTGGCCAGCAGAAATGTGCTCAAATATAATAAAAGTGCATTTTGTCATAAATACTCCAAATTAATGTAGTAAAGATATTGTTATTATACTAAAGTTATTCAATTTCCTTGTCTTAATTGTGTGGTATCAAATACATTCAGACACCTTGTACCATGTTGTATAATGCATTTTGTTTAAAAAAAAAAAAACAGAAAAACAACAACATTCAGGTAGAACCTTTCTGAAAGCTTTAAAATGAGAGTTAATGATCAATGATAAATTCGATTCAACCGAAATACACAAATTAAATCTAGATGTAATTGAGAGTTTACATTTTAGTTTTTAGATTTTTAAAACAATCAGAACTGAGCCTACCCCTGGTTTTCTCTGTGAAAAGCATTCCAGTGTAAAACATGGCCCTCCTTAAACCTAAACCTTGAGTTTACTAAATCTGTGCGTGAACATGTTTGAGGCAAGAAATACACCGTACAGTCTCCATCTAATCAATACATTTACTGAACTGATAGATAGTTGTTACAAAGTGATAGTGGAGGCAAACTGACCATCACACATTCACACATCCTTTCTTCCTCTCTTCAGCTTCTAGCCAATGTGATGCTGTACCTGTGCTCAGCCACAGTGGGCGTGATGTCATACTACATGGCAGACAGGAAGTACAGGACGGCCTTTTTGGAGGCTCGTCAGTCACTAGAGGTCAAACTCACATTGGAGGATCAGAGCACCCAGCAGGTACGTAGGGCATAAACAAGAACTAGTGTACACATTCTTTGCTTTATGAAATATTATATTTTCTTATTTTTAGGTAAACACACACATACACATGGGCTCACACTCACAAATACACCTGTGAGGTAAGAACACCCTGTGCTGCTTAATTAAAGAGTGTTTTGCTCACCTCAGGGCTAATAAGGTTGATTAGAGAGACTGTTGTTTTCACCCCCAGAGCCACCGTCAGGGACCTGCCTCAGTACGGTCAGCCTAAGCTCTGTGACAACCAACAGAAATATATAATAATATATTTTGCAAAGTGTTTAAAAAATATATCTTTATTCCTCTTAATTTCTTCTTCACGTTACCTCAATCTACTCATAGCTTATCATTTTATTTGTATTGCTTGTCAGCCTTTAATCATCAATCTCTTTTGCAGCTACATGAAGTTTGCTAATGTATAAAAACTGTGAATGAACCGGCAATGACAATGTTCCTTTGCAACCAGGTTATGCAATATTAAATCATATTTCTTCTCATGCTACCAGCAAGGTGTCAAAATTTGGAAGCTGATATTTCAAATTGCTAATTCATAACTTTATTTAGAATGTATTTTTTAGTTAAAGTTAATGTAACCTGTGTTGTTTCCAAGTTTGATTTTATTCATTTTATGCACTTCCATGATCCTGACTGTGACCATTTGCACAATAAAGAGAGTGGACCTGTGAGAGGTGTTTACAGGCAAATGGAAAGGATGGTGAATGTTGGTGGATATGTAGAAGATAGGGATGGAAAGATAGACAGAGAAAGAGAGTAGAGATTGAAATCCCAAAACAGTGCTGCATCAGTAGAAGAGAGATAGAACTAGGCAACCAAAACACATCTGACCGGTTGACAGGATCTCTTGAGGCCCGCTAGGATTAATTTACTGACTCAGTCATGCACATATAGGAACAATTTCTTTTTTTCTTTTGTCATTAGTGAATATGGTAACACTCACCGTTTCCACTGACTCTGTCTCCATGCAGGAAGAATTATTATTGTCTATCCTGCCCAAACACATAGCTGATGAGATGCTGCAGGGCATGAAGAACCAGGCCAATCAGAATGAGGTCCAGCAGCAACAGTTCAACACCATGTACATGTACCGCCATGAAAACGTCAGGTCAGGATCACAAAATCAACCTTTTCTGAGTCTCTAAACAATCATTATTATAGGAATGTTTTTACAACCTGTTAAATTTCACATTTCATCCTCTACGCTTGTGTTGCAGTATCCTGTTTGCTGACATTGTGGGCTTCACCCAGCTGTCTTCAGCCTGCAGTGCACAGGAGCTCGTAAAGCTGCTGAATGAACTATTTGCTCGCTTTGATAAACTGGCAGATGTGAGTATTTATTTTAGTCTGTCTCTGCTGTATTTTACTATTTTCTTCTGAGCTCATTTCTCTTCCTGTCCTTAAATGACTCAAACCATGAATCCGATTTAATAAGGACAATGGACTGCATAGTGTATTGCTGGTATGAGCATGGTTTTACATTTATAATAAATGCTGCAAAATTAACTCAGCTCCTGCTAATGTTTTGCTTTCCAACATCTCCTCTCTTGCTCTGGCCTCATCTTACAGGAACATCACCAGTTGCGGATTAAGATCCTCGGAGACTGTTACTACTGTATCTGTGGTCTTCCTGACTTCAGGGAGGACCATGCTGCCTGCTCCATAATGATGGGCCTTGCAATGGTTGATGCCATCTCGTAAGTAGTGACTTCACGTTTAGAGAAATAATTGATCCATTCAAAGAAGAGCAAAGACATAGCCAGGTGGGTGAGGGCAGGGGACACTGTTAATACAGAAGAGGTGATGCAGTCATTTTAATTTAAGACAACACTGACTCACAAAAAACACGTAGATTAGAAAAGAATGAAAGAAAGGAAGAAGGTAAGGCATTAGAGGAAGAAGGAGGAGGATATTTCTGCGTCAACTGCCACAATCAACACAGTATGAGGAAATAAAGGTATAGTGGGAAAAAATGGTTTTATGGTGTGAGACACACTACGTAGTGACTCTACAGGAATGCTTTACTTTTCTTCTCTCTCCAGGTATGTGCGAGAGAAGACTAAAACTGAGGTGGACATGCGTGTGGGCGTCCACTCTGGCATCGTACTGGGAGGGGTACTCGGGCAGAAGCGATGGCAATTTGATGTCTGGTCCACAGATGTCACAGTAGCCAATAAGATGGAATCTGGAGGGATTCCTGGGTGAGAGAACAATACTTTTTCTTACTGCTCGTGGTGATCAACCAACTATTTCATTTATTTCATTTTGAAGATTATGTGTCTCCACAGGAGAGTGCACATCTCTCAGACCACCAAGGAAAGTCTGCACGGAGAATTTGAACTGGAGCCGGGGAATGGAGGAGAGAGGTGCGAGTACCTGCTGGAGAAAGGCATTGACACTTACCTGGTTCTTGTGCCTAAACAGACGTCAAATAAGCTTAATGAAAATGTGAGTGGATTGGGCCTTTGTAGAACTTTTAAGGAAACTATAATTGAATTGATCTAAAACATTGTCCTGTTTCTTTCTGGTCATACGTTAAATAACTCTAACCTATAGCTAGCTTGAGACAAAACTACAAGCTAAAACGCATACTTTTCAAACACTACATTAAGTAAAACTATTTATCAAATGAAACTTCTCCATTTTTATAGAGAAGAATACATTTTTGATTTACAGTTTTATTTATGTCACATTAACTGATGTTTTTTCTTCTTCTTCTACTCCTCCCTCAGAAACCGGGCACATTTTTCAACAGGAATTCAAACCAGCTGATAAACACAACAGCAACCAATGGGAGCCCAGCCACATCCCAAAGCACGCCCACTGAGACTAAACCAGAGGTGAATTACAATTAATGACTTAATTTGTTGCCTCAACTAAACTTATGCTACACAGACACATGTCTTCATATTGTGCATGAATAAAGATTGTATTGATATCCAGCTATTCACAGAAACACACATATTCCTCAGTGTCATTACATGCACATGACATTCTTTGAAAAATCACTTGACAAGTACACTTGACAATCTTACTTCTCTTGTCATGCTGATTACCTCAGAGGAATAAGATGGTTGAAGAGCAAGTGATCAACAAACAACTGCGGCAGGAGCTGCTGGACCGAGAATCCCAGCAAATGTAAGAAAATTAGACTAATAAAAAGAAGATAAGAAAAGCAAAGGCAGATTAATACATAGTTAGAGGGATACAATGAAGGTTTAAGGTTGACTTTGCAAATTAGACTGTTACATGTATACAAGTAAATCTTTCCCTAATCGCTCCATCTCCCACCTTAAAGGCATTTTTGCCCCTTTGACTGCTCTCAAATCCTTCTTGACACCATTTCCCAACTGCCATATATCTCTGCATCCCTGACAGAATGAAGGATCATAAGATTAATCCTGTATCATTGCGTTTTGTGGATGGGAAGTTGGAAGAGCACTACTCCTCGGAGAAGGAGAAGCGCAGCGGAGCGGCCTTCTGCTGCTGCATCATAGTGCTCTTCTTAATCACAGCAATGGAGGTAGTCATTGACCCACTGTAAGTTCATTTATATTACTGTGTCCTATTGCATACTACAATATATGATACACATGAACCAATTTCATGCAGACTGTGAAATGTATTGTCTGTACTTTAATATGGCAACAGAGGTACATGTTTGCTGCCATTTATTAGCCATTACCTAATTATTCGCCTTATTTGTGTATTTGACACAAATTGTTAGAAATGGACTCATAATGTGTGTTTTTGTTCTAGGTTGGTTGTGAACTATGTGACTCTCGCAGTAGGAGAAGTCTTATTGCTAATCCTCACAGTGTGCTCTCTGGCTGCCATCTTTCCCAAGGTGAGAAAGCTAAAAAGTCCCTATGGTTGTGATTATGGGACACAGAATTTATTGCAAAATGTCTTTTATCAGCGTTTGATAGACCATTTCTGCTCAAGATCCTAAACAACAAAAGAGTTCAAATTTGCAACATCATATGTACATGCACGGAAAAATGGAACTCTGACACTGAACAATTGTCATTTTCTGTGACATACATTATAGAATGTGATTTTTGTGAGAATGTACAGACTTTTTTTTTGCTAACTCTATAACACTTGTTGGTGATATTGACACTGTTAAAGTTTGTTTGTTAAAGATGTTCTCCAAGAGGTTGGTGTCTTTCTCGATGTGGATTGACCGCACACGCTGGGCGAGAAACACGTGGGCAATGGCAGCCATATTTGTTCTTACCATGGCTGTGATCGCTGACATGGTATGACTGCAGAACACTCTGGCAGACTGTGATACACTGTGTGTGTATGTGTTTGTATGGATGACATTGTATTAAAGGAATAGCTTCCTTAGCTGAAATAGTAGCCTAAAGTATAAACTCTGCTCTTTCACAAACCTTAATCATCTCACGATTTATACCATCAAATCACCCAACCCTAGTAGGTGTGCATCTTTCCATTTGTGAGTTTCCAATTTGTCTTCATCATATTACTGCCTTTAATGTGTCCAACTACTTGTTCCCTGTGGGGTCCATTAGTAGTCTGTCTCGCTGCCTGCTGGCTCATTTGTCACAGCCCCACAGGAGCAGCCTGTTACACACACTGCTGCCTTTAAGGTCTGACAGGAATAGAGGACGCTTAAGTGAACATTCATTTCTCTACTTTAGCTGTCATGCAGTGGTGACAGTTTCAATTAGAAAAAAATGCTTGATTTACTACATACAATTTGTATATATATAGTAGCTAGGTTGGATATTCAAACATTATAAGTAAATAACATTAAATTAGATTTTTTAAAGACAGAATAACCAGTTGGTTTGGGGCTTGAAACTCCATGATAATTATATTGGTATCATGTTTGTGGCTCTGTATTTTCAGTGAATGTATCCTGTTTTCCCCAACTGATACAAATGTCAAAAACTGTATCCAGGCTACCCAAGGAGAGGTTGAATTGAGGGCAACCAGACTTAGTTGAAGATACTTGAAGGATTTGCCTCTTATCCAAGAGGCATCTTCACTGACTGGTAGGTATTTAATCTCTGTGTGGTTGATATCAAGAAAATATTAAATATCATATTATAATGACCCCACAGAGATTAAATGCCTGGGACTCCCTGCCAGCCAGTTACAAATAAAAAATAATAAGGTGAAACATCTTCAAGTGTCCTTGACTAAGTACAGTTGCCCTCGATTCAACCCTACTTAGATAACTAAAACCTGGATGACAGAGAATCCTCACAGACAACTGTATCCTAACGTGTAATATGAATCTAAATAACAAATGATCACTAAAAATCATTCACTCACTTTATTTGTGATGTCACAGCTCAGCTGTGTCCCACCATCCCTCCGGGTCTTCAACAGCACCTCCGGACCTGTGCTGGAGTCATTAGGTGACCTTGGCTGTGCAGAGAATCCCAAACACTACAGCTTCATGGCGGTGATGTCACTAATTGCTACTGCCATGCTGGTGCAGGTCAGCCACCTGATTAAATTGGGCCTCATGGTGCTAGTTGTCACAGCAACCGGTGCTGTTAATATCTACAGCTGGCGGGACATCTATGATCTATATGACTTCATACAGTTTGCCTCCTACAGGTGAGAAAAGTGTCATTTTATATTTAATTGAAAATAGATTTGATATATTAATAAAATAAATAAATAACTAAAATAAAAAGGTAATGATTTTATGGCCTCTGTCATTGTTTGAAATGTTAGTCAGTGAAGTTCTGTATGCTGTCTTTTACTTTGTGTCTCCAGAACATCCATGGTGCCATCCAAGTACCTCATGACCATGATGATCATCGTCATGATGATTAGCTTCTACATCTTTGCCCGTCATGTGAGTTACTCTCTCCTGTGCACCCAAACACTATCACACTTTGTTAACCCACAGCTTATCTGCTACAGCCTTGAAAGTCGGCACCTTCTGTACCAAGGAGATATCAGTGCCAGGGCAAGTTTCTCATTTCATTATTTCATATGTTTCTCTCCAAATATCTTTGTGTGTCACACTGTGGTGTGTTCGTGTAGTTGGAGCATCAGTCCAGGAAGCTTTTCCTGTGGAAGTTCGCTGTGCATGACCAGAAAGAGAAGGTGTTTGAGATGAGACGCTGGAACGAAGCTCTGGTCACTAACATGCTGCCAGAGCATGTGGCCAAACACTTCCTGGGCACTAAAAAGAGAGACGAGGTGTGTATGAGTCAAACAGTTCACATTCTCATCAGGAGCTAAGAAAAATAACTGTATAAATTTGATAATTGCATCATTAAAGTAATCAGTTTACGTTGTGTGTCACCTGCAACTTCAGTGCCATCTTGTGGCCCATTTCATATTAACATAATGCTGTTCTTACCTGATGCATTATAGGAATCATTGATGATAAAACGTTTAACTTTTGGGTAAAAGTAAAAGCAGAGTAACCTTACATCTTGTTATTTGCCATTTCAGGAGCTGTACAGTCAGTCTTATGATGAAACAGGTGTGATGTTCGCTTCAATCCCCAACTTCTCTGATTTCTACACTGAAGAGGGCATCAACAATGGAGGCCTTGAGTGCCTCCGGATTCTCAACGAGATCATCTCCGACTTTGACAGTGTGAGTCCTGTCAGTGTTTGTACAGAGATTTAACAACACAACTCCTCTGTTAGATCATGGTTTGAATGACCCACAGAGAATTAAACACCTGGGATTCCTTGCAACTAATCAATATGTCCACTTTCTCTGCTAGTTACTAGACAGGGACGAGTTCCGCCGCATCACTAAGATCAAGACGATAGGAAGCACCTACATGGCCGCATCAGGACTCACCCCAGAGAGCAACACTAATGGATACAGTAACCGCAAGGTTTGATACTCTAACTACATCTTTGTTACAAATACAACAATGTACTGCACTGTTTGATCATAGTGATGCAGCTGATGGTGACAACGATTACTACGAAAGCTGTTGTTTTTACACAGCCAGAGGACCAGTCACTGATTGAGCGCTGGCAGCACCTTTCTGACCTGGCAGACTTTGCCTTGGCTATGAAAGTCACCCTCAACAACCTCAATAAACAGTCCTTCAATAACTTCATGCTCCGAATCGGTCAGTGTGTGTGTATGTATTTATGTGTGTGTTCCTGTCTATGTGCGTATTTGCAAGCATGTGTGTTCATGTTTTCATGTGGATGTCTTCAGGTCTCAATAAAGGAGGAGTTCTGGCTGGAGTGATTGGCGCTCGTAAACCTCACTATGATATCTGGGGCAACACAGTTAATGTGGCCAGCAGAATGGAGTCCACTGGAGTAATGGGAAACATCCAGGTTGCACATCCCTCTTTAATATCTCGTTTTTACCGAGTTTTTTTTCAAATTTTATGCTTATCTTCAGCTTCTGATTTCTGTGTCCATCACACTAAAATGTTTCGTCTCTCTCTGCCCTCAGGTGGTGGAAGACTGCTATGACATCCTGAAGGAGTACGGCTTCCGCTTCATCCGAAGAGGGCCCATATTTGTCAAAGGAAAAGGGGAGCTGCTCACCTTCTTTATGAAAGGAAAAGACAAACCCAGCACCAATGGCGCTCCACAAACCACTGCCCTTCCGCATCAAGTAGTTCCTTGATTCTCTTCACCTGATGAGATGTCATTGACAAAAGGATAGACCTGGACAGAGTGTTTGTTTTGCTACATTTCTCTCATAGGCACAGTTTATTCTACATATCCCTTTTTCATAAACTCTATAGCAATGTAACATACATAAGGACATAGACCAACACAACTATCATGACTATTACAACAGTAAGGAATTTAAGAACACAAATTTATTTAGTTATTTGTATAGTTGTTCATAATTCAGCATTCACAGATGTCCTGCACTGAAGACTTGTTTGCACTTGATTCATAGAGCGCCCTTTAAAACAAACATTTAAAACTACTGTTGTTGATTTACCTTGAGCTCAGGTTTTGTAAAATAATGTAGCTTGATCACACTGTATTTATACTGTTAATTAAACTTGTTTGCACTACATTTTTGAGATTTTTATTTAATTTTGCCATGTGGCATTGGTATTTAGATGGGCTATGTCTGTTGTGTGGTCTCTTCGTCCAACACATTGATTGCAGAGCTTTAATTAGATTTTAAAAGGTGCCAGGGCTCTACACGGGCCATATCTGCACAACATGCATGTGCAGCTTTTATGGAGAAGTAGTCTGTAATGATTAGATAAATTGCCAATTAGATGGCTTAAAGGCACGAACACACACACACACACACACACACACACACACACACACACACACACACACACACACAAACAGCTGTTATCAATTATTCTCGCCAGACTTCTGCTCAGTGTGAATGTGGGTGGGGCTATGTTGGAAATTAAGTCAACAAAGTCAACAAACCTATAGGAATGGTAAAGATGAAAACTTTTGCACCTTAGTTGTAATAGAAACTTTGTCTGTCAACAACCACACTGTCCTGAGATTTGCTCTGACCAGGCAAAATAAGTGAAGTAAGTATAACAGTAACTGAATATTAAGTAAAATATTTAATGTGTTGTGGATTTAATTCGATCATGGCTGATTATTTCAAGACAGAAATAAAATCTTGATTAAAGAGAGAATCCCAATTTATATTTCAAATGACGACACCAACCTCTCTTGTAAAACTGATTGTTGCATTTTGTATTGTTGGAAAAATAAGAATGAATTATCTATGCTAAATTTTAGCGTGTAGTTTTGCTATTGTTACAGTGTTTCCATGCTAAAGGTATGGACTGATACAAGACAATAGTGGGTTAACTGTACCACATGCATTCAATTTCATTCATTTATTTAATCTGAATGGTAATTAAAACTGATTAGTGGTAACTGATTGAATTACAAATACAGCAGAAGTTTCTGTAGCCACTTTTTAAAAGAAAATCTTTATTTATTCAGCCCCTGATTAATTATCTGTTTACACATATGGCAGCGAAAAGACTTTGATCAGCCTTTGTCAGCTAGTTTTCTCGTAACATTTGGTTCAAGAAATGGACTTTGATTAGTTACAGTTACAGACTCTCAAACTCTTGCAAACTCTCACAAACACAACCATACAAGAGTATGGTAATAAAAATAATGAAATAAACAAAATTATACATTTGTCATACAGTAGAATGAGCCAGTGAAAGCATAATTTATGTATATAGTGGCTATATATACACACTAACTGGCCTCTATATTAGGTACACCTGTGCAATCTAATGCAATCCATACAACAGCTCTGCTATACATTTTACATTTATGAAGCTTACACATTTTCAGTTTTTGTTGACATTGTCAGGAAGGTGATGATTTTACTTTATTATTGAGGTCATAGTGGGTGATGGTGATGTACGTGGGTGCATTATATTGAATGGTGTTCCTTCTTTACATATGGTCAGATCAGTAATATCTATTGTTTGTTGTTGTTGTTGTTGTTGTTGTTGTCGTCTGATTGTGTCATCTTTTTATTTAATATACCTCTATACCCTATAACTCTAAAAACCTTCAGGCCATGACTTGCATAGATTCTACCTGGGTACAATGTAAATATATTCTTAGAGATAATTATTCTGGGTCTACGTTTGTCTATTAGTGATTTATTGATTATTACATTATAGTTATTATCAGATTATTATTGGTGTGTGTGGTTTAATTAGTTAGAGAGGTAAACTGGACACCTGTGGAGGGTCGATTTGAGGTTCACACATTTTTAATTCAGGCTGTATCAAAGTCAAGTCTCCGGAGACATCGATATGAATTTTAATGTGATGTGTTATTGTTGTCAGGTCATTATTATGATAATTAATTCTCATGCGCCAACCTTGGATTAAAATTCTACCCGGAAGCATGGTAGTGTAGGAATTTCCGGTTACGTCAAGGCGTCAGGACTCCATTAGAGCTGCAGCTGTTTGGAGAGAAACAACAACAAAAACGGGCTAAGTGATACAACCTCCACACTGACAGTCCGCTCTGAGCCCCACAACGAGGCCTCAAATCTGGAAGCTACGTCTTCATTTCCCACCCGGAGCTCCGCCGGCTTCTAACCACGGCCGCTCTCGGTGAGGAAACTCTGGCCTCCGCTTCCTCCTCCTCCGACTCGGACACCGGCGGAGCGTCGCCGCCCCCGCGGAAGAAGCACCGAGCCTCGGCGGCGGAGGGAGCAGGAGAGCCCGGGGCTTCAGCAGTTGTAACAGGCCTCTCTGGAGTTGTTTTAGGACTTGCTACACACTCTCAAGCCACCTCTGCCATCCACTTTAACCGCAGTGTTGTCAACAACCTCAGCAGCAGTATGCAGGCAAACGGAGCAGGACAGGGACAAGAATCCTCCGAGCTTTCCTGCCTAAACAGCGCACAAAACGGAGAGTCGTCCTCGGCCGGCGGAACCCACTCCAACGGGCTCCTTTCCAGCACAGACAACGGGAATAGTGTCGGTACCAGTAACGGGTCTTCAGCTGGGCCCGGTACGGGGACTTCGGCTACCTCCACAGCTTCAAGCTCGGAGGTCGGCTCTCTGAAAAAGAAAAAACGACTTTCGCAGGCGGAGGAAGATGTCATACGATTAATAGGGCAACATCTCCACGGACTAGGGCTGAAGTAAGTTTATTCAATGTGTCAGTCGAGGAAAAACACACAAAAGCACCTAACGTTCGTGTTGGGCATACGAAGTGTGATTCAATTAATGGCTGTTTTGTGTAAAACTGCGAAATAGCAGTGGGTAAAAAGCGCTGTTAGTGCGGCTTGACAGACACAAACATTGGGGGATGGGGCAGTTAGCCTGTGAGCTCGGCAGTCGGATAGAAAGAAGGGGTCCATCTTGCACAATAACAGTTAGCTTTGATCGCTAACAGCACTTAGCATGCGCTGAGGTGTTGTGTCCTGACATTAAACTGCTACACAATCACAACAAAAATAACTGCTTTTAAACATTTGGCTGCTAAACACATCAGTAGAGGATTGAACCGTGTTTTATGTGACGGTGAAAGCCGTGATGTGTTAATTAATGTTAACGATTTCGCATTGAATAAAAGGCATTACATCATCTATAATGTTAGTAACGTTTTATATTCAGACAAAAACAAACATCCGCTGACTTGTTGTGTTTTGAAAAGCAGATTGATTTAATCAGGTTGATTTTTAATGAACCACACAAACAGGATGATTGAGTTTGGAGTATATATCTATATATTGTTTGCGCTTCCAGAGCTGTTGCGCAAAATTGTGTGAAGGAAATGTTAATGTGCGGGATTGTCAACGTCGGTTTTCGCCTTGATGGTGTTTTTCCTTCATTTTTCCAGCCTCGGGAAGAAAAAAATAATAGCATAGTTGCATTAAGAGGTCGACCACACTGTAATAACGAGCGTGGTTATGAAAACTGTCCTGGTTATTTTAGTATTTCACAGTGCACTCTTTGTACGTCTTGAGCTGTCATGTCGAGCAACTCTTTTTTTTTTTTTTTAAATCCATCATTATCAATCACCTATTTTATATGTAGCTGTGTCACTAAACATAACTTTCTTCTAAGATTACTGTCTTCATTTTTGCTGTCACTGTCAGATCAATGTGTCAGCAGTCAGTCACAGGCAGTGACATGCATGTATTAGGGCTCCTATTTATTTAAAGATTGCAGCCAGCACCATGGGCGACATTTGGTCCCTAAATTGAACAGAATCGGTTGGTTTCATGGCGGCTGAGGAATGTGCCTTCTACCAGCTGTTTCAGATGGAAAGGCTGTGCTTGAATCTAATTATAGCGTAGTGGGGTTTTCAAAAAATGTATGTCTAGCCCTCTTCTTCTTCAATGTGGCTGTGGTAGACACAATTGGATAGACAACCAGCTAAGAAAGTGTAGCTGCCATTACAATGCACTGTGAAAGACAGCCTAACATCAGTATGTTTACAGAGAGGGTGGGTAGAGCCGGGGGGGGGGGGGGGGGGGGGTGGGGGTGTACATGGTTTTGGCTGGCATGAAACAGAGCCCCTACATTTCAGCTGGGGAAACGCAAGTGAAATCAGTGTTAGCAGCCAGCTGGATGAGAGGCTCAACAGAGAGCTGCTGCGCCACTCCATTGATACCTGAGAATGATGTCATCATGCTGAAGGTGTCAGTTATCCCACATCCTCAACGCACCTCCATTATCTCTCACACACACACACACACACACACACACACACACACACACACACACACACACACACACATACCACATCAGACCTGTTTGTCGTGGTGGAGTTTGTAGAGATGTGGTGTTTGAACAGATGGTTATGGTTCATGGTTGACAGGCTGATGTCAACTCAACTGCAGCGGAAGCTCGATTCACGTCGTCGGACCTCATGCTGTCCACAAATAATGCTCCAATGACAATACGGCTCCTGGCTGGCCTCCTCCAGACCATCTTGGCCACAAAAATGCCTTTGTGCCATTGTCAGCTAATGACGCTAATATTATCCCTGTGCTAAAGTTATTGTTGTGGATCTCCTACTCAACAACTTGCTATCCTTGTAAATATAACGTAATCTGACATGGTGAAAATGCCACATACAATTAACAAAAGATGAATAATCTGCCTTTAAATGCCACTTTCTACAATCACAAGATAACTTTTCAAAATAACACTGATTCTTCAGTTTTAAAAGCATCCTCATCTTTCTTTTATTCTTTCTGTGTTGTGTCTGTATGTCTGCCTAACTTTGTCTGCCCCTCTCTCTCCCTCTCTCTCTGTCTGTGTCTGTCTCTCTATGTTTCTCGCTGCAGTCAGACAGTGGACCTGCTGATGCAGGAATCAGGCTGCAGACTGGAGCACCCCTCTGCTACCAAGTTCCGCAACCATGTCATGGAGGGGGAGTGGGACAAGGTTAGTCTTGGGTTACCATGGTGACGTAATAGCAATCATTTTTTGGTAGAGAGGGAATCGTGGGTCCTTCCTAGTGATCTGTCCTCTGCACACTGTGACATGAAGAGCTTCTTTGGTCAAGAAAGAAGTAGACAGATGTATATGATTGCAGATCAAATTGATCTCATATGACTTATTTACAAAAGCAAACATGACACAGGTTAAGTACGTAAAGTGGTCTGAATGGTTTGCTTTATCTGTGTCAGATAAGTGTGATACACATTGCTGACACTTACCTGTGGAAAACTTGAATTAAAAATGAAATTTTCTTGAGCTCTTAATAAAGTGATATTCGACTTTAGAAGAACAACATCTTAAGTGTACATAGCTCTAATATTAATTCTGTAGTAGCCAACCACAGAATTAAAATAATTTATCCTGTTTGTCAGAAGGATACATTCATCTGCTTATACTCATTAATACCGAGAGCTTGTTTGGAAAAATCCTGACTTCTTGTGGTTGAGAATAATGTTTGCTTGGTCTTAGCGAGGGTTTCATGCTTAAAGTAATTATTTGTTTGTACTGAAAAGTCTCGTAACACAATTACAAGGTATGCCCGTTATGTATCTTATCTTATCTTAAAGCCAAAATTAATGTTAAAGTGACAACCTGAGGCACAGTGGAGCATTATTGCAGTATTGTGAGTGCTCCATTAGACCAAATAATGTGGATTTCAAAAACATTTTTATGCATTTGCACATTCAAAATAGTTTTCATGTAATTGGCTTTTAAATCACCGGTCTTAATTGTATTACCCCGTTCTTGATGCTGAATTCTCATTCCAACATTTTAGAGCTGAGGCTTATAAAAGTGCACATCTTATTAAAATGGCCCTGTGAATCTTCAGGAATAATGAACCCATCCATGTCAGTGCTGCAGGCTGGGAATTTAGCACCAGCTTCGAGCCAAACGATGGTAAATCTTTGGATGTGTTTGGCCGGCCGTAGCCAACAGCAAACTAGCCACTTACTTTTTGATTACACTGCTCAAGTTAACTAGCAGAGTAGTAAAAGCCAGTGTTTTTTCATAGCCACCAGAACCTGTAAACATCAAGGTTGTTTTTAATGTTATCTTTTAGAATTATAATCACAGCATTTAACACGACTTCCATTATTATTAATTTACTCTTCCTGAATAAGATCTGTATTACAGCTCATGTCATGAGGTTTTTTTTTCTTCTTTTTTTCTGTGCAAGCATGAAAACTGCTGAGCTAACTATTTCTCTCTCTGTCTCTCCCCTCCATCACCCTCTCTTTGTTTTGGTCCAGGCTGAGAATGATCTCAATGAGCTGAGAGCACTGATGCATTCGCCCAACGCTATTGTGGTAAGCTCCCTTTACCCAAACCTGAACAGTTTCTAGAACGATGCCGTTATAATGCGAGGCCGCAGGTTCTTGTTGTCGAACGCTGGATGCAAAATGTTCTGGATCGCGCCTCAGAAATTGTTGCAGCACAAATGGACACCGCATTCGCTTTAGGGAATGAGTTTGTGATTTAATTTTTTTTAAGCAAAATATGTCTCTATTCAGTGGCAAGCATGATTTTTAAAACCACCACAGTGTCCTTTGATTGGTTAACCCTTAAACAGGCAACGTGCGCCAGGAGAAACATACATACACATACATATATATATATATATATATATATATATGCATTATATATGCATTATATATGCATTTATACCTTAAGAGGGTCAACGCATCCTGGTGGAGATACAATTTATAAAATCCAAAATATACAAAATATTTTTTTAATTATTTGTGGAAATGTTTACTTAGGTGCAAATGAGATAACTAGTAACATCAAAGTAAATAAAAAGAATAATTTTCACATCTCATTTTCCACTCCTGATGTTTAAAGGGTTAAAATGAATGGACTGAAAATAAGCCTGTAGTTTTTTACTGTCACTAAGACTTTCAGGAGGATATGATTGAATGAAGATTCTTTATATGTATTTGAGATATCGTTAATTCAGATGCCTTTGTGAGAGTGTAACCACAATTGATTTGCCCCACTCTCACAATTAATAGATCTAATCTAACAGGGTTTTAAGGATCTTTACACTGAAAAAGTGCTGAAAGTATAATCAGGTATTTCAACATGCTTGCAAATTTTTTCCGATTTATTTATTTTAAATGTGATATTGTTCCACAATGCAATGAGCAGTGTAAATACAGAAGCTACTCACAGCTGGGAAAAAATATAATTAATGGGAATGTTGGAAAGATGGATCCAGGAAAATCTCAGTGAACAAAGAATAAAATAATTTAGAAACATATTTAGCCTTCTCTTCAAATTCTAAGTTTGTTGGACATCTGTAAGACTGCTTGTATCAATTTTTGTTTGTACAGAATGATTAAAAGAATACATTTATTTTATACTAAACAAAGTGGTAGTGTGAAGATTATAACACAACATGCTTTACAGTGTTCGTTAAGTGCCTGCGTCTCTCTGTCTGGTTTCTATTGCCAGCTGGGTTATTGAGAGAGTGGTTGTAGTTGTTGATCTTCATCTGTATCTGCAATGTGGGGGTAGCCATTTTAGGTCTAGAGTTGTAGCAGGTTAGTGTTGTCATTGTCAACATGGTTTTCACTGCAGTGCTAGGAGGCACTTTACTCGCAGTGTACCACAGGTTCAGTTGTTCAGGAGATGCACTCCTGTGGGTGGATGTTCTCCTTCTTTATCTGTGTGAGGTAGGTCTTACTGTGTTTGCAAGGCCGCAGTTCATGCTGCATACCTGAGATAAGATAAAGACTCTTTAAGGAGAAATTAATCACAGTGAATTTGATGGTATTTTAAAACTAGGTCACGTATGTAGTAGAAATGTTTAATTATTTTTGAAATTGATTCCCATTGACTAGAGAAACTGAGGAAAAAGGCTTTAGATTCCCCATACTGCTCTTAATGGAAAAACTACAACAACCAGAATGCTTTGAGCAAGTCTTATCCAATCAGCTTCCAGTGAGCTACCCATGTTGCGTTTACAACTAAAGACAAAGTGAGCAGCGTTATCTTTGCTCTGGATATATATCATACTGGAGTTTCTAACTAACCGCTTCTTCTTTTACTTGTTTTGGACGACGATGAGCCAGAACAGATTGTGCTCAAAGCTGGATTCAGCCATAATAATCTGTCAGATTTACCAAAGCAGCTCAAAGTTTGTTGCAGCACGTAGTTTCAGCCTGTCTCCGTCCTCCTGATGATCCTCACCAGGCTTCAGTCTTACTGCAGCAGCCTCGACTGACGCAGTTATAGCTCCTGTGGTCGATTCCTTGTCTGATTGCACAGGACTATATTCAGCCTCCATATGTTGTAATAGTGACACCACATCTCTTCTCTGATGTTAAATTGTAGAGCTAGTTGTTTATTTGTGTTTATTGTTAAGATTATGGAGAAACTCTGTAACTGAAATCAGGCTGCGGCTGCTACATCGCTCCAGTTTGGTGGTCGCTTCCTCTTCCATACGCTGTTTTATCTGATTACACAGCACTATATTCTGCCTCATAAATTGTTATACCACATCTCTGCTCTGACATTATATTGTAAAGATAGTTGTGTTAGATTCAGCTCTTCTGCATGAATCCTGGAGACATTTAGCAGCTTAGCTTAGCCGAGGCTGTGAAGTCCCTCCAGTCTGGATGTCGCTTCCTCTTCCAGACTCTGTTATGTCTGATTCAGCAGTACGATTTTCAGCCTTGTATCATGAAACTAGTGTCCTTTCAAATATACTGATATTTTAAAGTATTTAGTAGTGTGATGCTTTTCTTATCGCTGGCGTAACACTGCAGACGGTAGTGTTTGGGGAGAGCCACATTTTACCATCCTTGAAGGCACCACTATTGAAAATGAGGAAACGTAGTTTGTAGTCTAGTGTGGATCTCCAAAAGTCTGCTGGATAATGTGTTTTGCATCACTCGGCAGACATTTGTCTGCAGATGAGCTGGGAGCTCTGGGTGCAGGCAACATGGAGGGAAATTAAACATTTGCATAATACCCAGACTAATGATACAATGCCAGTTAAAAAATTAACAAAGTTTCCTTTTAATTCCACAGTGCTAAACATCAGAAGGAACTGGTAAACACTTGCCAGTGGTCTTCATTATAAAGGAAGTAGACTGTTATGTCAACATAACCATATGTCTCAGTTACATCTATAAATATATTCTGATAATGAGAACATGCAGCCTTGCAATAAGCTACCACGACCTCAAGTTTTGATGGCATGCATTAATTTTAGAAGAAGTTGATTTATTTTTGCAGGTTTATATGTGCATCTGTAGTCAAGCAGACTAGCTGCTGTCGGCTGATTGGTTTTCAGTGGTTGAAAATTGTCTTCTTCCTTTTAAAATCTTTTCTATATACTTACACTTTATAATCTTTGTCCACCTTTTCTGCTCCTCTACTCAGCGTATGAAGTTCTTGCTGCTGCAGCAGAAGTACCTCGAATATCTGGAGGATGGCAAAGTCCTGGAGGCTCTGCAGGTGTTACGAGGAGAGCTGACGCCACTCAAGTACAACACAGATCGCATCCACGTACTCAGCGGGTACTACTACTGTTCTAATTTTCCATCTTTCTCATAGCATTCATCAGAGAGTTGACCCTGTTTGTGTTAACACTCACCTACACACAGCTGCAGTATACACTATACTGTACCTCTCAGATACCTCTGTAGTCACTAAATATACAGCTGTGGCAAGCGGACTATACAGTAAAAGTTTAGATTGGACTAAAATGAAGTCTTACTTGGTGAATCACGTGCCAAATTTTATGTTGCTTCCACAACGTTTTAAAAATCAATAGCTTGGATCAATGTTCCTCAGTGATCTTTAGTTTATTATTAAGTTGGTTCTTCAATATACATATTATACTTCTAATCTGTTCTTTGACACATGGTGTCACTAGCTATAGGATCATCTAATCCACAGTCTGATCAATGCTCAGCACCAAACAAATTCTTCTCATTCCACTACGTAATCAATTAGTGGGCATCGATCACTCAACACTACCTACAAGCTTGTTCTTCTTAGCATTCTGTCACTCAATTGACTGAATAATTTATTGATCTGTCACTTGTCTTAGGTCAGTCATTCAGCTGCATCCAAATGTGCCCTTGACGCTGTCAACACATTTCTGTCATCCCATTTCTCAAAACCTGAATTCAGTGCACTCAGTTTCTTCATTTAACAGCACATAGGATTTCTAACCACTAGATGTTAAATTCAAATTTGTTGTTCACGTGTATTAAATCGGATCTGTTCTCCACTGGGTGTAGTACTACTGTTGTTTTGAGTAATCTGTTCTTAACACTGTTTCCCACCATAGTAATTACTATTTTGTGACAATTCACAACTTATTATTTTTTCAGTTGTATTATTTTGTGATTATCTTGCTGTGTCTGTCATTGTTTAATCTCTGTGTTCGTCATTTTCACTTTAGCTGCGTGCTTGTGTCTTCTTGCAGGTACTTAATGTGTAGCCACGCTGAGGACCTGAGGGCCAAGGCAGAGTGGGAGGGCAAGGGCACTGCCTCACGCTGCCGACTGCTGGACAAATTACAGAGTGAGGAGACGGGTTCATACACTGACTCTGTAGAGCTAACAGGCACTGCCTGCCTACAATACTACAGCACACATGATCCAAATGCAGGATGAACTTGTCTGGTTTTATCTCTCCCTGTAGCATACCTGCCCCCCTCTGTGATGCTGCCCCCACGGCGGCTGCAGACCCTGCTGCGGCAAGCAGTGGAGCTACAGAGGGACCGCTGCCTGTATCATAACACCAAGCTAGACAATAACCTGGACTCAGTCTCTCTGCTCCTCGACCACGTCTGCAGCAGGTCAGTACTGCGTAACCAGATTGCAGCTCAAGACCCTATGGACTCGGCGCTAAGTAATCATACTGCGGCATCTTATAATGGATGTGTCAGTTGACCTTCTGTTATAAAACTAAAATGTTAAGGGGCATGCACTGAAAAGCTTGCCTTGTGTTGCCAAAATGTTGTCTACTGTGTTGGAAGGTTTAGCTGATTTACCCTCTTGATTTTTATGTCTCTGGTGTCTTGCTCTCCTTTTATGGCTTCATTTTACTTGCTGTGCTACTGTATCTTGTTGTTTCCTAAGTTTTAATCTTTCTAATTTTTTCCCCCCTATCGCTGCCCTTTGTTGTATACTTAATTTTACTGTTATGGCCCCATATTAAGATACAGACCATATAAGAAGAGCTAACACTGCTTACGTACACAATGAAGATTTTAACCCACAGTCTTCTTACGTGTCATAGGAAGCAGTTCCCCTGTTATACCCAGCAGATTCTGACGGAGCACTGTAATGAGGTGTGGTTCTGCAAATTCTCAAATGATGGCACCAAACTAGCCACTGGCTCCAAAGACACTACTGTCATTATTTGGCAAGTGGACCCGGTGAGTGTGAGAGATATTTAAATAAACACACACTACCCCTGTTTTATGATTTAAGACAGCTAAAATTACCCAGCAGGAATGTGGTGGTTATGGCTTTTACGTGTTTATTTGCAGTCAGATTTGTCTTGGTAGTTTTTATTTTATGTATGTAAACACACGAAGCTGTGTGTAAATAGCCATATGAATAACCTAAACCTGTTGGTAATATTTGTGTGGTTAAACAAACATTATTAAGAGCATTTAGTATAATACAGTGTAGTATCTTTGAAGTAGTTTTTTACCATAATGAAGAGTATCTGCATAGATACTGTCAGCGGTCTTTTAGCCCTTAGATGTATGCATCTCAGATTTATTAGTATTCATAACACATTTGCATCGTTTATGTAAGGGAGAACTAAAAGCCTCCAGCTTCTTCATAGTTGGCTCAGGCTCTTTTGACTTTAATGCCAACTGAGTTTACTTATACATTTGGAGCAGTCTGGAGGCTTGTTGAGTTTTTCCACTCATGTCACTTCTTTCCAACCAATTTGCACCTGTTTGACTTTGCTTTGAATACTTGTAATCTTAGCATCACCGCATAAAAGGGCAAAGTCTTCAGTGTGAGTGTGAATATATGTTATTATCGTCCTTCGTTGTGTAGGAGAGTCATCAGCTAAAGCTGCTGCGAACTCTGGAGGGCCATGCATACGGAGTCTCCTACTTAGCCTGGAGTCCAGATGACACCAACCTGATCGCCTGTGGACCTGATGACTGCTCCGAGCTCTGGCTCTGGAACGTTCAGGTAACATTTAGACACACTGTTCCACACAGTTCTGTTTCAAGCTTTAAATAATCCTATATTTATGATGACTTTAAATCAATAGGGTCACAATATGCCAGCCACCGTTTTAACAATGCACATGACGCTGAAAACAGGTAGAAAAGCAGAGTACCATTGTTGTAAGAATTGTGAAATGTCCTTCAAATTCAGTAAACAAGTGGCTCCCTCAGAGAAAAACATGCCTCAAGCCCCCTATAGATATGCTCTAGAGTGTGTACTCAATGACCTCTCCTCCCATCCCTGTCCCTCCCCTTTCCTTTTATGTACCCCTCCCCCATTCTTATTTTATGTTTCTTCCTTCTATTTCCCCTCCCCCTGTTTCTCTCCTCTCTTCTGCTCTCCCTCTACGTCTGTCGATCCTCCTGTTGACCAGACGGGGGAGCTGCGGACCAAAATGTCCCAGTCCCATGAAGACAGTCTGACCAGTGTAGCCTGGAACCCTGACGGCAAACGCTTTGTCACTGGAGGACAGAGGGGACAGTTCTATCAATGTGTAAGTGTTGTATTCATATTTCTTTGTCCTTTTTTTCCTCTGGAGAGTTATGTATCACTTCTGTATTCAATCAGTGCTGAATGCCTGGAGAGGGGAGTATATGAGTCATTGTATATGTATGGCAGCTGGATGACACGCTGGAGTGTTGCTCTTACCTTAAACAGACAGCCTCAAGATAATTGGATCCTGTATCTATGTATTGATTTGCTGGTCATTAACCTGATGAACCCATAAAGGCATGTGTGTGCGGGGGGGGGTTGTTCACATTTCACTGGCATGATGGTACATGCTTGTGTTTTTTTGTGATTTAACAGGTCTCTGTGCAGTTGACAATTTATGTAGATTGCCAGAAATAAATATTTTAACTTGTCACACATTTATAAAAATGTGTCAAACTGCAAAAGCATTGTGGAAATGCCAAAATGTGCAGCTGTTTTAATGGTATTGTATGAGAAGCCATATTATTCTGGAATGGGCTGGTCTATATTTGTAAGCCTCATATCGAATCTGAAATGTTCGGACACTTGGAAAATAATACATTCTAGTATGTTTTTTCAGATTTTCTCCAAATGTGTCAGAGTCTGAACAGTAAGAAAGATGATTAGTGGCATCATCATCTGAGCCAGCACTTCATCCACTGTCTGTGTTATCAGGACCTTGATGGTAACTTGTTGGACTCCTGGGAGGGCGTGAGAGTGCAGTGCCTGTGGTGCCTGAGTGATGGCAGGACAGTGCTGGCCTCGGACACCCACCAACGTATCCGGGGATACAACTTTGAGGACCTTACGGACAGAAACATGTATGTGTCAACTGTGCTGCCGCCTGTGTGAATATACAAAGTGAAATGCATGATTGAAAAAAGGAAAACCACAGTGAAAGTGAACTCATGTAACCTATAATTTAGTCACAAATTGTGCAAGTCAAGCACTGTCTAAACTTTTATATACTGTTGGACTGTGTGAACTTTGTCCTAATGATATCAGCTTCCATGTCATCTCCAGTAATATTGTTGCATATTTGCATTATACAACACGGTAACTGACTGGGTTATGTTTCGTTTACGTGTTCTCTACAGAGTTCAGGAGGACCACCCTATCATGTCTTTTACTGTTTCAAAGAACGGAAGATTAGCTTTGTTAAATGTAGCAACTCAGGTGAGCCTTTTGACCAACTCCTCTGCATGTATTGTACAACTTTTACCTCAGCATTGTTTTGAGACCAGAATACAGGATATTTCGGTAATTAATAGTCCGTTCCCACACAATGTTTTGTAGGGAGTGCACCTGTGGGACCTACAGGACCGGGTGCTGGTCAGGAAGTACCAAGGTGTGACCCAGGGCTTCTACACCATCCACTCCTGCTTTGGAGGACATAACGAAGACTTTATTGCCAGTGGCAGCGAAGGTACATTCAGAGAGCGCTGCAGAGCAAAATATTAAATGTTACGATACCCCCATTGAGGGTGCTGTACCTTATAATACACTGTAGTACTAAGAGTTTGTGTGTCATGGTGCTTGTGTTTTAAGGTTATAGCAGTTATCTTTTCTTTTTCTTTTTTTTGTTACTGCATATTGCACTCTGTCATTTCTGATCAGCGCAGTAGTAATGACTCATATGAACAGACTTATCATAAATCTGTCCTTACAAGTTATTGGCTTGTAAAAGAAAAAAAAGTATTTCCCTTACCTGTTGCTGCTCTAATCTGTAGCAGTTATCCTACTCTGATATTTTCTTCTGTGTATATCTTTATGTTGCCCTCTTCATCCTTTCTCCACAGACCACAAAGTGTATATCTGGCACCGGCGTGGTGAACTGCCCATTGCGGAGCTAACAGGCCACACACGCACCGTTAACTGTGTGAGCTGGAACCCGGCCATCCCAGGACTCATGGCTTCCGCCTCAGATGATGGCACAGTGCGTGTCTGGGGTCCTGCACCCTTCCTTGACACGCAAGAGGCGGACGGACTGAATGGTAAGTCTCCTTGTTACACAAGCAGTGATAACATTAACATTTTGCCACTGTGCAATTAAAGTTTATTGGTGCAAGTAAGCTTTGTTAGCTACTTGAGATAGTTGACAGGTGGACTTGAGCTAAAAGCTACTGTTGTTCCAATTAAAGCTTTCAAAATCTGTTTTTAAAGTTTTGTATTAACTATTGTAAAATATATTGTATAGAGTAGGGGTTGGAGCTTTTTGATAAAGCATTACTGTTGTATTGAATTTTCTGTATATTTACTGACTTTCTTTTTCCTCCTCAGAGAACTGCAGTAACATGGACAGTTGATAGTCACTGATGGAGCAGATGACATCTCTCTTTAACAACAATCCAAGAATTCTACGATAAAAATATAATTTTAATGGGCGCGAATAAAATCTAACACCAACCCAAAGCAAGTCAAGAAAAACAAACAAAAGCCACCAAGACAAAAGAGCAAACAAAAGTGAGAAAAAAAATCGTCTCCTGGCTGGCCTAGACAAAATGGTGGAGGTGATGACGGACACTCTGAAATTTCAGGTCCTCATCCAAAACCTGATCCCGACCCAGAGGCCTGGAAAACCAGTCAAACGCCCAACGGGATACAACCGTCATCCACTGGTGAGATATAACGGCTGTTCTCCTCCTCCAACTGACCCTTCTTCCTCCATCTCGCTGCATGGCCACAGCCATGCCAGGTCCTCCCAGAGTTTCCAAGGAAACCCACCCTCCACCTTGGGCCCGGAGCACATCAAGTCCCTGTGATGCCTCCAGACGGACACCGCAGACCAGCTGTCTACTCATTGGACTACATCTGCCTGTTTGTCTCTCACGTTCCTGTATAATGTCTCCATGGACAAGGGTGGGGTGTTGTTGGGGGAGGATGGTGCATAGGGGGATATAGCAACTCTTCTGTATGTATGTTTTCCTCTTCCCCTCTATCTTGCTATATTCTTCGCATTCGATCTGTTGGACAGACGCTGAAAATCCACCATAAAAACACTTGACTGACAGACCAGCTGACAAAGAATACAAAAAAGGCTATGCTAAATGTTGGATTTTTTTATGATAGTCATAGCATTATTCTAATTTAAGAGGTGAATCTTAGCTCAAGTAGTGCCCGTGGAAAGCTTTAGCGTGAAGATTCCACTTTGTTTCTCGATATTAGGAAAACAAACTTTTTATTCCTTAATTTAACTTCTAACAAGGACAGTCGCTGTAATGTTTCCAACTGACAGCCCCCCCTCATCCCTCTGTCGAGCTAGCTACCGCACAACTCCATTACATCTGCCTAAAAGGAGAAGGACAGACAGGTCACATATCAATGGTGGGTGGGGGGGGGGGGTCAGACGTTGAGGGTGAGGTGGGGTTTCCACTGTCAGGACATATACTATGACCTTTCTCAAAAGACATGCTTTCAGATGTGAAAGAGTTCAAGTGCAACTTACATTGCACATTAGTGACTGCTGTCTCTCCTCTGTGTGTGTGTGTGTGTGTGTGTGTGAGTGTGATAGAGAGAGTGTGTGATTGAGAGCGATTATGCATGCACACATTTGTGTGAGAGTTGACATTTGTGGGTGCAGGTTTAATTGGCGCGTGTTTTGTATGTGTGTTCAATTCACACCAGCAGAAGATTCTCGCTCCCTCCTCCCCCAACCCTCCTCCCTGTGCTCCTAATCCCATAGTAAAATTGTAAAGAGGATTTTAAACCAATTCTAAGTTATCCAAAGCCCCATAGGGACCTCTATCTGTGGAACAAAGAATACATGAGAGCCATTTCGTAAAGAGAAACTTTTTTTTAATCTGGGGCTTTAATTTTTACAATAGAATTTCTTCTCCTTACCACGTGGCATTCAAACGGCACTGAGTTATTGGCATTGAATCATCTTTGTGGGGGAAAGAAAATTTAAAAGAGCAATTTGAACGAGGCATGCTTCAAAAAGCTGTAAAGTGTTGTGTTATTAGCAAAGGGTAATTTCATATTTGAAGTTAATGATTGTAATTATTGGACGAGTAGTTAGCGCAGCCCAAGAGAGAAGAGGCACCAGTAACCAGAACTACGCTCTGAGCCCACAGTGTTAAAGCGAGTGTTGTTGCAATCCTTAAAACATGCACGCACACACACAAACTGCCTTCCCGTTCATACACTTGCGCACACACCTTCAGTATGTATGACACCTCCGCTGCACTTTGAGTGGTCTTTTCGCTGTCACGCACCTACTGCAATGGTCTTAGGTTCTCATATGGTTGCCACACTCGCCATTCTGATTAAAATGTTGCATTGGCCAAGACTTAAAACCTAACAGGAGATTGCTAAGGGAATCAAGCCCTCACTATGCCTCTATGCACCCAAAAAAACAGTGACTGAGTAACTTTTAGACATTGTAAAGCTCAAACTCGCGCATAAAAGGCGTAGCGGCCTCATCTCGAGGGTACCACTGTTGGAGCTTAGAGATAATTCAGCATTAACCCCCTTGCTCTCCAGCCAAGTTATTCAGTGCACCATTCAAAGCTTTCTTCTTCCCTTTTTCAGGGTATGTAATGACTATTTGCTACAGACTGATATACAGTAAAAAAAAAAAAAAAAAAAAAAAAATGTTTAAAAACAGTGCTTTTCTGTCTGTTTTTATTGAACTTTTTGTTACTTAAATTTTTTGTTCACATTATATCATTTTTGGTTGACCTCTATCCCTGTATGATCATATTAAAATATAACCAGACATTTGGAGTCCTCTTTTTTTTTTAAATCTTTATAATCCCTCATCTTTCTTTTATTTATTTTTATATATATATTGATAGATAGATATATAGATATATATATATATATATATATATATATATATATATATATATATTTCTTCTTTTTTTTCTCTCATTCATTTCTTCTTATTCAGTTGCATTTTATATACCACTACTATTTCAAATGAATATGCACAGTAACACCGATGCCAATAGGAGTGGGAAGAGTCTTTAGGAAGTGTGTTACCTTTTATCAATCAGGTTCTAACTATCCACCCCTCGCCTTTAAAGAGTTTCCTTCATGTGAAAATCTATTTCACCGCATGTCTGTGTAATTGACCGAAATCTCTCTTGGTGTGCCATTGTTGATTGGCAGTTACCACTTATCTATCCTTTATCAAAGCCAAATCACTTGAGGCACTCGGTGGTGTTTCCTGTAGGTTATGTATGTCATGGTCTGATATTCACTCTGAAAACCTCTATCTCAACTCCCGGACTGCAGAACGGACTCTTCCGCTCTCTATGTTACGTCAGAAGACTTGAGGCAAACAATACACACTTGATAACACAAAAAAGCGTTTCAGTCGAGCCCATTATTCACTTTGCTGGTGGCAAATGCTATGTCTGTATGCAACCTGGTGTCTACTCTGTTTTTTTTGTCTGAGTTTACCAAGGGAGTTGTTTCTGATTTAACTATGTCTTATTTCTCTCTCAGAGGTGGTGGTGGTGGGTAGGGGGCTGGGTGGGGAATACTAAGGGCTTACTGTAGCATCTCTAAGTTCCTTGGGCTAGGGCGGGATGGGGTGATGTGTGGGTTTGCGTTCACGTGTTATTTACAAAAGTGATTGTACTGTTTTGTATTGTTGTGTAGGAAAAGTGTTATGTATGCATATTTTTTAATAAAGCATTCAGGGTTTTGAAAAAAAAAAAAGGCCCATGAAAGTTTGATGGGGCAGGAGATTGTGAAGCCCCCCCAGTACCAATTTCGGACAACCATCTGATACCCAGATTACCCATTTCTCCCATCCATCTTGAAGGCGTGTAGATCCCAGTTGGCCCTGAATCACTGCTTTTGGCAAAGCATGTGTCTGGGGGTTTTCCAGTAGAAAACACTGGGTTGAGTTTCTGTCATAATTCTACTTTGTATTCAGTCATTTATTTTTAAATGTCTTGAAAGCAATGTCTGTGGCCAGACCATCTGGGAAGAGGCTATCCTCAGTGCCAAAAGTAGGACTACCGTAATAAAAAACAAATGCCAATAAAGTGACGTTATTTGAAGTAAGTCTTGTTGTTGGACATACATTTCCATACAGAATACAGAAGAATATTTGCCATGGAGACCCAAAGTTTTCAATATAAAAAAATAACACATTATGATGTAAGAAAATATGAGTTGATACAGACAAATACAGTTTATTCCATGTGGTTTAGCAAAATACACAAAAACCTTTTTTTTTTTTATATTACCTGGTTTTGTTTGAATGAGATGTGGTGAAATGGAAGGTTTGTCTGTACTGCAGAAGAGATGTACGATATATACGTTGTTTTTCCAAAAAGGGCTTTAGTTATTGTATTTAATGATTATGTGTATAGGGACAAGTATATTGCATGAACTAATACCACAGCATTTATAGCCTTGGCTAGTTTCCAATGCCTATCCCTATATGGGCCTTTGAATTATAAAACTCATCAGTAAAATACACATGAAACTGCACAAAACTCAATAATATACTGTATATACATTAAATCACAAAACACAACAATACATGTACATACAATCAAGTAACACTCAATATACACATATACAAGAAAATAAAAATGATACAATTTGCAAATGATATAATAAAACGAAAAGGACAAAATGACTCACAACTACATGACTGATCCCTTTTTCAAAACTCCTTCAGTTTGAGTTCGAGAGCACAGCAGTATGATGAAGTATTAGCACCAGACTGGGAGGAAAATAAATTCTGAGATTTTGAGAATAAAGTTGAAATACTACGAAAATAAAAAAAAGTCATAATATTACGAGAATAAAGTTGTAATATTAGGCCTACGAGAAAAAAAATCATAATATTATGATAGTATGGTATTTCAAAATACAGCTTAAGCTTACCATAGGCTTATAAGGGATCATCAATATTTATTCCACTTCACAACACTCAACTGTCAAGGTACCAACATTTGGCACCGATTGATCTAACATGGTACAAGGTATGATTGGCTGTCCCTAAAAGAAACAAGATCAAGTCAAAACAAAGATCAGCAGTCAATGGCAATATAATTTTTCAAAAATTGTGAATCAGCACAACCAGGAGATATCCTTGGGTGTACAGTCATAAATGTGCAAAAAAAATATTAAGCTGATGGGTCCAGTAACATGTGAGATTAACTATATATCAATCTTAATGTTGTATTAAAGTTATTAAGTGTAATTGATTCTTGATGCTTTGGAAATATTGCTGTTGTGACATTCAAGCCATAAAGCAAAAAAAAGAAGAGAAAAAGATTTAGAAGCTGTTGAAAAAATGTGAGACACTCAAAAGGGTGAAAAAGCCTTTAATACTTCATGGCTATTCAGTCATTTAAAAACATAATATTATACATGTTACATGTTTCAGCCATTCAGCAGGGCAAGTACAAAATGGTCGACTTTAGGCTGCTTCCTATATATGTTGACAAGTAGTCACATGATCAGTGTTGACAGGTAGTAGTCACATGATTGATGTAGACAGGTAAAGTCACATGGCAGACACATCAAAATATTTACATAATATCAAGGCAAAAAAAAAAAACAGCACTAAACTATCAAAAAAATATAAATGAAATATAATTTTTTTCAGTAGTTTTCAGTACACACAAGCAATTCTTTCAATTTGAATTGTACATACATGCACATACACATGCAACTAAAAGCATGATGATAGTCAATGGCAAGTCTAGCAGTTCAAGTATGTAAGCACAAACTAGCTCCGTAATACAGATAATAATAATAATGAATTAAAACTGCAAGCAGTGTCGAAGGGCCCTCGCACCCCCCAGTTTTCCCCCCAACTGTAACGCGCGCCGTACGTGCATGTTGGTGCGTGCGGCAGTGGCAGGGCTGTCAAAACTGGCATGTAGATGTCTTTGCTCCTGTGCCTTTAATTGAACATTGTGTGATGGGGTTAATGTCTCCACTAGATGGCAAACTAAGACCACAAATGAGTCTGGGTGACTTCTCAGCACAAAGGAATGTGGGTGAAGGGCCAAAAAATCATCAAGATTGAGCATTTTTGCCTGGATGGCCGACTTCCTGTTGGACTTATGGTATGGGTCCAAGAGGCTTTTTTGTGCGTCTGGACATAATACATAGGCGTTGTCGATTTCATTTTTTTATGTCAATGTGGAAGGCGGGGCTTAAACTTTGAAATCTTCCAGGGGGCGCTGTGGAGTCATCTTCTCACTTAAAAATCCCAAACTTTGTCAGTACTCAATCTGTGTGACTGTTGAAGTATGTGTACAATTTGGTGAGTGTAGGAGTTTGGTAAAATGTACAAAATGGATAAAGGCATTAGGGGGCGCTATTGAGCTGTTGTGCCACGCCCAGGGGCAGTTATGGTCTCAAATTAAATTGCTCCTGAGTGTGAACCTATGTGGGCAATTTGGTGATTCTGTGAAGACGGGAAAGTCGTCTAAACTATGTGGGAAAAACGGAAAATTGACGCAGGAAATGCACAATAACTCACTTCCTGTTAGAGTGAAAATTTTGAAAAAAATAATTTGGGGGTTTACCCATGAGTGCTATGAGTCCTGTAAATTTCACTAAGATCAGACAAAGTTTGTGGTCACATGACCTGCTGTTAGGGGGCGCTATGGAGACCCCTTGCCACACCCACCCCCAATGATGTTGAAATTGAAACGGCGTCACCAAGTGTGACGTTTCACGCGCTGCATGTATAAACATCCGACAATGTATGGAGGAGTTATAAGGAGTTGTTTGTTTATACAAACAAACGACTGCCACGCCCACCTGGTATAACGTAGGTAAAATCTGTCGTAAAGTTTACATCATCAAGGTCTGAGGATGATACAGTTCGAATCTGAAGTCTCTGGAGTCAAAACTGTAGGAAGAGTTTTTTAAAGTACGAGGCCTGAAAATGGGGATAATGGCGGAAAAAATGCACCTGTGATCCAACATGGCCGACTTCCTGTTGGAGTTACGGTATGGGTCAGAGAGGCTTTTTTTGCGTCTGGTCATGATATATATGAATCCTAAATTTCACTCATGTACGTGTATGTAGAAGGCGGGGCTTCAACTTTTAATGTTCTAGGGGGCGCTGTAGAGTCATCTTGGCACTGAAAAGGTTGCGCTTATACCAAAAAATAATATTCGTGAGTCTTAACGAGTGTGTCCAATTTGGTGAGTTTTAGAGTTTGTCAGTACATACTAAGTGGGAAAAGGCATAAGGGGCATTAGCGCTACTGAACTGTTGGGGCAAAATGTTGGGCAAATGTGGTATCAGATGAAAGAGCTCATGATTTGAAACCTATGTGGCAGGTTTCATGATTCTGTGAACATCATAAAGTCCTCAAAGCGGTGTTCGAAAAATGAAAATCGATGCACACCACGCAGCGTGGTCAACTTCCTGTTTCGTAAAAAAATTCCATAAATTAATTTCCCAATGATCCGATGAGACCTATGACATATGGAAATTTCATGCAGATCCGAGAGGATTTGTGGTCACATGACCCGACGTGTGGGGGAGCTAGCGAGTCCCCTTACCACGCTTGCGTCCAATCACGTTGAATTAAATACATTTTCACCAGCTGCGACGTGTGTGCAGAATTTCATGAGTTTTCATGTATGTTCAGGCCACCAAAAATGCGATTCATTTGGCGGCATAAGAACGTGAACAAGAAGAATAATAAGAATCTTGGCAAAAGCAATAGGTCCCTCACTGACTTGTCAGTGCTCGGGCCCTAATAATGAATAATGTATAAAACTGGGTTTGTTTTGCTCCATCTGAAGGAGGAGGGGCGTATATAGTGACATCACACCGGTCCTCCCACCCCCCTCTCCTCTCCCTCTCTCTCCCTCTCTCTGTGTCCCACTCTGCTCCGCCGGCTCGTCCAGTGTTTGGAAGCCGAAAACAGAGCACCATCGCGGGGGTCTGACTGGCTGTCAACCGAGCTCCAGCGGCAGTCATGGCGGCGCCGTTAGCCCACTTCGATGAGGACTGGCAGGATTTTAACGAGTTCAAGCCGTCTTTAGAAACTCCCGACCAGCTGGACCAGCTCAACTCAAATGTGGCTGACTCCTCGTCGGGCCTAGATGATTTCTCCGACCTAGACAACAGTTTTTCCGGCGAGATCTGCAGCTTCAAATCGATGGAGGACCTCGTCCACGACTTTGACGAAAAGCTGACAGTGTGTTTCCGAAACTACAACACTGCAACGGAAAACATAGCCCCCATTAAACCCATCACGGAAGATAATTACATGAAAGACGACGAGTGAGTGGATTTCTTATTCAGGTTTTAACTTTTAATCTCTTGGCTAGCTAACATTAGCTAACTGGTTAGCCGCTTTAGCTAACCTGACGTGCATTTAAACCAGTGAGGGGGGTTTCAGGTTAGCTTCAATCAGTGTTGTGCAAAGTTAGCCAAGCTAGTGTGTGTTTGCACAACGAGAGCACACTTTAAATGGTTTATCAACTCAATATATTTCTCCTGTTTCATGCTGCTAACTTAGACTCTTGATTTAAGTAAACATACAGAACTTGAAATGCAGTATTATAAGTAACACATACTTCATTAGCTGCATATTATGACTGCTCTTGAAGGGACATGTCCAGTATTTTTCTAGTGTGTGTGTGTGTGTGTGTGTGTGTCTGAGAAAAGAGGAGGGATCACGCCACGTTACCAGTACATGAAATCAAGTACTTGATGTTTTTTTATTAAACTGCACATTCATAAACTGAATATCACCTGTATTTAAATGGAAATGCATGTTTGGAGGTCATGACACAGAACACGTTTGACTTGGTTTTATGTTTACATATTGAAAATGTCAGGTTTCATACTCGTAATTACCACATTCTGAAAGATTAAACTGTCAGTATCTGCTCTTACCACCGTAAACAGCCCCATGTTATCTCAGTGGGAAGTCTTCAGCAGTTGATGTATCACACAGGCACACAAATGTCACAACTACACACTCGCATGACAACAAGTGATCACTTCACAGCAGTCAGTCACATCAATCCCACACTGAGCAGTGACACTGTAACTACAGAGCTGCATTAATCGCACTCTTTTTTGCTTTCTGCAGCACGAAACTTTGCAACATGGTGACACTGTGAGATCTGATCACACACTGTGTAAGCCTCTGCTGCTTCACCAGAAGGGAAGTTAGTCATGCTTGCACACATCCACACAAAAAAGTGTTGCTTAAATCTTGGACTTGACTGAATTGGGACATGCAGGACTCCAGTGTTATAAATTATGCACAATCATGTAGTATAATAACAATATACATGTATTAATTAATTGTGTATAAAAAGTGCAGAATCTTTGAGAACATAATGGTGGAAGAAACCACCTGAAATGTCAGTTGCCATCCATTTAAGATGCACGTTAGAAAGCAATGATATAGGACTGCAAACAATGAACATAAAGAAAATGGCAATCATTCTTTGGTCTCCTAAATGTGAAAAATACCCATACAATTCCCTAAAGCCCAAGGTGACTGTTTTTATTCAACCTACAGAGAAAACCCCAAAGATATTCAGTTTATTTTTTTCATAAGACAATGAAAGCAGCAAAGCCTCACAACTGAGAAACTGAAACTCGTGAATATTTGCCTTTTTTCTTGAAAAACTACAACTTTAAAAGCTTTTAGATCATCAAAACAGTTGCCAATTGAATTTGCTGTAGACTAATGAATCCTTTCAGCTCTACAAGGATTTAAACTGGTGTATTAATATCACGCTAGCTGACAAAGATTAATGCTTACATTAAATATCAAGAAGATTACATCACAGATATCCGCTGGGTATGAGAAGTCATGACTCTTGACTGAACTCGAGCAGGACCCCGTGGCTTGGATATTGAATTTTATTTAATAACTAAACCCCTTTTTTGCCACAAACAAAATCAGAGACTGCTTTTCACATCAAAAACTAGAAACACTCTTGCTCAGTTACATGTTAGGAGTAATATAGAAAGGCTTTTCAGAGAGAGGGAAAGGATCCACGGTGCTTATAGCTAAAGAAACACAGTAATGATGGAATAGAATAATTGGACGGCAGCCTGGTGAAACCCAAAGAGCAGCGGCAGGCTCAGTGAGTCTTTTCTGGATGACTGCACTTTGCAGGACGTGCCCAGGCGCTTAATAACTTCTCCAGCAAGACGATGGCTTAGACGAACAATGGGAATGACAAGGAGGAAGTGTGTGTGTGTTTTAGTTAAGAAAGAAAGTTAAAAAAGTGTTAAAGCCAAGTCATGCATTATTTGTGCAAGATAAACATCCACATAAATATATTCAAGCAAGTAATCCAGACAAATTGGCACAAAAAAATATGTTCTTTGAAATCTAAGCAAGGCTTGTTTTTGAATGCAAATGTTCTCAGTGGAACTGGAGCTAATGGTGTATTTTGGCATGAACTCACGTGCCAGACACAGTGTCAGTGCTTGAGGCAGAAAAACATTTCCTGCCAGTCTTTGCCCCATTTAGAACAACCCCTGATCCCCCCACCAAGTCCCCAAGCCGTGCATGAGCACTTCAGGGAGAAACATGCAAGTTACGTAAACATTTGTGTGTGTGAGTGTGAGAGAGAAAGAGTGAGTTGAAGAGAGAAGAAGGGAGGGTGGGTATGATGATGCAGAGCCACTCTGACACATGGGTTCACAGCATCCATCCTAGCACTGCTCGCAGCGATCAGGGCCAGGAATAAAATTTTTAAAAAACAGTGATTTGCATGTTTGCTTGAATTTCTCATTTGCCACAGACTTGATTTTCTGTCACAGTGCCCGTTCGAACCAACCAAGTACAAGCTGTTGTGATTTACAAGTATCGAGCTTTATAAAACACAGAATGTTTGGACCTGATACCGACATTTGGCAACAAAAAAATCAGATTTTCTAAAATGAAATGCAGACACTGTCTTTTACACATGTTTCACTAAGAACCCTCAGATTTGGTAATTAATAAGAGAGATGATGCAGGCGGGGTATTTCACACTTGAACAAAATACTTGTCATGTTTAGCAGATTCCGCGCCACCATCTGCCCAACTGAGATATGTTTGCTGCCAACTTTGAAGCGGCAGATTATTGTAAACAGTGCAGGCTGTTGGTATAATGATGATACTGTTCCCAAGTTGGTAAATATTAGCCAACTTTAAGAGCGTATGTTTTGACCACACAGTTCTAACACTGTGGGTTGACAGGAATACGTTCAATATGTTCAACTAAAAAGTGTAGGGACCTCTGCTTGGAAGCTGAAGCATTTGCATTACGTCTCACTGGAAAATACTGATGTACTGTGTGTGTGTGCTGTCGCATTCGTCAGTGGTTTCAGGCAGGAACACAGTGAAGTGATGTGGGGGAGGTCAGAGAACAGGACACAAGTAATGCTGTGTCACAGTAAAAAAGAGAAGAAAACAGTCTTATCTACTCTTCCACCCATCGTCTGTTTTTCTGCTCACATTTTTGTTCCGCTCGTCGTGATATTGTTTTATTCTCCCGACCTCATTAAGTCATGAAGCCCTTCTGCTGCTTTCTAGGGTGTGGAACGCACTGACGGACAACTATGGCAACGTGATGCCCGTGGACTGGAAAACATCGCACACTCGCACCCTACACCTGCCCACCCTAAACCTCATTGAGCATGAGGTACCACAGACACGCACACACACACACACACACACACACACACACACACACACACACACACACACACACACACACACACACACACACACACACACACACACACACACACACACAGGAGAAGTCATTGGTGTGGTTTAATGTTACAAGCACACAGTTCCCTGCACACTATTTGAAATGTTACTGTACTGAAGAGTGGCTGAGACACAGGTGTAAACGCTTGGCTGTCAATTTGCTTAACCACCTGTTTGTTGTCTCATCCAAGTCGTCTTTCTGTTTCTCAATCTCTGCCCTCCTTCCATCCTTCCCTCCTTCCTTCCCTTCCTCGTGGACAGAAGTTGGACAACCAGTCTCTGGATCTGTCGGATGACGAGGAGCTGAGGGAGCAGATGGATATGCACTCGATTATTGTTTCGTGCATCAACGATGAGCCACTCTTCACTGCTGAGCAGGTAATGTTTCTCACAGTGTCACATTCATTTGGCTATTTTGGCATCTCACTGCTATCAATTAAACAATCATAATTAGGGATTTGAGGTTTTCACAGATTTTTATATCTGGGCTCAGCACAACTAAAGAAGTCAGAAAGCTACTTTGTTTTCTCTGCTGAAGGCTTTTCTTATCTGTGGCAAACCTTCAAACCGATAAATCAAAACAGTGTTATCTAACTAACCTAATTACTCTAAATGCTATCCTGTTTGTGCAGCAGTGCTTTCTATTTTAGCCACTACACAAATACAAACATACAAATACACACATACCAGTGTCATTTTGGTGGGGTCTCTTCCAAGGAAACCCATAATAGTCTAAAATTGGTTTCAAACAAAGCAATCTTAACAAATTGAACTGACAGCTTGTGTTGCCTAAAACAAATAAAGATGTTTTCCTTTTAACATTATAGTTTAGCTTCTTGAAGCTGTTTTAACTCTAAATATCTCAGTGTTAAAACCTACAACAGACTCTTGAGTGCCACACTTACATTTAGTTTGACTGCACCCAGCCCTGATACTTTTCCTGCGTCGTACACAAACGACGGCTGCAGTGAGACGTGCACGTCAGACTTGAGCAACCTTAATCCTGTGTCTGCTAGAGGGAGCGTCAAAGCAGAGTGATCTGCAGTGCTGCTCTGTTGTTTGTTAAAATTGAACAGTTAGACAGAGACTTTGATCATTCTGGTGCTCAGCAGGCACCAAGGTAATATTATACTGGAAAACACAGTGTCAAGCTATAAATATCCACGTGTAAACTACAATACCAGCTGGAAAAGAACAAACACACATGAGCGTTTTTCATAATCTGTTTTTTTTGGGGGGGGGGGTCATTTAGGTGATAGAGGAGATAGAGGAGATGATGCAGGAGTCTCCAGACCCAGAGGACGATGAGAGTCCCTCCCAGTCAGACCTGTCAATGCTCTCTCAGGACCTCCACGCTCTGAAACGCTCCGGCTCCAACACCAGCTACGAAGACCGTGAGTATAATAGATGGAATAACAAAGCTTTCAGTGGGCAATTATGAAATGTTCTTTTTACACTCTCTTTACATTCATGCAATAACCGTCTTATGTAATGTGTAACAAATACAAAGAGACAGCAGTTGCGTTTTCCCTGCATGTTATATAATAAAGCCTATATTTGGCTTGAGCATAATTTCTAATGACAGACTGGTGAGAATATTTACACTTTAGCCTGGAGACTGTAGATTTTGTCTAAGATATGTTGTATAGTTCATACTGAGTGTCACAAGGTTTATACACAATATTTACAGAAGGTTAAAATGTACAACTTGTTAACATATGAAAGACAATTTAATTCATATTGGGCTGCAACTAATGATTATTTGCATTCTTTTATTTCTTCATTCTTTTCTTTTTTTCTTGGTTGAATTATTAGAACACGGTGCCATCATTAAATGTCTTATTTAGTCCAACAAACAGTCCAAAACCCAAACATATTCAATTTACTATAATGTAAGACCAAGAAAAGTAGCAAACTTCCTACATTTAAGAACCTGGATCCATCACATCTTTTAAAAAAAATGACCTAAACAATTAAATCAGTTATCAAAATATCTGCTGATTTATTATCTTTATAATCACCTAATAGTTGCAGCTCTACATTCATATTACTTAAACCTTTGAGCTTCCTGCTATACTTAAAACCTTAGAATGCACTTGATAGTTAATGTACTTTGCATTAGAACTGAATTGATTGTTGATTAACAACAATATAATTAATTGGAAACAGTTTGATAATCATATACTATTATTTTTTTAAACAAAAAAAGATTTTAAAAAGTTCTGGTTTCTGTCGTTCAAATGTGATTTTTGCTGTTAGATAGTAAATATTTTGGACTGTTGGTAAGACGGTTCAGAGGTGTGTTTTGGCTGCCAAAGTACAACTGGACTTAACTACTATTTATTGTGAATACACATAAACTCTTCAATGATTACACTCAAACCCATATACACACAATAACTACATCTTCACACCATTCTCAGGTCTGCGTCAGCTCTCTGTGTCTGAGCTGACTGAGACTCTGGAGGAGGTGGAGACAGCCATCCGCCGCTACAGTGAAGAACTGATCCAGGCTCTGGCCCTGCGAGACGAACTGGACTATGAAAAGGAGGTACTGTGACTTTCACTTGGTTATAACTGGATCGCAGATTTACAACAACAAAGCAAGAATTGAACATGTTAAGTGTGTTTTAAGGTTCTGAAATGCCAAGAAGCAATCCAAGCTGTGTTTCCATTTGCACAAAGCAATCAACTGACATAATCCAGCAACATAACTACGCTTGGTTAGAAACAACCTTTTATAAATGTTAAAAACAAGACTTGAACAGCTGTTGTGTGGTGATAACAGGCTGCAGTGCTAATGATTGGCTGTAGGCCAATGAGGGTCAGTGAATTGCTAGCAGCTATGATTTAGCCTTTATTTTTGGAATACGTTGCCTAATGTGCTAATCTTTCACAGGAGTAAATAAACATTAAATTATGAAAAAGCACGGCACAGTGTGATCCTTAATACTGACGTGACCAACGAGAGTTTCTTTGTATTTAAAACAAACAGGTGAAGAACAGCTTCATCTCGCTGCTGATCGACGTGCAGAACAGACAGAAGGAGCACCGTGAGCTGCTGCGGAAGAAGAAGAAAATCCGAAGTACGACTACAACCGGACCCAATGGCCAGAGGACAGCCAGCACGCACATACCCGGCACGGTGAGTCATGTGGTGGCAGAACGTGTGGAGGCATGAACACATACGCCCCACGACTGTAATGACCATCAGTGAAAGAGACACACGTGTGAACGCGGCCGTACACTAAGCCGAGACACATGATGCATGACCTCAAAATGACATGTTTGCATGGGGGAGCTGCTTCATATCAGCACCGAGGGTTTGTGCCGAGCCTTTTCCTTCTTTCCTTTTTTAATATAGAAACCTCCCTATCTCTCTTCACTCTCTCTTTTTCCCTCCTTCCTCTCACTCCTTGTAGCTCCTCACTCTGGAGGGACTCTCCAATGTCATTCAAAATGGCCTCCGTCAAACTTTTGGCAGCACAGGAGGGGACAAACAGGTGCCCCCTCTCTTTCTCTCCACTCACATCTTTTTGTTTTCCTTGCAGATTTATTCCTGTCTTTATGTTTTTTTTTCCACTTTCATGTTTGTGTCCTTTTTTTTTTTTTTTTTTTTTACGGAGACCACTGGCATTTGCTGTCATTTGTTCTTCATTGTTTTAATTATTTCTTCTCTTTTATGGCTCATTTTCTTTTCTTTTTTGCTTCACTTCAGTCATTGTTATTTTTGTTATCAGTTGAATTCAACGCAGCGTCACTCTGTCACCGGCCATTTTTATTTTTCTGCTTTTTTCAGTGTTACCTTTGTTTGTACCTTTTTGTTTTAAGCCAGGAGGACACTGTTGCACTGTCACTGCTTTCCTTACTACACATCAGTAAACATTTGCTCTAATAAGCCTCTGAAAGGTAGAAACCAACCACTAAGGCATTTAAAGTGTGAGACTGAATAAAAATATGTGTGATAACAGTCGATTCTTGATGCAATCGTCCACCTTCATGTGTCTTACATGATCCTTCTGCTTCTCAGTACCTGACCACAGTAATCCCTTATGAGAAGAAAGCGGGCTCCCCCTCTGTAGAAGACCTCCAGATCCTCACAAAGAGTGAGTCAACAACAATTATCGAACTAAATCATAATCAAAAATGTAGATGTGGGTTGGCTGAGTATATTATGTTTTCAAGATTTAATGTACCGCTCTTTCCCTTTTAGTCCTACATGCCATGAGGGATGACAGCGAGAAGGTGCCTGCCCTGCTAACAGACTACATTCTCAAAGGTAAACACTCAAACCGTCCTTGCATCAGTATTCCATACTTGGACTTCAGGAGCAAAGTGAATAGCTGGGCAACATCAGTCTATAAATGAGTCATCAGTTATTAAAAACCTGAGAAGAATGGAAATGTTTACTTAAGTCGTGACCTAAATTTAGGTGTCTGTCACAGAAAAGTGACTACTGAAAATCACACATCCTGCCCCCTTGTTGGTTGAACAAGGAAGTACAGAAATGTTTTTCTCTATTTTCAGAAGGCTGTATAGTAGAAAAACAGAAAGTCAAAGGAAAGAAATCAACACAAATAAACATGAATAAAGGGGAGGGGGAATTTGCTTTTTCTTGGCACACTTCACTTTTGACCTGTACCTTCCTTGTCTCTCATCTGTGCTGCATTGTCCTTTGGGTAGCTCTGGTATGAGAGCAGTGGAAACCGAGGTTTGTGAGGCACTGACACATTAACACAGATTCTTCACCTTCAGCCATGTACTCTGAGCTGTGTCAAAAGCCCCTTTCTTTCTCTCTTTCTCTCTTTCTCTCTTTCTCTCTCTCAATATGTTTGTGTAGTATCACAATCTTACCCCCTCAGTAAAAAGCCAACAGCCTTCCCCTCACTCACACTCTCATTCTCTCACTCACTTACTTACTCCATGCTGTAGTAGCTATCGTGCTGTGCGGTGTTTGTGGCTGCACTTACCCTGAAACACACGAATACACTCATGCACATAACTCCCCCCTTTACCGGCAAGCTTGCAGTAGCAGCTGTTGACGTGTCTGCTTCTCACCTGTAGCTACCGTTTCCCTTTTTTCTCACTTTACATTTTTTTCCGCCCTTGTGGTAGTTGCTTTTTCATTCTCTACAGCTCTCCTTCATCCGCTATTAATCATGTGCGTTGATAATTAACTCAGCTCTTCTTGTCTCCACAGTTCTTTGTCCCACATAAAGCCAAAGGAGCCGCTCCTGTTTCCAGAACCTTCCACCAGGAGCAGCAGAAGAAGGTTCTGGTAATCTGGAAGAACCTGGATTAAAAAAAAAAAAAAAATCCAAACTATCCTCCTTATTTTTCAACACATAGACTTTCTTTCCTTACAGCATTTTTTTTTTACTCTGCCGCATTGTTGTTCCTCAGATTTTAACTCTACATATAACTGCCTCATCTTTTCATTTTTTATCTTTTTATTGCTTGAGTGCAACAACCCTGTAAATCCCAAGTGCATGACGACTCGTCTATGAATGCCAGTAATCAGTATTTATCTAAATGCCTCACTTCCTGATCAACCATTGATTCTTGAATGGTGAAGGGGTTAAGAAATGAGCAGGGTTTTTTTAATTCCATGAGCCTGAGTGAGAGAATTGCAGTCCAGTCGTCTTATTTAGTAAACACATTTGCATCCGTGTACTTCACGCTCGACGAAGAAAACAAATCTTGTCTGGATCTCTGCTGCCAGGCCGCTCACGGCATCAGGCGCTAGTTCTGTTTCTCCTGTAGGGAAAACCTTTGCTTTGCTGGCATTTGTTTGAATTGATTGCAATACGATGTGTTGAGGTTCGAAACTCTGCTTTCTGAGGATCAAAGAGCAAACCTTTTAATTCTGAACTCCAAACCTGTCTTTGCATTTTGGTTTTGGGTTTACGCTCAATATTAGCAGTTAGTTGAATGTTGAATTGAAATGAAATATTTTGTATACAATGGCGTGAAATTGCACAGTTTTTGAGAGCTTTTTACTTTTTAAAAAAAAGGGAAAAAGTGAAATGACTTAAAGTAATAGCTGGATGAACAAACATAGAACATATTTTTGGATAAGGAGTTTGTTTTTAGTGAGATTAAGGAGCTGCCAGTCGCCACTTTTTTGACGACATTGCAACATCATCTGTAGATGCTGTCCATTGACCTCTGAGCCCTCAAGTAGTGACCCCATCCCCAACGACTTTATCACTTCTCCTGGAGCTGTCACGTCTCCTTGTCACATTAGAAGATGACTTGGCTCGTCACATCAGTAGATATATGTGTAGTTTAGCTTCTAATATGAGTTGTGGTTTTTCTCTATCTGCCAACCCTTTAACTGTCATGTGATTTTTAGGGATCTTATGGTAGCACTTTAGTCTGTCAGTGACCTGGTCATGTAGTAGTGGAATATGTAGTGTATGTACTTTGGAGTACGTCTCACTAGATTAGTGTTAGATGATGCTTAGAACATTTAGCCAGTGGTGCAGAAAACAAGAGTTGTTGTCATGCATCTTGTTCCATTTGTTTCTTATTAGTCATCACAGGCATGACAATCTGTACACATAGTTGTTTAAACAAGCTTAAAGGGGAATTCCACTGTTTTTACACACTATACAAGCAGCTCACATGTCATGAGGAGTACAGCACTGCATGTAAAAACTGGTGTGATGTTTTCTGTGCATCTGGAGTCTGAAAATGGAGGAAATAACCCTGCTGATGTCATCTGGGATATCTTGAATTGGGCTTTAAATTTAAAACAGAAAGCCTACATATGACAAACTCAGAAAGTACTGGGTAGAGGTGGGTGTTTAGTAGGCAGGGAGGGTAAAACAGAAACATGCTATCACATTGCATTATAGGAATTTTAGAAACCAGTGTTGTTGGAGCTTGCCCCATACACGGAGCTAATGGTCAGGGTATCTGAGCTTATTCATCATTGATTTTGACCCTTTTTTAAAAAAAAATCATGTCTCTTTTAAGTCTCCAAATGCAATAATAAATCAGCAGAGCTCCCCTTTAAAAAACAAACACGTAACACCAATCTAGCACTACATGTCTGCCAAGTTGACACACTGAAGTTCAGATCACCAGCCACTACCAGATAAGGTCTAGTCTAGCTCTCAGGTACGATCATCAGTGTTAGCAGTTTGAAAATCTTGTTCTCAAAGGTACTTTGAGTCTTGGTTGCTTTCTGACAACATCTTCGTAGCTGGACTTGAATTTGCTGCACTTTTATCTTTTTCACACTCTGGTAAAATAAGGAATAAAATACCTGGACGAACAGATAGGTCGCCTCTTGACTAAATCAGGGTAGCATTACAGTTGTTGATTTTGACATGATTTGTTGAAATGTAATTTAAATGCTCAAAGTCATAGACTATGCTTAGTATTAGTATTAGTCATAGTTGTAGTCATAGTAGTAGGTGTAGCTAAGGAAAGGACCTCTTTAGAGGCTGCAGTTGCATTTGCTTGTTGTAGCAGTCTGGTGATGATGGCTTCGGTGCAGATTGACATCTAGAAGCAAACTCGTTAGAAAATCAGTGGTTAATATGGAGGAATAGGAGAGAATGTCTTGCTTGTCCTGTTTGATTACAGGTTGGTTGCAGATTTAAAGCATGACTCGTGGCCAGAGAAGAGGGCATAAGAGGAAGGTGAGGGGTGTGATAAAGGTTTTGGACGTTGGGGAAGATTGCACAAAGGGATACTAAAGTTTGAGGGGTCCATTTGTTCTTTTGAAAAGGAAGGCAAAAGCTTGTAGTTCTATATTTAACTGTTTCTATGTAACTGTTGTTTCTACTGTTGTCCGCTTTGAAAACATTCACAACCTAGCATGTGCTGCATGCACTTTACTGCTGCAAATACATTTCTAATGATGATTAATTTGTTTACAGACATATTACACTAAAGGGACATTTGCACTTTGCAATGAAATACAGAAAATCTCAAAGCATCAAATGAAAACTGTAAATCAGATAGAGCAGTAAAGATCAACATCAGCAAGCTTGTGACAGTGAAACGTCCCTCACTCAATAATAATCTGATATTTCAAAAACTTGAGTGAAAATGGTTTATAACACCATCTGTGTACATTTTTCTTGTTTTATAATGAAATGGCAGTCAGCACGGAGGTCACTGAAGGATCTCGTCTCAGGCCAGAGCCTCTTATCTGGTCGTCTTAGCAGACATATCAGTGTAACTACAGTTTAGAGATTTATATTTATATATACAATTAAACAAGCAAGGGAAAAATAGAGGCTGCCTTTGTAAATGCCTGAAAATTTTGTACATTTAAACCAACTCCTTTTGTTTTTAATGCAATATAATTCCCCAGTTTTGGGTTTTATGTTTACTGTCTCATGTGGTACTGCAGTATATTAACTTATTATGTAAATGTTTCTTTTGTAACCATATTATTGACTGTAATGGTACAAGTGTTTTGTGCCCGCATTGCATTGCAACTCATTTCAAATAAATTAATATGTGAAGACTTTAATATGGTTTTGGGTCTCTCTGTGTGTTGCGAGTAAACTGTGGTTGGTATTAGTGTATCACATTTTTATTAGATCCATTCTGGACACAGAAACTGTACATTCATATAAACAGGCAGCTGTCACTGTGTAGAACAGCCTGTGTGACCAAAACATTAATATTTCATTAGTTGAGAAAAACAGGCCTGTTTTTAGCTTTGTATAAATGCATTTTTAAAAACAAACCAATGGGTTTTTTATCATGCTTTATATTCCCAAAAGAAGCAAGAAAATCTTTGCAACACATAAAATAATATTTTGTCTAAAATATTGGGTTTTTTCCTCGGAGAGTTTTAATTAAAATTGACAGATATCTTCATAGAACAAAATGAGTATTTTTTTTCACCTCCTACAATAAAATTCTGTTCCAAAGCTTCACATACCGTATATTTTAGCCATTCCATAAATCCCACTTCTTGTTCAAAATTTTACTCCATGAAAATATATATCTTGATGCTTTTATTATCCAGTGGTTCATTGTTCACAATCACTGACAGTTGTATTGAATGCTAAAGAAAAACTTTGTGAGGCCTGAATCTGGTTATGTGAATTATTTGCAATATTGAATGGGATTAAGAAAACCAATCTAGCGCCTTTTTTTTTACTCACATATAATTATTAAAGGACAAGTTCACTTTTTTGAGTAAAACAACAGTAAAATGCCCAAATCAACATTCAAACAGGGTTTTCTTGCTGTAATCATTCCTCATGTTCATAATGACCATTAGTGGACCTCCAAATGCTGTTACCATGGCAGTGACTGGAGACAAAATCCACATTCCTTGTTTTGATCAAAAATGTTTTTATCTGAAGATAACATAAATCTGAGTTAGTCAAATAAAATGAACATCTTCCACAGTTACAGCCTTCTTAGTAAAACATGTGCCTTGGTGTCTTGACAGACACTGTTTTCCTGTGCATCTGCAAATGAAGGATGGAAACAAAAAGAGGGAATTTAGCACTTAAAATATAGAAACCTTAAAAATATATATATATTGGCTTTATTTTACTAACTTCAATAAAGTTTTAAATACATTTTTGTGGATTCTGTCCCACATCATTTACACTGAAAGTGTGTTAGAAAAACAGGATCTTTCAATGTGTAGTATGAACAGGAGGATACACAAAGAAAAACATGTCAATGCTCAGTTGGTCACCTGACTATTGTCTTAAGACAGGCTTGAAAAATGTGACTATCCTTTAATATTGTGTTAAGTTGCTTCACTTCATCTCGCTAATCATTATCTGTATCAACAGGATGGATACGACCATCTGACCACACCAAATTTGATAAATAATGCACAGCAGCGTTTAAATAAGCATCACTTTTTCCTCATTTCTCAGTTTATACAGTTTTTACGGTCTATCTTAATGGCACTTGCAAGCTGCATCCATCAAATATATATTAAATTCTTTGGGGATTCACCAGACAAACAGTTAAAGTTTAGGACAGTTTTTGTCATCCCATCACAAAAAGCATCAACTATTCATGTAAAGATGAGTAAAAAGGTTGCCAGTCATGAAGAGCTGGTGGGAAATGAATGACATGTGTCTGTAAAATAAAGAAGTATGTCACTTACAAAATTACCAGACAAAAGTAGAGGAATAAAATATGGAATTAAGTTAAATACAACAGTAAATGTTCTGCTGTGTCATCATGTCTTTGGTTCATTTTGTGTGTGTGTGTGTGTGTGTGTGTGTGTGTGTGTGTGTGTGTGTGTGTGTGTGTGTGTGTGTGTGTGTGTGTGTGTGTGTGTGTGCTGAGTCTGTATTCGTTGATGAGAAGTTTTGGATGTCAAACATCCTCTTATTTCTCTTGAAGAGCTTTCTGTAAAAGCAGATGCATCCTCCTCCTCCCTCTTAATATTTAGTTATCTTTCTTCAAGTTGTGTTTACATGTCACGGCGGCAACATTTTCCACTTCCTGTCTTGTGTTGCCACAGTTGTTCCAATGATTTTGTCACGATGTTATGTTAGGCTGAAAAGGAGAAATGTCTTGCGCTGGGGCTGACATCAACTCTTAAAAGTGACACTTTAACTGCATACAAATCAAGATCAATTTTATGTGAGCACGAGCACTCGCTTGTCAAAATGTTAAACATCCAGGGCGAGTGTCTTGTCAGGTTGAAAGGTCATCCTCAGGTCACAGGTTGGTGTCAGTGAACATTGTGTGCTCTTTCCTCACGGTGCTGAAGCCTTTGATGGTGTCAACAAATTCCTCATCGTCCATAAACTATAAAAGAGAAGAACACAGCTCGTTAAATCCAGACCTTATTTAAAGTCGCTTTGAAGTATTTTTGCCCTTTCAAATATCTGAAAATGGACTGCCTTTGAAACTGTTAAATTTTCTATTTCCACAATGTTTTTAATTATCCTTAAAGGGAAAGTTCACTCAAAAATACATATTTTTCTTCTACCTGTACTACAACTGATTCATCCAGATAATTTTTGTATGAGTTACCGAGTTTTGGAGATATTGGCTTTAGAGATGTCTGTCTGCTGTGGAATACAAAGGAAATGAATGCGACTCACACCAAAATGATCTAGATGGATAAATAGCACTATGGGTAAGAGGAAAAATATGTATTTTTGATTTTGGGGCGAACTGTGCTTTGAGCTTCAGAATTTCCCTGTTTAAAGTGTTGTAACGATAACTCACAAGCAATTTACATTAGTATTAGCTTGTCCTTTGATATTATTAACAGCTAAATTATTGTTTTAGTCAAAACAAATGTGCATTCTATGAGTCAGGGAAGAGACAGCATATTGCAATATTCTTGTTCAATATTGCTATTAAATGCTATATAGTGCTGATTCAATTATACATGTAGTTACTAGTAGGGTGTTTGACCATAAACATAGAAGCCAAAGCAGATATTTACTGGTAACAATCTTGTTTGGTGTGAACATTAACATATGCACTGATGCACTGACTTAATAACACCCCTGTGTGTTAATGTGTTGTTTTTCCACTCTTGTGGGTATATTAGGGTACAGCTGTGAAAATGATTTTGATGATGCTTGTGTTTGAGGTTATCTACACTCATATAATAAAAAATGTGTTCTCCAAGAGAAGTAGTATGTACATTACAAACATTACAGTATGGTACAAAATGCTATGAAACAGCATGGCAACATTCAGTTAATCTCATCAGACTCTCAGTGGTTTGAACGGGCTCTGCATACGTTTTTGGGGTCTCTCACCATCCCACTGTCATGGCCTGAAATATTTGGGTCCCACGCCTCATCGTCTCCTGTCAGGGACTTCCCGTCCATCACCTGGCTGACGCTGCGTCTCAGGGAGTTCACACTGAGGATCCCTGGTTCACCCTGCGGAGGGACTTCATCAGTGGGCTCACATTTAGTTTCCACTACGTCCTAGTGGGAACAAAAAAAAAGACCAAACATACTCTATACCATGAGTATGAGCAGGGGGAAAACATGTATGTTTGATGAGGGATTGATTTTTACCTCTAACTTCATGGTGAAGCCCTTGAGAGTTACACTGGTGGAGACGCCTGTTGTGTCAGGCACAGTCTCAAACTGAAAAGGAGAGCAATGTGCAATGTTTACACATACTGTCTCACTGGCAAAATCCATGAGATATTTGTTTTTCACTATATTCAGCATTTCTGACATTTATTAGTCTTATCCAGTTGTTGAGTGAGAATTGTGAGGCTCATAAACCATCAATTTGACTTAAACTATTCAACAATACAAACTAAAAACAAGATGCTCCCTAAACAAATGTTATTTCGGCTTGTCATCTTAAGAAAATTACAGGTGTTACTAATAACATTAATTAATGGCTCTGTCAGCTTTCTCACCAAAATGGAGTTGCTTTGTGGGTAAACAGCCATGGGGCTCCTCTTCTGCATGGGTAGGCCCGCCAGTGGGGGTCTCTCTCTGGTGAAGGGGGGTTTGTTCAAGGCCTAGTGAAGGATGATGAGAGGGAAAGAGAATATAGTTGATATGTCATTACAAAAATAGAGTAGCTACAAACAAGCTGAAAATATTGACTTTTGTGGCTGGAGGTGGAAATTTTCACCCAAAAGTGCACTGCACCATTGTGCAAGCAGACTTTAACAAATGTTACCTGTGCTGGCGCTTCATTATGCACACTCTGGTTTCTTACTAATGAAAGAGGAGGGATTTCAATGGTCTTTAACATTCACACTTACCTATGATGATCATTCTACCTACTCCATGACAGACTTTATAACAGAACATAACAGAGCACTGTCTCTTACCTTATGAAGCACGACCCCTAAAACGACAGCCAGCAGTAGCAGGGCGACGCCTGCCATCACTACGATGAACCACAGCTCCTGGAAAACTGGCTGGTCTCCCTGGCCTCCCTCTGCCTGCTCACCGCCCACTCCTCCACCTCCTATTCCTCCAGGAGGAGTGGGGTTCGGTGAATCTGGCGGGAAGAATAGAATCAAAATCAGCACGCCATTTTTTTGTTTTATCACAACTGTTTAATTTTTTTTACAGTAATAGTGAATAATAAATATTCATCCAATTATTAAAATATTGTTGTTTTTTGTGATTTAAAGTCTCTCTGTGTCAAAACCTCTGCACCCTTTCTATGCATACTTCTACAGAAGTTTACACTTTGCACTGTTTGAGAAAGAAAGGTGATCACACATGTGCTGCAGAGGAGATAACACTGTAACTGGAGACATACTTGCTTACATGGCCTAGTTTCTATCCTGCAGATAGCACCACACCCCACAATCAGCCACTCTTATCTATTTATATTTCTTCACACTGAAAGTCTTAAATATGTCAAGTCTCTGGATGTATGTTAGTGGATTACACAATATATTTGTAAGCTGTGGTGCTGGTAAATGTGTATAATAGTGGTACTATTTCATAGATCTTTCAGGAAAATGTCTCTTTGATTCAAATAGAATGGAAACCTGAATTAGGTTTTCAAAATTCTTGTTTGCAAACTGACTTAAAACTAACTGTATTTCCAGAAAGGGGCTGATGAAAACAAAAAAAAACCAAAAAAAAGTGTTCAGAGACTCACCAGTGCTCAGGTCCGTGGTTCGGCCTGTGGTGGGGGTGCTGGCAGCCCCTCGCTGTGTGATACATTGATCGGAAGGGCAAAGACCTGCTGGGTGTTTAGGATCACACCTGTTGCCCCATCAATATTTTACACTTGATACTTTTACTTGCTGACTTGCTCTCTCCTACAGCACCCTGATACAGCGAAAGTCAGAGTTATCAAAACAGACTGTTAGATTGTCTGTTCCCCTGCACCAAACGTAATATTTCCTAGAGATCATGAGACATAGAAAGTAGTATCTGGGCTAAAACAGCCTTGAACCATCTGCATGTGCGTCCCTCGAACCCTCCAAATCTCCCATCAACCTTAGCTTTTCTTCAGCAGTGCCATGGTAACAGCCAGGTGTCACGTTTCAGTTTACCTGAAGAGTCATGGTAGCAGCCATATCACCCGTCTGATCCTCAGGTGTACTGTGTCTTTTCTTATAAGAATATGTGTCTATACTGTATGTAAATATGTACTAAAATCAGCTGATGATGTGTGAACCCCACTAGTATAAAGACAGCACTGTGTACATAATGTAAAGGACACAGTACTAAACAAAATGTTATTATTCATTATAGTATGATGTAGCATAAGACACATGTGGGATTTCAGTGTGTTATAATAAGAAGTGAACCTAAGTTGTTAAGAAGCATCTGACCTGCTGAAGTGTCCCTGAGCAACACACACTCCGCTTTCCCTCTGTAGAGTGTATCTGAACAGAGGATTTCTCTGCATTAACTCATAATGTGTCACATTTTAGGTACTGCTATATTTTAAACTGATGCATCATTTCAGTTTTTATGCCCTGCCATCATGATAAATGTTACAGAGCAGTGTATCAGCAACATGGTTCTGTCTGCTGTCTGTGTGTTGACACTTTTATGAACACAGTAATAACCTCAACAACAATACAAAATGTAAACTTATCATGTAGGACATCGACTACTATAGCGAAGCGCTGCAATTTAAGAGTCTACACAATATTTTTGTCCACATACAAAACAGAAAATTATGTATTTTAACAAAGGCTACAAGCAGAAATGCTGTGTATCAGTTCCTCTGCTGTGACCTTCCATTATATGAGAACAGCTACAAATTCAATCTGATTAGTAATGATTAATTATCTTAATTACCTCATTAGCTAAATCAGTCATCTCATAATGAAAGCCTGGAGGGCATTCTCTTTTCTTTCAACAATGACATTGAAGCTATATAAGCTTTTATGTTTTGCTCATATTACAACTGTCTTAATCCACATGTAATGATCAATATGGATCTATTTCCAATATTTGCTACAGTATACTCGTGTTGGTATGTCTTTGACTCCAACAGCCATGCTAAAATTGCTGGGGGTTGTGTATAAATGGAAATATCAACGGCCCTTAAGTGTTTATTTAAAAGTCCTGTTTTTTTGCCTGTTAGATATGGATTTGAATTTGATAATAACATATATACTACTGGTCAAACATTTTAGAACACACATTTTTCTATTTTTATTGAAATTTGAGCAGCTCAAAACCAGTGAATAAACCTTCAATGAACAAAGGTAAGCAGTAAACTGCCATAGGTAAAACAAAACAAACCATTTAGATTGTCAAGAACTAAGAACTTTCCGAACAATATTTATTTTCCATTGTCGAGAATGTGTGCGTTCACCTGTTATATCTGCAAAAGGCAGCTAATCAATAACTTAAATACAATTTTGTTAAACAAAAAGATTCCATGATTTATTTATTTTAACTCCAGCTGTTTATACATTGAAACATTAAACTACGTACATTTCTAGAAAAAACTGAAAAATTGGTGTATTGTAAAACCTTTGACCAGTAGTGTGTTTAATTAAAAGTGATGGATGAGATCTGACCTTTGACCTTTGACAATACTATTTATTATAAATTAACACTTTCAAGCACCCTCTCTCTCTCTCTCTCTCTCTACCCTACCAAACAATTTTACACCTTGTATGGTCGTCAGTTGTCTGAGAATATCATGAGCTCATTGTCAAAACCAGCACGAAACGATGCTCCTTGCAGTAAGCTGTATGACCACATGATGGCGCTAAGCAGCTGCTACATGTTGTGCTGTCGCAGGCAGTGTCAGGGAAATGTCCTTTTGCTTGTCAGCTGCAGTGCTCCCTCAGGTACTGTTGTGCTACTGTCATGCCAAAACTGTAAACAGCTGCACGTGCATGAATGTTCAAAAATACACACATGCACCTGACACCATTTTAACACTCGTCTTTCCTGGTAAAGACAAAGCAGCACTGAGCTGATGGCCGTGATGTGCAAAACTTTCTTCATGTTGTCCTCAAGTGACCTCAAACTGAACATGTACAGTTGTCCATCTGCTGCAGGGGAGTGATTGGGAATGACAGGCAAGAGGTAGAACAGCAGCTTTGGTAACATTTTGTCAGGGTGTTCATGGAAGCGCCGCAGGAAGGCATAAAACTTTTACATGTGTGAGCAGCTCGTGTGGAATCCTGGGAAGAAATGAGGGGGTTGGATCAGGACTAGCTTTAAACATTTCTTCTTAACCCTAAAAGAAGATGAATTAACCATGATTCTCCATGTTGTGCCGGACAATGGACAATATCTTATTTCAGTAGCATCATAAATTTCTCAGACTCCTGATCCAATGAAGGAATGTTTTTTTTCTTCCTTTCTGAAATAGTGTATATTGGAAAGAAAGTTTATTTTATTGGCTTTTTAATAGATATACATCTTTTTTAGGATGAGAGAAAAATGCTGTTTATCAGGAAAAAATCAAACTTTTGTGGGTTAATTATTATTTAGTTTTTATTGACATTAATATTACCTTAAAACGTGAGGTTCATTGAGGGCTACAGGATGAAGCCATGTGATCTTTATTTAAGTGCAGCACACCTGAATGAAAACTACATTTTCTGTATAATAATAGAAAAACAAAAACAGATAACCATTCAATACATTTTTTTGAATCTACACCCCAGTTCCAGACATTACAGCTCTGTATAAGAGCCCCCCCCCCCCCCCCCCCCCCCCCGTTAACTAACAGCTCATTTGATTTATTTTTACAGATGAGGTCTCCTCCGTCTAATACCCTAATCAGCATTCATACCTTGCCGTGATGATTCGGGACAATGCTTTTTTATTGAGGAAGTGATCTCACCCTTGAGTGCCAGAATCAGCCTTTTTTACAGCCCATCTCCTCTGGGCCTCATCCATCACCAAAGTGCCTGGGCGACACGGCCGCTAGACACATACTAACTCATTTAAGGAGAGGGACATGCAGGGATATATCACTCAAGATCACTAACTCACTTACTGACGGCTGATGTGCTGAAAAATCTCCACCTTGCTCCAAATCCCTGGTGTGCACTCCGTGAGTGTTAACCACAGGTAAATACAGTGATTATTTAGCTTCTGCTGACAGATAGGGAGGGAGAAAGGACAAATGGGTTCACTTCAATAATGCTTTGTCTTTCTATCTCTTCATCCATCTTTATTCCTTACAGTATGATTTTCCTCTCTCCCTTCCAAAATCCTAGAACAAATTCACAACATGATATTCATTTGACTAAAAGTGGCATATTTACATCATTGTGTTCACTCAGATAACACTAAAAATGGAAGATACCCAACTGAATATACAATTTCTTTCTCATTGGACATATAAATAACATCACATGCTTCATGTTACAGAGCCAGTCGTGTCTGATTGCCACTGAAAGCTGTGTCATTCCGGTTAATACTTCCTTTATCGACTGTAGACTCAATCAAAAACCATGTAATCCCAGCAGAATATCTGCTTGTTCAATCACCAGTCTAATAAAGGCAGAGCATCGCTGTTCACAGATATGGGTTAAATTACATTTTCAAATGTGGCGTAATACACGATGTTGAGATTGATCAAACTGTAAGAAATACTGCCAACGCTTTATTTTAAACGCCTTCTTTTTAGCATTTGTATGAAATATACTGTCTAATCAATTAGTAAATGGTTTTTAAATGCAATATAATGTAGCTGTAAGCTGTATTTTAGCATTTATTTCTTTCTCAAAAACTCCAGTGAAATATTTATAGCAAGTGTGTATAATATAATACATGTATCATATTTATGAAGGAAGTGCTTAATATAGTTCTTTTTTAATCATTATCTATAAATACAAATTCATGCTCCATAACAACAGAGTAAATCAGATGATGAAGGCAACAAAATGCTGCTGAAAGCGTCAGAATATCTTGTGAATGAATGAAGAATGTTTTGTCAAACTATTATTTATGAACCTTCAGGCTCAACATTTCTTCTGATCAAAATAATATTAACTGTTACCTGAAACTATAAATATATGATGATGAGGAGGAGGAATTTGTTTTTCTCAGGATCACTGTATGACAGAGCGATGAGTCGGCTGCTCTGGCCTCCGTCAGCCTCACCAAGCATCAGATGACCAGCACTCCCTTGAGCCACTGTTAGACTTCATTACAGTATGGCTGTTAATTATAAATCTCCATCCAACTGGGCTCTGATGGCCTAAATGGGCCTTACTTGTAAAATGACAGTCCATTGTCACAGTGTAGAATAGACTGCGCCCACTTAACCAGCTCTTAATGAAGTGTGTGAAGAGTGTTATTCTCTTTATTGGGAAAGACGACACTGAGATGATATGAGCTTTGCATTAAGGGGATCATCTTTATTGCCCAAAGAATCCACCTGAGAATGAAATAGCATGGCGCAGCTCTTCCAAACAAAGCTTATCTGCATCTTCAAACATCTCTGTTGGCATAAGACATATACATCAAAACATACATTTAAACCGTCATATTGCTGCCACATCTGATCACTTTTGTCACAAAAATATGCACACCTTAGTGTCACAGTACCTTGCGTTATTAAGGACTAAAATAAGGAGACTTTTTATTTATTGTACTGAGATTCCTTCCCGAGTTTAATCCCTTCATTTAATGTGTGCGGCAAATTTCAGATATAACTATTCTTCACACAAAACACACTAACAGATTAACAAAGGGCCATCACCAGTATCCCCAAACATTATGGCTAAAAGGAAAAGTAGTGCACAAATTTCATCCTATACATAGACTTCTACCATAGAAAGGACATCAAGCGCCTCCCTACTCCAGATTATACAGTATGGCAGCCATTTTACATAGTTAAAGTTATATCTATGGGTCTACATAACTCTACGACATTATGGTCTTCAAGTACGTACTCCACTTATAATCACGTTTTCTTGAATTTCATGATATGGTTTAGGTATCAGTGCTGTAAGTGTAGCAGAGAAGCTAGTAAAAAATTATCTTACAATTTAAAAATCTTCTTAAAAATTATTATCCACTGTAATTGCTTGAATCTATTCTTCATTAATGCCACATTAGTAAATAAAAAAACAGCAAAACAACAGAAATAAATATCACTTTGTTGTCATACATGTGTTAAGTATTCTTTCCCTGAAATTGTCTGCAAAAATAAGGAGGCCGGTTATTATTTCATGAGATTATCTCTTCCCTTATATATGAATGTGTCCCATGTAGTGAATAGATAGATTTATTTTTTTTTTGCTTTTTTTTTTTTTTTTGCGATACACAACAGAGCAGGGATGCGGGTCTATGTGAATGTCTTACAGGCCACATTATATTATTGTGGACATTTGCTGGTATTTTTATGAGTATGAGTCTTTACTCTTTGGCAAGACTTAACTCTTCGGACACATTTACCTTCTCTATACAAAAAGGACAAATAAAATGAAAGCATAGAAGGCTCTCTAAATGCACTAGAATGCATATTAACAGGCTTCGAGACGGATGAAATAATCCATGAGGATCTTCAAGTATTAGGTGGTCGTTTGACAAAAGAAGCTCTACTTTTGGCATGTAACTGTAAATATCTCTAGAAGGCAATCCCTCTGTTTTTACGCTCTCTGGTCGTCCGTCTTCAACGTCTGAAGCGGGCCAATGCACTTATTTCAGTGTCACAAACATCTTTGTCACCAGACGCTAAATGCATGTCATTAACTTCTATTCAAACTTTCATTGGAAGGAGGACATGTGCGGCTCTAAACATGTTCCGACTGCTTGCCTATAGAATATACTTTCCGGCGCTTGCAAAGTCAAAACGTTATAGTCAAATGCAAGCTGAAATGGACAAATACATGGTGTCAAACCCCACCGTTACCCGTTATCCTTCACTTCCTGTCGTCCTAGCAGTTTAGAACGACTCTAATGTCTGTCTGTGTTCAGTTCAGGCTTTAGCCTCCAGAAGTTCAAGGAACAGTTTGTGCATAGGCACGCGGCCGTCCTGTTTGATGCTGCAGAAATGCTGGACAGCACGAGCAGCCGTCTGACGGAGGAGAGGAAGGGTCATGATCAGTTTGCCAGCTCGCCGAGGGTCCTCTGGGTGCTGTTTGACCTCATAGTCCTGTAAGGCCCCGTGAAGGACATCCTGGAGTCTCTGAACTGCCTCTGAGTCCTCAATTTGCATGGAGTCTATTAGAGGAGAGAGAATTTAGGGATTAAAAATGAAATCTTTTAAGTGGTCAAAACCTGAAGATAAATAGAAATGAAAAAGGAGTCTAATCGCTGAACTTTGTACCTGAGTTAGCGAGAGCGATCGCTTTGAGGACCACAAACTCCTCCTTCTCCAGCCCCATTGTCTTGTACTTCTTCACCAGCTGCAGGATGGCGTTGTTGAGGTCCAGCAGCCCTGCCAGCTTTGACTGCTCCTCATCCATGATGTAATCCTCGGCGTACACCAGCTTGTCCTCCAACGCCAGTGAGCGGAACACCACTCGCAGGATCAAAATCTCCATCCAGCCGCTCTGCAGGAGACTCATCTGGTCTGCCAGTGAGAGAGAGGGGAAGCCTAGAAACAGAGGAGGATAAAAATGGACCAGTTACAAACACTGCAGCTAGCAATCTTTTTGGGATAAATTGCTGCCTGAGGAAAAATTCCAAGCTGAAAACACACTGCAATCCAGAGTGGCAGCTTGTCCGAGCCTTTTTGTGTTGTCCACTAAGTACCTCTATTTGTGCACATACTGAGCATATTGAATTTCTCACATTTCTCACACAATGGCTCCCTTTCTCCTTTGTGTTTTTGCTGACCAGTCTGCCAAGCCTTCTTTTACTGTTTGTTTGTTGTGTGTGTGTGTGTGTGTGTGTGTGTGTGTGTGTGTGTGTGTGTGTGTGTGTGTGTGTGTGTGCGTGTGCGTGTGTGTGCGTGTGTGATTTTAAATAGAATGCCCTCATAGCCTGAGAGATAATGTTGTTTTTCTCCTTAAAGCTGCTATAATTAAAGTCTTCATCCACTCAAAAATGTGTCTTACTTCTTATTACTTCATCTGGAAGCTGTTTCACATTCATCCACTGAAGGAGGAAAGTTTCTCTGAGCTCAACTGAAATCCGAGTTTAAGGCATGTACCTTACATTATGTCCTTGTTTTAATCTTTGTATATTTTTAACAAGTGACTGTGTTGGTCACTACATCTTCTGCTTCTTCCTGTAAAGCTCTTTGTGACTCCTTTGTGACTCATGTCTGTGGAAACCGCTATATAAATACATTTCCTTCTTCTTCTTACCTACGAGCATGATTTGTGACATCACAACTAGTTTGGAGCCAATCGTGGTCCAGTATATGACCCTATACAAGTGTGATGTGGAAACTTGAAGCATCCAGTGCACAGACACTGAGAATAGACTTTACAGTGAACTGAAGAAGTAAGACACATTTTTGAGTGGATGAAGACTTTAATTATAGCAGCTTTAAGGAGAAAAACAACATTATCTCTCAGACTATGAGGGCATTCTATTTAAAATCACACACGCACACACACGCACACGCACACACACACACACGCACACGCACACGCACACACACACATTTAATTTTTGGGGAGAAAACCATATCAGACACAAAGTGTGATTTAAATCAGAGTATACTGGTGAGGATCTTTAATGTTCAAATTTTAAATTTTCACTTGAAGCGACAAAGAATTATCCCCCAACCCGCAGTTATTGTGATAAATTTATACCTGCTACTTCTCTTACAATTAGTGACTTCACTTTTGATCCATAAAATGGTTCCATTTACAGTCGCTTTACTAGCTTGTTGTGTTATATATCACAACCTTGACTTTGTACTACAATGTTAATTTCTCAAAGAACTTCAGTACAAAGTCAAGAGGTTGTGATATGTAGCACGAAAAACTATTCTCCAGAGACTGAAAACGTTATCGCTGCTTTTAATCTTTGGAGCTGTTTCTAAACATACTACTGTAACTGTTATCTTTGTAGTCAAAGAACATGTCACCAAGCACAATGGTGTGGCTCACTGACATGTTTTTTGTAGTTTTTGGACAACAATGAAGGTCTACGGCACGGTGAAATATGATATATCAGGATTAGGATATACATACAATACTTGTAAGTAGGATCGATTCATTTTTGGTTTGGATCTGCACATAACATTTGTTGACAATAAGAAAACTATAGAAAATCCCCTTTAATGAAACCTTGTGACATGTTTAAACAGTGGATGTGCCTTTAATATCTTTGATAATGCAGGTTTCTTGCAGCAGAATGATTCAGCAGGTCACACTCCAGAGGGCATAACAAAGGACAGGGGGAGTAAATAGGTGGTGAATTTAATTACACTCTGAGGGACACACCCACTTTGATTGAGAATTACACACAACAGGAGCATGATTAAACCCATTCACGTCCCTTGCATAAACCTGCATACACACACTCACACACACGTTTACTGTAATTAAACAGATGATTTTACAGAGCGAGGGGAGGAGGGGGAGGTGTTTGTATTTTTGACACCATCAGTGATTGTTATCAGGATCCACTGCTCTTTACAATCACTGTGGGTACGTCAGTGGCGCCCATTTCCCCACTATCGCTCCCTGATTGATTGGAAACGCTGTCTGTGGAAAATTTCATTGGCCGATAGGGATCGGTATTCTGGCACTGGACCATTGATCAGGGACAGAGACCTGTGTGAGTGTGTGATGAAATCTCAGGCAATATATTGATACATTTTAAGGACAAGTTAAACCTTCAATAAATAGAAAAGCCCACATTATAAAGGGACAAGTGGTGTGTCAAAGCAAAGGACACTGAGGGCATTAAGGAGTGTTGATTTAAAGGGACAGTTGTCTTGGCAGAGCTAGTTATATCATATCAACAATAAGAGTCACACCATAGTCGCTCTGTCTCTTACACTCATTTGATAGCCAACTTGCAGTAGAGTCAAGAAAAGGGCCAAAAGCAAAGAGGGCAGTTGGTCTTTAGCCAGCTCATCTGCCAGTCTGGCCCCTCAGACATCAGACCACATCACTATCAATCTGCCTGATAAGAGCAGACACGGAGAAGGGGGGAGCAGCCAGGACAGTAGCCCCATCACACTCACCTCCCCCTGGGCAAAGAACTCAGATGGCCTGGGCCACTTTGCCCAGGACCCCAGTTCTCCCAGCGATGAGGGCCGTGTGGCCTGCCACTCATCCAGAGCTGATGTGACATGGCCATTACGCTGCTAGGAACAAGCAGCCTTTTTTAAATATCCCTTTTCTATTTCTATGTGTCTTTTTTATGAACCTTTGTTTTCTTGCATCCCAGTGGCCAAGCTGCCTCAGTGTATTTTACCACCCCAAAATTGAATGATGTTATTGTCCCTTCCTTTCAGTTTGTCTTCTGTCATTTTATCTTCTGTCACTCTAATTTTTTCCCATTACTGTCTTTTCTTCCCATCTTTTATCTGCCCTTTTCTGTCTCTGCCTCTGTATTTCTTTTTCAGTCTTTGTATAATAAAACAGACGTTGTGGGTTTGTGGTAGACAGCTCAGTCATCACCTTCACTAGAAATTTAAAATGTTTACAGTGATACATCTTATCACAGACAGTTCATCACAGATTAATGTAATCACACATTTTATTAAATAATTAAGCATTTAGTCTAAATATAATTCTCATTAGGCTATGTGAGCAGAAAATAAATTCTGTGTATAGTCTGACAAGCGCGCAACCAAAATACCCTAAAACATAACTTTCATTAATGATGACAAAAAGAGACAAACAAGATTAAGAGTCTAAAGCGACGCTAGCAGCTCTGTGAGGCTGTACTGAGAGCTACCGGCTAGCATGCTAATTTTAATGGTAATGTTTCCCAAGTGGCTGTGTTTTAGTTTTGCACATCACAGCAGCTCAATAAGTCTGTTCATCCACCTCAACTTGCCTGATGCGAGTGCACCTTTTGTTGCATTTTTATCTTATTATTTGTGACATTTACAAAAGTTTGAGTAGGATTAGCTTGACAGTCGAAATGAAAATGAAAACATGGCTTTCTGGGTCTCACAGCCAAACCCTCCACTGGCAAAGGGCTACAAATACACCCATCAGTTGGGCTCCATCTGTCTCGTGCGTTGACAGCAAAGAGCCGACAACCGGTGAAAGAGACAGACAGCAGCAGCCTCGGGGGGAGGTAATGGTCGTCCTCCTTTTCTAACAGAACAATGGAAATGCTGATGAGGGACACCAAACACCAACGCACACTCAAATGGTTGCTTCATGTCCAATTTGTAGAAAGAAATGTGGGGACAAATATAGTAGAGATACAAGCACACACACACACCTGCTTGTTTGTATTGTAAGCATTTCAGAGACAAGACATCAACAAAAAAAACCAGGTGCTCCCTGGTGATGTTTTGGGTGTGGATAAACATGCCTGATAAAGCAGGCAGGGCTTCAGTTAGGAATAAAGACAGATAAGAAGACGACAGAGAGAAGAAATCGAGAAATGATCTTTGAAATAGCAGTTTGACAAGTTTTAGACTGGTCACTGCTGGAGCCTGTATCTACAGAGCCGCAAACCCTTGACGAATTTATATGAGCTGGTCCCCACAGTGGTCACGCGACGGGGTTGCTGGTTTACGTAAAAAGCATCACTACTGGTGTGCAAACGCGGGGAAGTCACCACAGACACCAGATTTAAAAACTCAAATAGATTTAACAGGCCGTGATTTGCTTAATCAGCATTGTGTGAACTTGAATGGCGAGGGCTTGAATGTAACAGACATCCATTTAAAGGTAAAAGTCCCTCACTGCAGCTTTAAATAGGGGGTAGAAAAAGTTGAAAAATGCATCTTACTCTGTGACTATTGACTATTTTTCTTGTGAATAATTCTATTTCACTAAAGTTCAGCCATATTTGGTCTGTTTGGAAGCTTTCGGGTCTATACTAGAATTTAACATAAACCTATGTGTATTTGAACAGCATGAGTTGGTTATGGCTACTGTAAAAAGTGATCTTAATACATGAAATGTCTAGAAATTTGACAAATAATCATAAGTATAATACAAATATATATTCAATTTACAATGTTGTAAAACATTGGAGTCGGCATTTTCACTGAACAAATGACCTTTTGTACTGAAACAATTGATGATTGTTGATTAACAAATGATCCAATCAAGACAGAATTAACCCACAGCATGTTTGATAATCAATTACCCATTTAAGTAATAAAAAGGTACGCTTTTGTCGGCTTTATCACCGTAAATTAAATACATTTGGATTGTTGACTATTGGTTGGATAAAACTAGATATGAAAAGACTTCAATGTGCATGATGTATGTAGTAAGAATGAAATGGGCATTTTTCACTATTTCCTGATATTTTATACACTGAATGATTAATGATGAAAATATAATTTGATAATGACAATAATCAGCATGCGGCCATATATTAACTGATTTTCTGTCAACTGAGCAGTTGATTAATGGACTAATCATTTCAGCACTAATCTAATGATGTTGGTAGTCATTAATTATTTAATTAATTCAGGTCACATATATTTTATCGTAACAAATCTTCAACAGACTGTAACTTTTGGAGGGTTTGTTCATTTCAAGCCCATCACACCCAAAACACATAAGGAAAATATGAATTGTCTCATTTGCTCCTGAATGAGTGTAAATGTCTCAAAATCCCAGAATCGAACCAGACCTGCGCTTTAAACCTCTATAGCCTTGTCCCTAAACAGCACACATTATTACAACCGTCAACATACCAGCATACCAATGTTTTAATCCCACTAAGCTGTCAGAATGCACTTCCCCTCTCCTTTCCACACTCTCATCCAAAGGGAAAAAAAACACTCTGGACATCCTTTCCGCTGTTGCCGTGTCAGACTGAAGCTCAATGTGTTCCAAGTGTCAGGAGGATTTCCGTAATTCAGACAGGAAGAGAAGACGGCTGCAGCTCAGGAAGTGAATTAAAACTTCCAGGTAGCCACTGGTCATCTGGTTGATATATTAGGAACACACACTGGCCAGTAAAGGGCATGGCACACACATTACACAGACAGAGGCTGACAGATAACGCACACGCACACCAACATGACCTCTCTCCTCTGGGCATCAAACAAGCGTCTTGGCAACTGCAAGTCACAACAATCCCCCCTCTGATCCGATTATAGATATAATATGATGCTTTTGTTTGCGGTGGATGATATGAGCGAACAAGAGACTGACTAGCTGACAGACTGACTCCTACCTGGGATGTGTTTGGCCCAGCCGATGTTGACCACCAGCTCTCTGTCGGCCAGGTCACACAGTGTGGTCAGAGCCTTGATGTCGCTCTCAGGCACGGTGGGATCCGGCATGGCAAAGATGCCCTCTGGTTCGGCCACCAGGAGCAAAGACACCACCTTGTTCTCTACCACACCACCAACACAGTCTGAAAAAGTTGGAGGAATTGTAACATCATTATTGTTATTATTATAAACCTTCATTTAATCTGGTTAAAGTCAGGATCCCTTTTTCAGCTTTCAGCTATAGAAACAGAGGCAAAGTTAGAAGTTTGAAATCATCAAGTGAATTTTTTATTTTTTATTCAGCCCATACATATGGTGCAAAGTACTGGAAGGCAATCTCCTCAAGATCAGTACTTCCAAAAGTGTAATCAAAAGTGTGATTTATTCAAGCTCACGCACTGAAGAAAACACAATCAACAAGTGATGTCCATTAATTTCTGAGTAAGCAGAGATTCTGGCTAATGTATAAAGTCACAGCTGAACAATAGCCGCCAACTCCTAATAAAAAATTTCTGCTGACTTGTTTTCCTACCAATGCATACCAATGCGGTTCACTATGCAGTTAGCCATAATACTGCGACAGACAGCTAATCTGAGCCTGTCAGCAACAAAAACAAACACTTGGTGGACGCACAGTGACTGGCGTCATTGCCCCCAAGGATTACATCGCAGCCTATATTGCGGCAGCAGGCTGACGTGATCTTGCTCAATACTGGACCATTTCCAAAAAAATATTGTCCCCATTAGTCTCTTAGACCCAAAATAAGGTGGAAAAATACCATAATTATCCTTAAAGTGTTCCTTTATGAGGTTGAGAAAATTGTCCTACTTCTAAAGCTAAATAAACCATTCAAAACCCCAGAGGATTACCTGAAAAATGTACTGCATTATGTAACAAAAATGTAAATGGGGTTGTTTTTCTTAGCTCTTGAAAAGTTTTGGAGATACATGGTATCCACAGGACGACAGCATTTTGCTTTGCAAATTAAACAAGACGTCCATTAGAGCATTTCAAAGCGTCCCACTTCTCACTTCACAAATTACAGCTGGCGTTGATTAATGCCAACTCATTAGCAAATACTGGCTATAAAAATGACTAAATGTCACGACTAACAACAACACAGAAAACATGATTTGATTGTTTTGAACTCTCAGACCTCAACAAATAAAATCAGAGCTACAATTCAGGTAATCCATTAATATATAGTGATTACTGAACATGTACTGTTGGGTTCATAATGCACCATTGTTAATATAAACTTTTGTACACTTACATGTTTTCTTCTGGGGTAAGGTGTTCTGTGGGTGCAGATATGGGCTGTTCTCAGCATCTATTCTCCTTTTGTACTTCTGTCTGCCGCCCCGAACCCGGTCCAGACGCACACCTACAGAAACACAAACACATACCATTGATGATGCATTTGGTGTTGCAGTTACAATCTGAACACACACACATACACGGAAATGAACAGAAATGAACACTAACCTACATTCATATTGGATATGACAATATAAATATTGCTTATAATGAAATTTCAGTCATTTGAATTTAATGAAAAAAACAAATTCTGGATTAAACGTAAAATATGTCTAGATTGTTAGATTTCAGACAGTAAACTCATATGGTGCTACTTTAAATACTACTTAAATAATCTTAGATTTGGAGATCCTAATAAATTGTTCATTCGTTTGAATCTTGTATAGATTTTGGAAGCAGTGTCATCCAAAAGTAGCAGAATTCTATCAGACATTCGGACTGATTATAGTTTCAAACAGGTAATCTCTTATCATTGAGAGGCTTCATGCCAAGCGTACTTTCGTGGAATCGGTCAACCATCAGGATGTTGCCCAATTATCCGCCCTCCGATGATCTCAAGGAGACTGAATGGTACAAGTCTAATGTTGGCAAAGCAACACGCATCCTGTAACATGACCCAACTACTTCAGAGCAGCTGGTGACAACTGGCCATCTTAACAAGCATTGTGGCACAGTTGTCACCATGGTGACAGGGATTTTAAGAGCATGTGTGTGTGTGTGTGTGTGTGTGTGTGTGTGTGTGTGTGTGTGTGTGTGTGTGTGTGTGTGTGTGTGTGTGTGTGTGTGTGTGTGTGTGTGTGTGTGTGTGTGTGTGTGTGTGTGTGTGAGGTGGCAGTTAGAAGAAGAAAAGCTGGTTGGTTTCAAGCTTATGGAGGAGAGACATGTACTGAGTCACAGTCGTCCAGCCAGTGTGAATGTGACTCAGGAAGCCTTCAGTAGTGGTGTTGGATTACCTGATCTATAGTGTAAATGGCCATAGTGGCCCCAAATAGATCTATAATGGCACTTGGATCTGAAAAAGACACTCTGAGGGTATTATTTGTCAACTTGACACCTCACAGTGATACTCCATCCCTTAGCACCACAGCAACCTGACATACAACAAGTGTTCAACCAACCTTTGACCACATTTTCTGACAGTTTTGTGTTGTGAGGTGAATTAAATTAAAGGTGAATTAAGCTGGCACTTGAAAGGATGGAAGAGATTGGTTTGGTAAGCTCAATGCCCCCTAACCCTCTGGTGATGCCGGTCAAATAGTAAGTGTGGATTAGCCTGGCCACCTGGCAGGTGCCACGCCACGGGATGGGAGTGCTTCTCTGTGTGTTGTCATCAGATTTAACACAAACGGTTGGCAAACACTGGATTACATCAAACGACTGCAGCGGTTCGATATGTAGAGAAAGCGTGTGCGGGTGTATTTGTGTGTGTTTGGATCTGACAGTTAAACACACATATCAGAGCTAAGTGTAACTCTTCACGGTGGAATGTGCTGACAACCAAAAGGCCAAGAATAGCTTTGGTGGATAACAAAACAGACACACACACCTCCTCCCCGTTCTCCTGTACAGCCCATCAGAGTTCAATAGGCATTGATCTATTTTTTGCCTCTTTCATCACTCAGCCGTCTTCACATGAGGGGATTTACAAGTTCCCAAAATGGCAGGATCAGAAACATGGACATCAGACCGCCAATCCAGAATGATCCAGGTTACCGTGTTCGGTGGCATCCCTCCCACCTCTTCGTTTCTGCTGCCACCACCAGCATGTGTTCACTATAAACAATCCCACGCTCTTCTCAGATGTTGTGACAAATGTACACATAGCTGCCTGCACCACTACTGCATCGGTTACATTCCCTACCCCTCGGTTTCTGGAAAATCGGCAGCAAAAAGCACACACAGTCCCTGTGTTCTTTTTTGGTGCTTTTCTGAGAATACTGATTAAAATGGCATGATTAGTGGTATGATTAACACATCTGAGGCCAAGTAGCTTCAGCCAGCAGGAAGCCAGTGAGACAATGAAGAAGAGAAAGGTATTTCTGCACCAGTGCCCATATTTCTTGGAAAGATAAACTGTTAAACCATAAAAATACAGTATCACACAACTGCATGCGTCGGATAAATTGCAATTTTAAAATACTGAACCCATTTTGTTAAAATACATGTTTTTACTGCCTTTAGAAGCGACAGCAACTGTCGAACTGAGCACTAAACATGGCTTAATCAAATCCTGCCTGGGGTCTATATGTCTTTTAGCTGTGTATTTAATACGGCACTGACTCTCCCCATTAAACCTCACAGCTCCTCTGTCTCAGGCTTTACTGCGGCCTCTCCAGGGAAGAGGGGCATTACGAGACACGATGAAGCGCGTTACGAGGGCGCTTACGACGGGAATTACGAGGGGCAGTTCGCATTTCACGGAGGTCCAGAAATCCCACAAGGCATCTGGAGGAATTTACGAGGGGGGAGGGAAAGCAAAGGGGGTGGCAAGAGAGGGGGATTGAGGGGCGGACCGGGATGCTGTTGATGCCCCAACCCTATTAAAAGCAGCTAATTTAGAAAAAGGGCAGACGCACACACACTCTCTCACAAAAGCACATGGAGGTGTGTGCATAAATGTCAGTGCAGACTGATGTGTTTAAACAAACTCATATATACAAACTGATACACGTGTAAAGATGCTATAATTCTTTGTATCTGTAACTCACACACACATTTGTGAAAATGTACAACAGCAATAAACAGATGCTGCTGTGTGTGTAGCCTATAGAAATGAATAGGTGGCATTAAAGGACAATTCTGGTTAATTACAACTGGGATCTTATGTTTGTAGTTTTGGCTATAATTTCTACTGGTTATAATAACATTGTACTCATGAAAGTGAGTGCTGATCTGGGAAAATAGATCATTACTACACATTACTACAACAAGGTCTGACGGGGCAAGAAAGGAAGGAATCAAGAATTTAGTCACATCTGTTTTGTTGTGTTAGATGTGATCGTTGTAAATGAATGTGTTTTTATGTGACTTTGTGATACATATGTTACACTGCTA